>NC_091170.1:44904396-44926896 GCF_040958095.1 Procambarus clarkii | reverse complement strand
CAGGCACAAGGATCCAGTACAGGCACAAGGATCCAGTACAGGCGCAATGATCCAGTACAGGCACAAGGATCCAGTACAGGCACAAGGATCCAGTACAGGCACAAGGATCCAGTACAGGCACAAGGATCCAGTACAGGCACAAGGATCCAGTACAGGTACAATGATCCAGTACAGGCACAAGGATCCAGTACAGGCACAAGGATCCAGTACAGGCACAAGGATCCAGTACAGGCACAAGGATCCAGTACAGGTACAATGATCCAGTACAGGCACAAGGATCCAGTACAGGCACAAGGATCCAGTACAGGCACAAGGATCCAGTACAGGCACAATGATCCAGTACAGGCACAAGGATCCAGTACAGGCACAAGGATCCAGTACAGGCACAAGGATCCAGTACAGGCACAAGGATCCAGTACAGGCACAAGGGTCCAGTACAGGCACAAGGATCCAGTACAGGTACAATGATCCAGTACAGGCACAAGGATCCAGTACAGGCACAAGGATCCAGTACAGGTACAATGATCCAGTACAGGCACATGTATCCAGTACAGGCACAATGATCCAGTACAGGTACAATGATCCAGTACAGGCACAAGGATCCAGTACAGGCACAAGGATCCAATACAGGCACAAGGATCCAGTACAGGTACAATGATCCAGTACAGGCACATGTATCCAGTACAGGCACAATGATCCAGTACAGGCACAAGGATCCAGTACAGGCACAAGGGTCCAGTACTGGCACAAGGGTCCAGTACAGGCACAAGGGTCCAGTACAGGCACAAGGATCCAGTACAGGCACAAGGATCCAGTACTGGCACAAGGATCCAGTACAGGCACAAGGATCCAGTACTGGCACAAGGATCCAGTACTGGCACATGGATCCAGTACAGGCACAAGGATCCAGTACTGGCACAAGGATCCAGTACAGGCACAAGGGTCCAGTACTGGCACAAGGATCCAGTACAGGTACAATGATCCAGTACAGGCACATGTATCCAGTACAGGCACAATGATCCAGTACAGGCACAAGGGTCCAGTACTGGCACAAGGATCCAGTACAGGTACAATGATCCAGTACAGGCACATGTATCCAGTACAGGCACAAGGATCCAGTACAGGCACAAGGATCCAGTACAGGCACATGTATCCAGTACAGGCACAAGGATCCAGTACCCGCTGGAACTGGCCGACCTTGGCCAGACACTAACAAATTTCCAGCTTGGCTCGGGATACTAGCGAGAGGACACATGTGTAGGACACGTTTATAAACATGTACAACTTTCTATCCTTATCTGTATAGTAAGCCAGGAATACTACACTGGCAGTGATGTTTTTGTAGACATTAAAACCCTACTGGTGGCGTGATCCTGATCCTAATGGTCGGGGAAGACGGCGCTCGGGGTCTGTAAACCCATCTCATGCCCCAGAGTAAAGAACGTTGGAGGGAGGACTGAGGAAGACTGAGATTTGGACAGAGGAAGACGGGTAGAAACTGATTAAAACATGACTGAGGACAGGAAGTCTGGAGTGTGAAGTATGAAGACTAGTTTATACTGAAATGAGGACTGAGGAAGACTAGAGTAAGGACTGAATAAGTCCTTACTCCATTCGTATGTAAGACTAGACGTAGGGTTGAATAAGATTATCTGACAGTTTTCTGTTGTCTTTAATAAGACAACAGAAAACTGAGGAAGACTGCAGTGAGAATTAAATATTTGTACAGCTGTAGCAGTGAAGAATTTCCCTGTGAATATAAAACTTTCCCTTGTTTCTCATAACTAAATGGTTCCGGGTTCGATTCCCCGGCAGGACGAGACGTTTTGGCTCTGCCCGAAACGCTATGCGTGTTAGTGGCTTTGCATGAATGTAAAATACCAATCTTATGTAATCTCGCCAACCCATTGTACCTTCTTGCCAAAAAATTATTATAATTATAGTTATTATTATTGTTATAGTTATTATTATTATTATTATTATTATTATTTTATAATTATAATTATTTATATTTATATTTTTATCTATAACTATAATAATATTATTAATATTGTTATTATTGTTATTATTATTATTATAATTATTATAGAGGAGAGCAGAATGGGAAACATAATATCTGATTTTAGAAAGTATACCAACCGTTTTTGAGACTTTCTTGGTAATGTGTTGTATGTGGGCGCTGAAGTTGAGTCTCTTGTCTATGTATAGGTCAAAGAACTTTCCATAATTTTTATTGCTAATGTTAACATTGTTTATTTGAAGTTGAATTTGATTCGATGATTTATTACCAAATAAGATGTCCAAGGTCTTTTTTATATTAAGTGTGAGTCAGTGGGTTGACATCTATGAGTGGACTTTTTTTAAATTCAGTATTTGCAGAATTATTTAGAGTTTAGCGGTTGGAGTCAGAATAGATGAAGTTAGAATCGTCAGCAAATAGTAAAGTTTTTAGAAAGTTAGAAACAGTTGGCAAATCATTGATGTATATAAGAAATAGGAGAGGTACCAAGATGCTGCCATGTGGCACCCCTTCTGTCAATAGTAGAGTGGGGGAGGTTATGTTATTGATGACTACATATTTGTGTCTGTCGCTGAGATAGAAAGAAATATAGTCCAGAGCAAGACCTCGGATACCATAGTGGGGGAAGTTTAAGAAAGAGGTAGTTATGGATTATAGTTTCAAAGGCCTTTCTCAGGTCAATGAAGAAACCAATTGAACTCATTTTTGTCAAGGGCTGTGTAGATTATATTAAGCAGACTAATAATGGCATCATTGATACTCTTTTAGGAACGGAAGCCAAACTGGCAGGGATTTAATATGTTGAATTTTACAAGGTAGGAATAGAGCTGTTTGTAAATAATATTTTCAAGTATTTTGAATGTATAGGTAAATTTGATATGGGTCTGTAATTGTTTATGTCAGCTATCTCGCCTCCTTTATGAACTGGCGTCACTCTTGCTTTTTTAAGGATATCAGGAAAAGTATGACACTCTAGAGAATTGTGGAATAGCAGAGCTATGGGTAGTGCAAGAGCAGGAGCAGCACTCTTAAACATTATAGATGGTATTTTTCTAATGCTCACATTAGAGAAATGCTCACATCCAATATTTAATGCTCACATCCAATATTTAATGCTCACATCCAATATTTAATGCTCACATCCAATATTTAATGCTCACATCCTATATTTAATGCTCACTTCCCATATTTAATGCTCACGTCCCATATTTACAGATCATGTCCCACATTTAATGCTCACATCCCATATATAATTATAACTTCCCATATTTAATGATCACGTCCCATATTTAATGCTCACATCCCATATTTAATGCCCATGTCCTATATTTAATGCTCATATCCCATATTTAGTGCTCACATCCCATATTTAATGCTCAGACCCCACATTTAATGCTCACATCCCATATTTAATGCTCAGACCCCACATTTAATGCTCACATCCCATATATAATTATAACTTCCCATATTTAATGCTCACATCCCATATTTAATGCTCACGTCCCATATTTACAGATCATGTCCCACATTTAATGCTCACATCCCATATATAATTATAACTTCCCATATTTAATGATCACGTCCCATATTTAATGCTCACATCCCATATTTAATGCCCATGTCTATATTTAATGCTCATATCCCATATTTAGTGCTCACATCCCATATTTAATGCTCAGACCCCACATTTAATGCTCACATCCCATATTTAATGCTCAGACCCCACATTTAATGCTCACATCCCATATATAATTATAACTTCCCATATTTAATGCTCACATCCCATATTTCATGCCCATGTCCCATATTTAGTGCTCACATCCCATATTTAATGCTCAGACCCCACATTTAATGCTCACATCCCATATTTAATGCTCACTTCTCATGTTTAATCACAGTTTGATGTGTAATAGTATTTTAAAATTTATTATTAATTAAAGCATCTGGGCAGTATTTATAGATCCTGCTAAATACCGACTGACACGCTTAACATGATCAGATTTGTTTGATAACAAGTGATTATTTTGTGATAACGTGTCACTTAACTGACAGGGAGTTAAGGGAGGGTTACGTAAGGTAACAGTGAGTGTGCATGACAGTGAGTAGCTTAATTTCATTACACTCACAGTTATCACTTCGTCATCGGAAGTCCAAATTTCCATCCGGCCTCCCATTATTCAATCCTTCCTACTAAATTGAAGGTACTTATAATAGCTATGGTGTCGAAAATACAAATAAGTCGTGATGGACCACCTGAAAGTTGACTTTTGTATTAGTGACTTTGGACAAACAGTAAATTTTTATATTAGTGTTGCTAATAAAAACTAGTCTAACTTCATCCTCCTAGGCCTAGTAAGTAAGTAATTATCAAAAGAAGACACCAAACCGGGAAGGCTATGTAGCACCATCAAATGTGCGGAATAATCAGAGGGCGCTAAATATCACTAAGGATGCTAATACGAAAACAGACGCACATAAGGCGAACGATATCAAAAGTATCCGATTCACCAAGAATTCTATCGAGGAACAAGCGGCCGCGAGGGACGGTCGGAAAACAAGACACACGCTCGTCCTGGAAGTCAGGACATTCAACAAGGACATACACGACCGTAAGAGGGACAATGCAATTTGGACAATAAGGAGCAGAGCGGCGCTCCTTATTGGAGCGACCTGCTCCAGTAAGGAGCAGGTCGGCCTTTCCCACCTCAAGAGTGTGGTGGTGGTGGTGAGGTGCCCCCCCCCCACACTGGTGGAGTGAGCGGCCTCTTATCACCACAAGACCTTAGCCTGAAGTGGCACTCGAGGTTGGTTGATACGGGTGATTGACACCCCAGTGCCACACTTATGGGATTAAATCTTATACGATCGTCACTAATCTTAAATAAGTAACACGTAAACGGCACTGACAGTCACGTGACACTTTAGTAATTCCTGAGGCAACAACATAACAACAACGTAACAATAACATAACAATAACATAACATAACAACAATGTAACAATAACATAACATAACATAACAACATAACATTAACATAACATAACAACGTAACAAAAACATAACAACAACGTAACAATAACATAACATAACATAACAACATAACAATAACATAACATAACAATATAACAATAACATAACAACATAACATAACATAACAACAACGTAACAATAACATAACATAACAACATAACAATAACATAACAACGTAACAATAACATAACATAACAACATAACATAACAACATAACATAACATAACAACAACGTAACAATAACATAACATAACAACATAACAATAACATAACAACAACGTAGCAATAACATAACATAACAACATAACAATAACATAACAACAACGTAGCAATAACATAACATAACAACATAACAATAACACAACAACCTAACAATAACATAACATAATACCAATGTAACAATAACAAAACATAACGTAACAATAACAATAACATAACAACGTGACAATAACAATAACATAACAACAACGTGACAATAACAATAACAAAACATAACGTAACAATAACAATAACATAACAACAACGTGACAATAACAATAACATAACAACAACGTAACAACAACATACCACAATAACAACAACAACATAAAATAACATACAAATAAAATATAAAATAATGCAATTAGTATTTTTTATAAATTGCTTAAAATTTCCTCCAATAAAATAAATATTTAAACTTGCATGAACTTCTAAGACTGATAAAGAAAGGTCAAACAAAATGCAAAATTAAAGAAGAAAAACACAAATAAAAATTAAATAAATTCAACAAAATCTCAACAGTTATTAAACCGCCACCATATATATATATATATATATATATATATATATATATATATATGTCGTACCTAGTAGCCAGAACTCACTTTTCAGCCTACTATTCAAGGCCCGATTTGCCTAATAAGCCAAGTTTTCCTGAATTAATATATTTACTATAATTTTTTTCTTATGAAATGATAAAGCAACCCTTTTCTCTATGTATGAGGTCAATTTTTTTTTATTGGAGTTAAAATTAACATAGATATATGACCGAACCTAACCAACCCTACCTAACCTAACCTAACCTATATTTATAGGTAAGGTTAGGTTAGGTAGCCAAAAAAGCTAGGTTAGGTTAGGTTAGGTAGGTTAGGTAGACGAAAAAACATTAATTCATGAAAACTTGGCTTATTAGGCAAATCGGGCCTTGAATAGTAGGCAGAGAAGTGCGTTCTGGCTATTAGGTACGACATATATATATATATATATATATATATATATATATATATATATATATATATATATATATATATATGTCAGACCATGTCAGACCACGGAGGAAAAATGAAACAGGAATTTCCTTAAGTACTTTCGTATATTAATACATCTTCAGAAGGAGTGCTTCTGTTTCATTTTTCCTCCGTGGTCTGACATTGTCACATTTTTAATCACGTGTTTATTTTCGTGATATACATATATATATATATATATATATATATATATATATATATATATATATATATATATATATATATATATATATATATATATATATATATATATATATATATATATATATATATATAACCTAACTTTTTCTGCTACCTAACCTAACCTATAAAGATAGGTTAGGTTAGGTTAGGCAGGGTTGGTTAGGTTCGGTCATATATCTACGTTAATTTTAACTCCAATAAAAAAAAATTGACCTCATACATAATGAAATGGGTAGCTTTATCATTTCATAAGAAAAAAAAATAGAGAAAATATATTAATTCATGAAAACTTGGCTTATTAGGCAAATCGGGCCGTGCATAGTAGGCTGAGAAGTGCGTTCTGGCTACTAGGTACAACATATATATATATATATTGTGACGATAATCTCCTTCAAGAGATTGAGCCTGCTCTTCCCTCCACAATTACGTCGTTGAAATTATATAAAACTACTATGGAAGAAATGTCCAACAACGACAACAACACCAGCAAGGTTTGCCAGCGAGCAAAACGTATGCAGCCAGAGACACCTGTTCAGACTCAAACCGCCAAACTACCTGTTGATCGCTACCGACTCCGCTGATTGGTCGCCGGTCTGGCTGCAACTGCACTCGCCCCCCCATACTACTTGATGTCTGGGGTCGCCACGACCTCAGACCTCAGAATATTCTGTGCTTCCGCAGTTACCACTCCTCCCGGCTAGACGTTAGCGTTTACTGAGAGAGGTGGTAGCTTAAAGCCAATATTCCAGCACCTTCCTTTATTTTTGTATTGCACTTCTTGTTATTTTGTCTTAACGTAACTTTTCATTGTGTCATTTAATTATTCTTATTATTTTGATTGATTGATTTTATTATACGAATTTGTTTGTCCATTTTTTCATGTTTTGATTTATTTAACGTAATTAAAATTTCATTGTTAAAGTTTACTTGTGTTTTGTGTGTCTTCTCCTTACCTTACCACAGACGAAGTTCCAGTTTTTCTATTTTTTTTTTATAACTATGTGACGAGGCCATACCCCTAGCCTTAAACAGCCGAACACCAACACGTTACCGTCACTATATATATATATATATATATATATATATATATATATATATATATATATATATATATATATATATATATATGTCGTACATATATATGAGTTAAAATTAACGTAGATATATGACCGAACCTAACCAACCCTACCTAACCTAACCTAACCTATCTTTATAGGTTAGGTTAGGTTAGCTAGCAGAAAAAGTTAGGTTAGGTAGGTTAGGTAGTCGAAAAAACATTAATTCATGAAAACTTGGCTTATTAGGCAAATTGGGCCTTGCATAGTAAGCTGAGAAGTGCGATCTGGCTACTAGGTACGACATATATATATATATATATATATATATATATATATATATATATATATATATATATATATATATATATATTATTATTATTAAATATGACCGAAAAAGTAAGATTAATAATAATAATAATAGTAGAATTATTAATCTTACTTTTTCGGTCATATTTAATAATATATGTCTACAGGAAAGACTGCTACCAAAATATACTTTATATATATATATATATATATATATATATATATATATATATATATATATATATATATATATATATATATATATATATGCGAACAAGCCTAAATGGTCCCCAGGACAATATGCAACTGAAAACTCACACCCCAGAAGTGACTCGAACCCATACTCCCAGGAGCAACGCAACTGGTATGTACAAGACGCCTTAATCCACTTGACCATCACGACCGGACAAAATGAGGTGATAGCCTAAGCTATTTGAACCACCCCACCGCCGGCACTCGGATAGTAATCTTGGGCATAGCATTTTACCAAATCACCTCATTCTTTGGGGCACACGTGAGGAACACAAATGCGAACAAGCCTGAATGGTCCCCAGGACAATATGCAACTGAAAACTCACACCCCAGAAGTGACTCGAACCCATACTCCCAGGAGCAACGCAACTGGTATGTACAAGACGCCTTAATCCACTTGACCATCACGACCGGACAAAATGAGGTGATAGCCTAAGCTATTTGAACCACCCCACCGCCGGCACTCGGATAGTAATCTTGGGCATAGCATTTTACCAAATCACCTCATTCTTTGGGGCACACGTGAGGAACACAAATGCGAACAAGCCTGAATGGTCCCCAGGACAATATGCAACTGAAAACTCACACCCCAGAAGTGACTCGAACCCATACTCCCAGGAGCAACGCAACTGGTATGTACAAGACGCCTTAATCCACTTGACCATCACGACCGGACAAAATGAGGTGATAGCCTAAGCTATTTGAACCACCCCACCGCCGGCACTCGGATAGTAATCTTGGGCATAGCATTTTACCAAATCACCTCATTCTTTGGGGCACACGTGAGGAACACAAATGCGAACAAGCCTGAATGGTCCCCAGGACAATATGCAACTGAAAACTCACACCCCAGAAGTGACTCGAACCCATACTCCCAGGAGCAACGCAACTGGTATGTACAAGACGCCTTAATCCACTTGACCATCACGACCGGACAAAATGAGGTGATAGCCTAAGCTATTTGAACCACCCCACCGCCGGCACTCGGATAGTAATCTTGGGCATAGCATTTTACCAAATCACCTCATTCTTTGGGGCACACGTGAGGAACACAAATGCGAACAAGCCTGAATGGTCCCCAGGACAATATGCAACTGAAAACTCACACCCCAGAAGTGACTCGAACCCATACTCCCAGGAGCAACGCAACTGGTATGTACAAGACGCCTTAATCCACTTGACCATCACGACCGGACAAAATGAGGTGATAGCCTAAGCTATTTGAACCACCCCACCGCCGGCACTCGGATAGTAATCTTGGGCATAGCATTTTACCAAATCACCTCATTCTTTGGGGCACACGTGAGGAACACAAATGCGAACAAGCCTGAATGGTCCCCAGGACAATATGCAACTGAAAACTCACACCCCAGAAGTGACTCGAACCCATACTCCCAGGAGCAACGCAACTGGTATGTACAAGACGCCTTAATCCACTTGACCATCACGACCGGACAAAATGAGGTGATAGCCTAAGCTATTTGAACCACCCCACCGCCGGCACTCGGATAGTAATCTTGGGCATAGCATTTTACCAAATCTTTACTCATTTTACTCAAAGAATGAGGTGATTTGGTAAAATGCTATGCCCAAGATTACTATCCGAGTGCCGGCGGTGGGGTGGTTCAAATAGCTTAGGCTATCACCTCATTTTGTCCGGTCGTGATGGTCAAGTGGATTAAGGCGTCTTGTACATACCAGTTGCGTTGCTCCTGGGAGTATGGGTTCGAGACACTTCTGGGGTGTGAGTTTTCAGTTGCATATTGTCCTGGGGACCATTCAGGCTTGTTCGCATTTGTGTTCCTCACGTGTGCCCCAAAGAATGAGGTGATTTGGTAAAATGCTATGCCCAAGATTACTATCCGAGTGCCGGCGGTGGGGTGGTTCAAATAGCTTAGGCTATCACCTCATTTTGTCCGGTCGTGATGGTCAAGTGGATTAAGGCGTCTTGTACATACCAGTTGCGTGGCTCCTGGGAGTATGGGTTCGAGTCACTTCTGGGGTGTGAGTTTTCAGTTGCATATTGTCCTGGGGACCATTCAGGCTTGTTCGCATTTGTGTTCCTCACGTGTGCCCCAAAGAATGAGGTGATTTGGTAAAATGCTATGCCCAAGATTACTATCCGAGTGCCGGCGGTGGGGTGGTTCAAATAGCTTAGGCTATCACCTCATTTTGTCCGGTCGTGATGGTCAAGTGGATTAAGGCGTCTTGTACATACCAGTTGCGTTGCTCCTGGGAGTATGGGTTCGAGTCACTTCTGGGGTGTGAGTTTTCAGTTATATATATATATATATATATATATATATATATATATATATATATATATATATATATATATATATATATATATATATATATATATATATATATATATATATATATATATATATATATATATATATATATGCGAACAAGCCTGAATGGTTATATATATATATATATATATATATATATATATATATATATATATAATATATATATATATATACAGTTATATATATATATATATATATATATATATATATATATATATATATATATATATATATATATATATATATATATATATATATATATATATATATATATATATATATATATATATATATATGCGAACAAGCCTGAATGGTTATATATATATATATATATATATATATATATATATATATATATAATATATATATATATATACAGTTATATATATATATATATATATATATATATAATATATATATATATATACAGTTATATATATATATATATATATATATATATATATATATATATGTCGTACCTAGTAGCCAGAACTCACTTCTCAGCCTACTATTCAAGGCCCGATTTGCCTAATAAGTCAAGTTTTCCTGAATTAATATATTTACTATAATTTTTTTCTTATGAAATGATAAAGCAACCCTTTTCTCTATGTATGAGGTCATTTTTTTTTTATTGGAGTTAAAATTAACGTAGATATATGACCGAACCTAACCAACCCTACCTAACCTAACCTAACCTATATTTATAGGTAAGGTTAGGTTAGGTAGCCAAAGAAAGCTAGGTTAGGTTAGGTTAGGTAGGTTAGGTAGACGAAAAAACATTAATTCATGAAAACTTGGCTTATTAGGCAAATCGGGCCTTGAATAGTAGGCTGAGAAGTGCGTTCTGGCTATTAGGTACGACATATATATATATATATATAACTGTATATATATATATATATATATATTATATATATATATATATATATATATATATATATATATATATATATATATATATATATATATATATATATATATATATATATATATAACCATTCAGGCTTGTTCGCATATATATATATATATATATATATATATATATATATATATATATATATATATATATATATATATATATATATATGCGAACAAGCCTGAATGGTTATATATATATATATATATATAATATATATATATATATATATATACAGTTATATATATATATATATATATATATATATATATAACTGAAAACTCACACCCCAGAAGTGACTCGAACCCATACTCCCAGAAGCAAAGCAACTGGTATGTACAAGACGCCTTAATCCACTTGACCATCACGACCGGACATAATGTGGTGATAGCCGAGGCTATTTGAACCACCCCACCGCCGGCACTCGGATAGTTATCTTGGGCATAGCATTTTACCAAATCACCTCATTCTTAGGGGCACACGTGAGGAACACAAATGCGAACAAGCCAGAATGGTCCCCTGGACAATATGCAACTGAAAACTCACACCCCAGAAGTGACTCGAACCCATACTCCCAGAAGCAAAGCAACTGGTATGTACAAGACGCCTTAATCCACTTGACCATCACGACCGGACATAATGTGGTGATAGCCGAGGCTATTTGAACCACCCCACCGCCGGCACTCGGATAGTTATCTTGGGCATAGCATTTTACCAAATCACCTCATTCTTAGGGGCACACGTGAGGAACACAAATGCGAACAAGCCAGAATGGTCCCCTGGACAATATGCAACTGAAAACTCACACCCCAGAAGTGACTCGAACCCATACTCCCAGAAGCAAAGCAACTGGTATGTACAAGACGCCTTAATCCACTTGACCATCACGACCGGACATAATGTGGTGATAGCCGAGGCTATTTGAACCACCCCACCGCCGGCACTACTATCCGAGTGCCGGCGGTGGGGTGGTTCAAATAGCCTCGGCTATCACCACATTATGTCCGGTCGTGATGGTCAAGTGGATTAAGGCGTCTTGTACATACCAGTTGCTTTGCTTCTGGGAGTATGGGTTCGAGTCACTTCTGGGGTGTGAGTTTTCAGTTGCATATTGTCCAGGGGACCATTCTGGCTTGTTCGCATTTGTGTTCCTCACGTGTGCCCCTAAGAATGAGGTGATTTGGTAAAATGCTATGCCCAAGATAACTATCCGAGTGCCGGCGGTGGGGTGGTTCAAATAGCCTCGGCTATCACCACATTATGTCCGGTCGTGATGGTCAAGTGGATTAAGGCGTCTTGTACATACCAGTTGCTTTGCTTCTGGGAGTATGGGTTCGAGTCACTTCTGGGGTGTGAGTTTTCAGTTGCATATTGTCCAGGGGACCATTCTGGCTTGTTCGCATTTGTGTTCCTCACGTGTGCCCCTAAGAATGAGGTGATTTGGTAAAATGCTATGCCCAAGATAACTATCCGAGTGCCGGCGGTGGGGTGGTTCAAATAGCCTCGGCTATCACCACATTATGTCCGGTCGTGATGGTCAAGTGGATTAAGGCGTCTTGTACATACCAGTTGCTTTGCTTCTGGGAGTATGGGTTCGAGTCACTTCTGGGGTGTGAGTTTTCAGTTGCATATTGTCCAGGGGACCATTCTGGCTTGTTCGCATTTGTGTTCCTCACGTGTGCCCCTAAGAATGAGGTGATTTGGTAAAATGCTATGCCCAAGATAACTATCCGAGTGCCGGCGGTGGGGTGGTTCAAATAGCCTCGGCTATCACCACATTATGTCCGGTCGTGATGGTCAAGTGGATTAAGGCGTCTTGTACATACCAGTTGCTTTGCTTCTGGGAGTATGGGTTCGAGTCACTTCTGGGGTGTGAGTTTTCAGTTGCATATTGTCCAGGGGACCATTCTGGCTTGTTCGCATATATATATATATATATAAATATATATATATATATATATATATATATATATAACTGTATATATATATATTATATATATATATATATATAACCATTCAGGCTTGTTCGCATATATATATATATATATATATATATATATATATATATATATATATATATATATATATATATATATATATATATATATATATATATATGCGAACAAGCCTGAATGGTTATATATATATATATATATATATATATATATATATATATATATATATATATATATATATATATACAGTTATATATATATATATATATATATATATATATATATATATATATATATATATATATATATATATATATATATATATATATATATATAACTGTATATATATATATATATATATATATATATATATATAACCATTCAGGCTTGTTCGCATATATATATATATATATATATATATATATATATATATATATATATATATATATATATATATATATATATATACATATATATATATATATATATATATATATATATATATATATATATATATATATATATATATATATATAAAGTATATTTTGGTAGCAGTCTTTCCTGTAGACATATATTATTAAATATGACCGAAAAAGTAAGATTAATAATTCTACTATTATTATTATTATTAATCTTACTTTTCGGTCATATTTAATAATAATATATATATATATATATATATATATATATATATATATATATATATATATATATATATATATATATATATATATATATATATATATATATATATGTCGTACCTAGTAGCCAGAACTCACTTCTCAGCCTACTATTCAAGGCCCGATTTGCCTAATAAGCCAAGTTTTCCTGAATTAATATATTTACTATAATTTTTTTCTTGTGAAATGTTAAAGCAACCCTTTTCTCTATGTATGAGGTCAATTTTTTTTTATTGGAGTTAAAATTAACGTAGATATATGACCGAACCTAACCAACCCTACCTAACCTAACCTAACCTATATTTATAGGTAAGGTTAGGTTAGGTAGCCAAAAAAAGCTAGGTTAGGTTAGGTTAGGTAGGTTAGGTAGACGAAAAAACATTAATTCATGAAAACTTGGCTTATTAGGCAAATCGGGCCCTGCATAGTAGGCTGAGAAGTGCGTTCTGGCTATTAGGTACGACATATATATATATATATATATATATATATATATATATATATATATATATATATATATATATATATATATATATATATGTCGTACCTAATAGCCAGAACGCACTTCTCAGCCTACTATTCAAGGCCCGATTTGCCTAATAAGCCAAGTTTTCATGAATTAATGTTTTTTCGTCTACCTAACCTACCTAACCTAACCTAACCTAGCTTTTTTTGGCTACCTAACCTAACCTTACCTATAAATATAGGTTAGGTTAGGTTAGGTAGGGTTGGTTAGGTTCGGTCATATATCTACGTTAATTTTAACTCTAATAAAAAAAAATTGACCTCATACATAGAGAAAAGGGTTGCTTTATCATTTCATAAGAAAAAAATTATAGTAAATATATTAATTCAGGAAAACTTGGCTTATTAGGCAAATCGGGCCTTGAATAGTAGGCTGAGAAGTGAGTTCTGGCTACTAGGTACGACATATATATATATATATATATATATATATATATATATATATATATATATATATATATATATATATATATATATATATATATATATATATATATATATATGTCGTACCTAGTAGCCAGATCGCACTTCTCAGCTTACTATGCAAGGCCCAATTTGCCTAATAAGCCAAGTTTTCATGAATTAATGTTTTTTCGACTACCTAACCTACCTAACCTAACCTAACTTTTTCTGCTACCTAACCTAACCTAACCTATAAAGGTAGGTTAGGTTAGGTTAGGTAGGGTTGGTTAGGTTCGGTCATATATCTACGTTATTTTTAACTCCAATAAAAAAAAATTGACCCTATACATAATGAAATGGGTAGCTTTATCATTTCATAAGAAAAAAAAATAGAGAAAATATATTAATTCAGGAAAACTTGGCTTATTAAGCAAATCGGGCCTTGCATTCTAGGCTGAAAAGTGCGTTCTGGCTACTAGGTACGACATATATATATATATATATATATATATATATATATATATATATATATATATATATATATATATATATATATATATATATATATATATATATATATGCGAACAAGCCTGAATGGTCCCCAGGACTATATGCAACTGAAAACTCACACCCCAGAACTGTGATGGTCCAGCGGATTAAGGCGTCCTGTAGATACCAGGTGCGTTGCTCCTGGGAGTATGGGTTCAAGTCAGACAGAATTACGATTACATTAACATAAGATGAGTATCGGAAAGAAGTTACGAGAATGATATTGCAATCAAGGCAAAAAAACAACCTAAACTATTACATAGCCATATAAGAAGGAAGATGTCGGTAAATGACCAAGTGACAAGACTGAGGAAAACAGAAGGGGCATATACAGAAAGTGACAAGGAAATCTGTGAGGTACTAAGTGCAAGTTTCCATTGAGTGTTCACAACAGAGCCTGAGCAGCTTCCATTGTTAGAAGGGATAACCCAGACAGAAGACTATCATATATAGAGGTGACAGCAGAGGAGGTAATTAAACAGTTGACAACACTGGATGCAACTAAAGCAGTTGGACCAGTCAAAGTATGACCGTGGATACTAAAAGAGGCAGTGCAGGCTCTCAGCTTGCCTCTGGCAATGATCTTTAATGAGTCACTTATGTCGGGAGATTTACCCAGTGGCTGGAAGAAGGCAAATGTCGTACCGATTTTCAAGAAAGGAGATAGGGAAGAGGCACGCAACTACAGACCCGTATCACTGACAAGCATCCCCTGCAAAATACTTGAAAGAATAATTAGGGTAAGACTTTTTGCACACCTGGAGAGATTTGGGTTTGTAAACAAACGCCAACATGGATTCTGGACAGGGAAATCATGCCTAACAAACCTTTTGGAATTCTATGATAAAATAACAAGGATAAGGCAGGACAGAGAAGGCTGGGCGGATTGCACATTTCTAGACTGCCAGTAGGCCTTTGATACAGTACCGCAAATGAGACTGCTATACAAACTTGAGAGGCAGGCAGGAGTAAGCAGAAAAGCCCTAGCATGGGTGAGGAATTACCTAACAGGAAGGAGCCAGAGAGTAATGGTAAGGGGCGAGAAGTCGGACTGGCGAACAGTAACAAGTGGAGTACCTCAAGGATCAGTGCTCGAACCAATCCTCTTTGTTATTCACGTAAATGATATGTTTACAGGAGTGGAATCCAACATGTCAATGTTTGCGGATGACGCAAAATTAATGAGAAGAGTTGTGACAGATGAGGATTGTAGGATTCTCCAAGAGGACCAGGACAGGTTGCAGAGATGGTCGGATAAATGGCTACTGGAGTACAACACGAGTAAATGTAAAGTTATGGAAATGGGATCAGGTGATAGGCGGCCAAAGAGACAGTACACAATGAAAGGGAACTGCCTACCTGTAACTATTCGAGAAAGAGACCTGGGAATGGACATAACACCTAACCTAACTCCTGAGGCGCATAAAAATAGGATAACGACAGCAGCGTACTCTACACTGGCGAAAGTGAGAACTTCATTCAGAAACCTAAGTGAGAAGGCTTTTAGGGCACTGTACACTGCCTATGTGAGACCAGTCTTAGAGTATGCCGCACCATCATTGAGTCCCCACCTGAAGAAATACAGAAGGAAACTGGAAAAGGTTCAGAAGTTTGCGACGAGGCTTGTCCCAGAGTTACGAGGGATGGGATATGAAGAGCGTCTGAAAGAACTGAACCTTGCGACACTAGAAAAAAGAAGGGAGTGAGGGGATATGATAGGAACATATAAAATACTCAGGGGAATTGACAAAGTGGAGATAGATGAAATGTTCACACGCAATAGTAACAGAACAAGAGGACATGTGTGGAAGCTGGAAACTCAGATGAGTCACAGAGATGTTAGGAAGTATTCTTTTAGCGTGCGGTTAGTGGAAAAATGGAATGCACTTAAGGAACAGGTTGTGGAAGCAAACTCTATTCATAATTTTAAGACTAGATATGATAGGGAAATGGGACAGGAGTCATTGCTGTAAACAACCGATGGCTACAAAGGCGGGATCTAAGAGTCAATGCTCGATCCTGCAAGCACAAATAGGTTAGTACACACACACACACACAAACACACTCACATACATACACTTGCGAGGTGTAAAACATTTTGCATGTGGTCACCAAACCCCGTCCACCCACAACCGTCTACTCCACAGTCGTGCCCCATCATCCCACACTGGACCCGCCATACCCGTCATCCCGGGAATTGTGAGATCACGGGTAATGTTCGCCCGGAGACCACCCACGCTACTGACGAGGCCGCTGTCATTGTTCAGAGTGACCCATAGGAAAGAAAATGGTCTTAAATTACACTTGACATAATCAGGACGGACATCAACACCAGTAGCCTTCAAGTCGCCAGTTGTTATAGTCACTGATGGCGTGGTGGTAATACTCGCCCCGCGCCTAACGAGCAATTTAATATGGTTAGAGTCCTGGCCAGAGAAGATTGAATGGGCACCAATTTGTAACTGTTCGCCCCTGCTCACCCAGCAGTAATTTGGTACATGATTATTAATCGATTTGCGGGTCGTGTTCCAGGGAAAACCAGAGGGTAAGGCTTACCATGAGCTATGGAGAAGAGAAAGCTCTCAGTCTGCTAACTGAAGTTAGAAGTCGTCTTCTGTATCAACCTGTGTGAAAAAAATCTGCTGGTAGATAGATACATCTACATACATCAGACCGTCGTGGTCAGCCCATTGACACCACTGAAGTCAAGTTCCTGTAGCGTCTGCAAAGTTCAGATTACACAAAGAATTGTTAATGTTTATACATTTAAAATTAAGTTAATAAACAAAATTACAGTGCATTAATTACCTTAAAGAAATGCACAATAACAGCATAAAGGATGTTTAAGGCTCCCTCTTATAATAATAATAATTAATTGTGTCGGGGGACAGGCAGCCAGAGTGTTTTCATTCACGTTAGGCTTTTATTAATGTCCCCCACCCCCCCACACCCCCCCAAGGTCGAAATACTCTCCCCGCCCAAGATACAATCCCACAACAAGCTGACTAACTCCTGAGTACCTACGTACTGCTAGGTGAACAGCTGCATTAGGTGAAAAGAAATATACCCAACCATATTTGTTTCTCCCAGGATTCGAACCCAGAATTCTTAACTGGATTATAATGGCTACTAATTGAATTATCCTCATGGGATGTATATATTATATCCCTTCAGAGCATTGAGTAATTTAGTTTTCATCCTACCAGCTGACTGTGTTCTGGTTCATGTGTGGTCGCCTACGGATACGAAGTTTTTGCATCTTTAGCCACCAACAGGTATTGACTTAATTGCAACTATCCCACTTGCAAGTGAACACAGCCGTAACCACCTGTAGGATGCTCATCCTAGTTAGGCTCTGGTCACTGGGCAGGTCACAGTGCCCCACATCCTGGTGAGGAGGAACAAATTCACGTGAGGTGGTCTGGACACAACAGCCCCCGTGGCCACTTTGGTGTTACTGTGGCCCTCCTGTGGTCCCCCCCCCCCCCTCCCCCGCCTCCGTCCAGCACGGACGGCATGAGTGACGCGTTCAGTGGTGAGGACGTGACCTGGGCTGAGTAAACACGCGCTGTGTGCTGCCTCTTTCATTCACCGAGCCTCGATTTTACTCACTGACTCACACTATTGAGAGAGCGGCGGAGGTGGTGATTGTGAGGGTAGCGGTGGGGGTGGTGATTGTGAGGGTAGCGGTGGGGGTGGTGATTGTGAGGGTGGCGGCGGGAGTGGTGATTGTGAGGGTGGCGGCGGGGGTGGTGATTGTGAGGGTGGCGGCGGGGGTGGTGATTGTGAGGGTGGCGGCGGGGGTGGTGATTGTGAGGGTAACGGTGGGGGTGGTGATTGTGAGGGTGGCGGCGGGGGTGGTGATTGTGAGGGGTAGCGGTGGGGGTGGTGATTGTGAGGGTGGCGGCGGGGGTGGTGATTGTGAGGGTGGCGGCGGGGGTGGTGATTGTGAGGGTAGCGGTGGGGGTGGTGATTGTGAGGGTGGCGGCGGGGGTGGTGATTGTGAGGGTGGCGGCGGGGGTGGTGATTGTGAGGGTAGCGGTGGGGGTGGTGATTGTGAGGGTGGCGGCGGGGGTGGTGATTGTGAGGGTGGCGGCGGGGGTGGTGATTGTGAGGGTAGCGGTGGGGGTGGTGATTGTGAGGGTGGCGGCGGGGGTGGTGATTGTGAGGGTGGGGGTGGTGATTGTGAGGGTGGCGGCGGGGTGGTGATTGTGAGGGTGGTGGCGGGGGTTGTGATTGTGAGGGTGGTGATTGTGAGGGTGGCGGCGGGGTGGTGATTGTGAGGGTGGCCGTAGGGGTGGTGATTGTGAGGGTGGCGGCGGGGGTAGTGATTGTGGGGGGTGGCGGCGGGGGTGGTGATTGTGAGGGGTGGCGGCGGGGGTGGTGATTGTGAGGGGTGGCAGCGGGGGTGGTGATTGTGAGGGGTGGCGGTGGGGGTGGTGATTGTGAGGGGTGGCGGCGGGGGTGGTTATTGTGATGGGTGACGGTGGGGGTGGTGATTGTGAGGGTGGCGGCGGGGGTGGTGATTGTGAGGGTGGCGGTGGGGGTGGTGATTGTGAGGGTAGCGGTGGGGGTGGTGATTGTGAGGGTGGTGATTGTGAGGGTGGCGGCGGGGGTGGTGATTGTGAGGGTAGCGGTGGGGGTGGTGATTGTGAGGGGTGGCGGTGGGGGTGGTGATTGTGAGGGGTGGCGACGGGGGTGGTGATTGTGATGGGTGACGGTGGGGGTGGTAATTGTGAGGGTGGCGGTAGGGGGTGGTGATTGTGAGGGTGGCGGCGGGGGTGGTGATTGTGAGGGTGGCGGTGGGGGTGGTGATTGTGAAGGTGGCGGTGGGGGTGGTGATTGTGAGGGTGGCGGCGGGGGTGGTGATTGTGAGGGTGACGGTGGGGGTGGTGATTGTGAGGGTGGTGATTGTGAGGGTGGCGGCGGGGGTGGTGATTGTGAGGGTAGCGGCGGGGGTAGTGATTGTGAGGGTGGCGGTAGGGGTGGTGATTGTGAGGGTGGTGGCGGGGATGGTGATTGTGAGGGGTGGCGGTAGGGGTGGTGATTGTGAGGGTGGCGGCGGGGGTGGTGATTGTGAGGGTGGCGGTAGGGGTGGTGATTGTGAGGGTGGCGGCGGGGGTGGTGATTGTGAGGGTGGCGGTAGGGGTCGTGATTGTGAGGGTGGCGGCGGGGGTGGTGATTGTGAGGGTGGCGGCGGGGGTGGTGATTGTGAGGGTGGCGGCGGGGGTGGTGATTGTGAGGGTGGCGGCGGGGGTGGTGATTGTGAGGGTGGCGGTGGGGGTGGTGATTGTGAGGGTGGCGGCGGGGGTGGTGATTGTGAGGGTGGCGGTGGGGGTGGTGATTGTGAGGGTGGCGGCGGGGGTGGTGATTGTGTGAGAGCGGAAACAGTTGTTCAATGGTGAGAGGGGAGACAATTTTGTGAATAGGTAGAGTGAAGGCGTCGAGAGGGGGGGAAGGGAAGGACGCAGCTGTTACTTCACGTGTAAACATCAGTACGCTTGTACAGGGCATGCAAGCATCAGCTCCTGGTCCCCACCTTTCAGTCGCCAGAAGCTGCAATGGTTTCCGACCCTTTGGTTTTACATCATACCTGTTCTTGAATATTTTTATACCGTCATCGTCACCTATCTCTCCCCGCAGCGCCTTCCTCAAGCTCCCTCTTCTTCCCCAGAAGAGGAGCCTCCATACACCCGTAGCTTGTGGGTCATCTGGGGCCAGATTCACGAAAGCACTTAAGCAAGCACTTACGACGGTGTACATCTTTCCTCAATCTTTGACGGCTTTGGTTACATTTATTAAACAGTTTGCAAACATGAAAACTTTCTATTCAACTGTTGTTCTTGTTATAAACAGCCTCCTGGTGCTTCGGAGCTCATTAACTGTTTAATAATTGTAAACAAAGCCGCCAAAGATTGAGAAAAGATGTACAGGTTCATATAAGTGCTTGTGTAACTGCTTCATGAATCTGGCCCCTGGAGTGTTAGCTCCACGTATGCGCCCTCGAGGCATTTGGTGTTTTGTCCACACTGTCAGGTTTAGTTGACTTATTATGCACCCCATACCCATCCTCTAGGCGGTAGTGGAAAGGGTTAAAGAGGCATATAATGGGTCAGTATCTGAACCCCAAAATATATTTAGATAATCAAATTACAGTCTTGATAAGCTAATTGCAGAATTTAATGTACATTATTACATCACTAATGGGTTCGAGACCAACCACAAGTACAGTCTCTAAGGTAAGCAACTTACATATGTCGTGTTACATATGTGGAGGCCTGTAAGAATTTCATGGGAGGGGGGGGGGGTGTTGTGATCATGTTGCCGATATTCCCTCAAGTTCCCCAAGCCTTCCCTCACAGTAGCAGCAAAACCTCTGAACTTTATCTTCCTTTTTTTTTTAATTCTACGTCGGGGTGTAGTTATGGTGTAAGACAGTGTACAGTACGTCTTGAAGGCTTCCTCACTGCTGCGTGAGCACAAGCTCTAGTGCACATGTGTGTTTTAAAGTACTAAATGGGCTTCCCTGTTCTCACCTTCCTCACCTAATTTCCTTCCCTCCCCATTTCTTCCCTCTCCCCCTGCATCTTACCCCATCACCCTTTCCTCTCCCCTCTATTTTTCCCCTCCATCATCTCCAGCCCCCTCTTTCCCTTTTTTAATCCCCTTATTTTCCTCTTCCCTATCTCACCTCTCCTCCACCACCTTCCTCCTCTCTTTCCCCCACCTCCTTCCTCTCACCCCTTATCCACTCCCATCTCCCCCTCTCTTCCCTCTACCATTCTCTCCCTCGCTCAGAACAAGCAGTATACACGCCCAGTACACACACACAATGTTACCACAACGTTATTTTACCGTCGTTACTCTGATACAACGTTGTCACTAGGTTGTAACAAGGTTGTAGTTGTGTTTTGTGTGTATTTGGCAGATAGCTAAAAAAAAGAAACTTGTGAATCTCCATCCAGAAAACCAAACTTCTATTTTAGACTTTATAGGTGTCGCAAACTTCTATTTTAGTCGCTTT
>NC_091170.1:44891896-44899396 GCF_040958095.1 Procambarus clarkii | reverse complement strand
TTTGGGCAGTTCTAATACTAATTTAGATCACAAAACGTTTTGACGTTTTAGACGTTTTGGGCAGTTCTAAGTATTAGAACTGCCCAAACGTCTAATGCATTGTATCTACATACGAGTTTATGCGATCACAATATTAACTGGAATGGGGCAAAAAGCATTACCAATTGTGGGGATTTCGTGGAACGGAATTTGATTGAGTCTGCTCTAATCAGTCAGTGTCCAAATCTTCTTAATGTTAGTACTGGAATCTACAAACTTGATCCATTTTTAAGTTATAATATTGCACAACAGTTTAAGAAACAACTCTGATAGAGAGGCTTACAATGTCTCATTATAATTGTATATTCATATATTGTGTGTTCATGAGGCTTTTCTTTAATCTTTCATCCTTATTCTCTGACCGCTTTATCCTCTTTGACCATTCTAAGCTAAGCTATACCTGTTTTTGGTTAATTCTTTCCCTAGGGATGGGTTGGTCAGGTGTCGGCCTATATATCCTCCCCCTTCTCCCTTCTCCTTAGTCAGTCTGGTGTTGACACCTCATTTCATATTTCTCTGTGGATTTTCCGCATATATATATATATATATATATATATATATATATATATATATATATATATATATATATATATATTTATATATATATATATATATATATATATATATATATATATATATATGTGTGTGTGTGTGTAAATAACACGAATATATATATATATATATATGTCGTACCTAATAGCCAGAACGCACTTCTCAGCCTACTATTCAAGGCCCGATTTGCCTAATAAGCCAAGTTTTCATGAATTAATGTTTTTTCGTCTACCTAACCTACCTAACCTAACCTAACCTAGCTTTTTTTGGCTACCTAACCTAACCTTACCTATAAATATAGGTTAGGTTAGGTTAGGTAGGGTTGGTTAGGTTCGGTCATATATCTACGTTAATTTTAACTCCTATAAAAAAAAATTGACCTCATACATAGAGAAAAGGGTTGCTTTATCATTTCATAAGAAAAAAACTATAGTAAATATATTAATTCAGGAAAACTTGGCTTATTAGGCAAATCGGGCCTTGAATAGTAGGCTGAGAAGTGAGTTCTGGCTACTAGGTACGACATATATATATATATATATATATATATATATATATATATATATATATATATATATATATATATATATATATATATATATATATATATATATATATATATGTGTGTGTGTGTGTGTGTGCTGGCTAGGGATCGAGTCTCCTGGTGGGAAAGTGTTCTAAAGTTGTATACTTAACTCTCGTGTTTAGGAGAGTTGTGCCTTAAGCAGAGACACTGTGTCTTCCCATATTAACAGGGACTTGATGAAATTAACGTATAAATGACCCCTCACTTGCTCTGGTGCTCTATGGGTCTGAGCGGGTGGTGGAGCGGGTTAAGGCGTACCTGTTATGCCAGTTGCTGGAAGGCTTCTGTGCTGGCTAGGGTTCGAGGCTCCTGGTGGGAAAGTGTTCTAAAGTTGTATACTTAACTCTCGTGTTTAGGAGAGTTGTGCCATATATATATATATATATATATATATATATATATATATATATATATATATATATATATATATATATATATGCAGTGTATTCTAGTCTGACACCTGGAAATGTGTTTCGCAAGGTACACCTTACATTTTCAAAGACAATTTTACTGTGTTAAACAACGGATTATATTCTTTTTGGGTGAGGTCGTTGATGAATACCTTCACAAGGGGATATTAAAAATATCAATGAATAGATAGATCAAGGGGTATAAATGAATAAATGGATCAAGGGGTGTCAATAAATAAATGGATCAAGAGGTGTCAATAAATAAATGGATCAGGGGGTATTAGTTGGGTGACTGGATGCTGTGTCTGTGTTGACTCTGGGTCTTGAAGTGGGTAGAATGTAATTGTGTGTTAGCTGGTTGTTGATTGCTGGTCTGGACTTCTTAATATGTAGTGCATCACCGATGTCCAGTCTCCAGCTGTCGTTATGTCTGTCGATTATTTCTGTTGCTTGTCAAGATGTCTCTGGTGATGATCTGGTTTTGTGTGGAGATTACATGTTACTTGATAGAGCCCCCTATTGTTTGTGCATTATTAAGTGCCTAGAGAGACGTTGTTGTCTTGCCTATATACTGACATTGTTGGAGCTGACAGCCCCCAAGTGGACATGTGAAGGCATAGACGACGTTAGTTTCTTTTAAGGCGCTTTGCTTGGTGTCTGGAGAGTTTTTCATAAGCAAGTTTGCGGTCTTCTTGTTATTGAAGTAATTGTTACTGTAAAAAAAAGGAAAAGAAAATACTGTAAAACAATTTAATAGGAAGTAAAGGTGTTGTGTTGGTTGTTTCTTCAGAGGTTGCAAGGCATGTCACTTTTCTTTTAATGACTTCTTCAACATAACCGCCTGAGAAGCCATTATTGACTAGGATCTGCCTATCTTTACAGAGTTCCTCGTCGACCTGCTTCCAGCCTGAGCTATGAGTTAGAGCTCGGTCGAAGTAGGCGTTGACAATACTCCGCTTGTACTGTATATACTATACTGTACAATACTGTATATACTATACTGTACTGTATATACTATACTGTACAATACTCCGCTTGTACCTATCCGGGCAGTCACTGTTAGCATTAAGGCCATTCCTATGTTTGTTTCCCCCTGGTGTAGACTGCGGTATGGAAGCCACCATTCCTTTCCGAGACTGTTACGTCTAGAAAGAGTAGCTTCCCATCACTCTCCATCTCATAAGTGAAACTTAACACGAATTTTGCAGCAGATGAAGGAGGCATTCCAGCAAAATTCCGTGTTAAGTTTCACTTATATGATGGACATTGATGGGAAGCTGCCCTTTCTAGATGTAACAGTCGCAGAACTAATGTTTCATTCATCAGAATTAAGGTGATTTTTCTGACAAATATTTATAAGAAAGATGTTTTCCAACTATGCTTGGCAAATAGGCAATTAATAACAAGGTAAACAAAATCTTATCTATTATGTAAACCCCTGAATGCTCAACGGTTTAAACTAATTAGAAAGCAATCTATTTAAGATTGCGAATATCAACGAAATATGAGTTGCAAGTGTCTTCCAGCTAAAACACTAACACTTTCCACGATGCAAGACCATATTTCCTTTTATACACTCCTCAACGCTGTTTAAAAAATGTCAAAACATGTTTAACGGTTGTGTGAAGCGGCGAGGAGCGCCCTGCGTCGACACATCACAACACAGGCTGCCCAGTGTGCAGGGTTGTATCCCGCCATACCAAGTAATAATGTGGGTACATGCCCAAATATCAAGTTGACGCAATATACCACCACACGGGCTTCAGTGTGATTCTCACTTCCATCTTTTGCTATTACTAAGTGATGAGACAAGCTTGTAACCTTTTTTTGTCATTGTTCATACTGGTATTTTGTCTCAGATGGGAAGCTGTCTTGGATCCTCTGGCAAGGCCGACCTGCCCCACGACCAAAGGCAAGTTGTTATATTAAAGTTGCGACCTCTTAACAAGACGCTAGCTTACCTAACGACAAGTGGGGATGTTTTTCCTTACTTCTGTTCGAGCATGATGCATAACAATGCAAACAAGCTTAGTATTAAAGCTTAGTGCTTGGTTCGGCGGGTTATTGGTCCACTGGCTCCAGCTTGGCGAATGACATCATCCAGTTTTTACGGAGCTGCCATTATCCTGGTTTTAACCATATAAACAACTCAACAGTGGCAAATTATAATTTAAATCATTGCTTTCATTGCAAATCATTAATGAGTAACAGCATGGCAGGGAGGCTTAACTCTTGTTTTCACCTCAACAAGAGCATCACTGGATTGTACGATACTCTCCTAAGTGTTTACTATAATAATAGCACCGCTGTATTTAACAACCCTCAAAAAGTCATTCACCGTAATAGGAACAACGCGTCCACTCGCTGCTCCCAATTACCAGGCTATCCGTACACGCGTCTATCCACTCTTGAATAGTAATTAAGGAGTCACTTTCGCTGTCACCTAACTGCTTACATCACCTCGCACCTGTAGACCAAAGCTCATTTTAATCGATGCCAATAAATTAGAATGTTCGAGGTTGGAGGCCAGACGGTTGGGGCTAACCTCACCTAACTTTGTACTCAGCACTCAGCACTCAGACCTCAACACTCAGACCTCAGCACTCAGACCTCAACACTCAAACCTCAACACTCAAACCTCAACACTCAACACAGACCTCAACACTCAGACCTCAACACTCAACACAGACCTCAACACTAAGACCTCAACACTCAACACTCAGACCTCAACACTCAACACTCAGACCTCAACACTCAACACAGACCTCAACACTAAGACCTCAACACTCAACACTCAGACCTCAACACTCAACACTCAGACCTCAACACTCAACACTCAGACCTCAACACTCAACACTCAGACCTCAACACTCAACACTCAGACCTCAACACTCAACACAGACCTCAACACTCAACACTCAGACCTCAACACTCAACACAGACCTCAACACTCAGACCTGAACATTCAGACCTCAACACTCAGACCTCAACACTCAACACTCAGACCTCAACACTTAACACTCAGACCTCAACACTCAACACTCAGACCTCAACACTCAACACTCAGACCTCAACACTCAGACCTTAACACTCAGACCTTAACACTCAGACCTTAACACTCAGACTTCAGCACTCAACACTCAGACCTTAACACTCAGACCTCAGCACTCAGACCTCAGCATTCAACACTCAGACCTCAACACTCAGACCTCAGCACTCAGACCTCAGCACTCAACACTCAGACCTCAACACTCGGACTTCAGCACTCAGACCTCAACACTAAGACCTCAACACTCAGACCTCAACACTCAGACCTCAACACTCAGACCTCAACACTCAGACGTCAACACTCAGACCTTAGCACTCTGACCTCAACACTCAGACCTCAACACTCAGACTCCAACACTCAGACCTCAACACTCAGACCTCAGCACTCTCACCTCAACACTCAGACCTCAACACTCAACACTCAGACGTCAACACTCAAACGTCAACACTCAAACGTCAACACTCAGACCTCAACACTCAACACTCAGACCTCAACACTCAACACTCAGACCTCAACACTCAACACTCAGACGTCAACACTCAAACGTCGACACTCAGACCTCAACACTCAACACTCAGACGTCAACACTCAAACGTCAACACTCAGACCTCAACACTCAACATTCAGACCTCAACACTCAACACTCAGACCTCAACACTCAACACTCAGACCTCAACACTCAGACCTCAACATTCAAGACTCAGACCTCAACACTCAACACTCAGACCTCAACAGTCACTCCCCGCCACACTTCAGACGTGTCCTGGTGGCCCCACACATCACCCACCATCCAGCACCCTGGCGTGCCTTTGGCAAGGGCTGCCTTCAGTGTTTGATGCCCTCAAACACACACACACACACACACACACACACACACACACACACACACACACACACACACACACACACACACACACACACACACACACACACACACACACACACACACACACACACACACACACACCACACACACACACACACACACACACACACACACACACACACACACACACACACACACACACACACACACACACACACACACACACACACACACACAGGATTTAAATTATCACAGGATTTATATGATTTAAACCAGGAAATCGCAGCCGTCAACATAACAGTCCCAGAGACAAGAGGGGGAACCCACAACCAGCATCCCAGGAACATCAGTGGGGAGGGCAACACCGCCACCCTCATCTGCATTGAAACCCTCCCCCGACCCCGGGGAGCTGGTCGGCCGAGCGGACAGCACGCTGGACTTGTGATCCTGGGGACCTGGGTTCGATCCCAGGCGCCAGCGAGAAACATTGGGCAGAGTTTCTTTCACCCTATGCCCCTGTTACCTAGCAGTAAAATAGGTACCTGGGTGTTAGTCAGCTGTCACGGGCTGCTTCCTGGGGGTGGAGGTCTGGTCGAGGACTGGGCCACGGGAACACTAGAGCCCCGAAATCGTCTTAAGATAACCTCAAGATAACCCCTCACCCTACCTGCCCCCACTCAAGTGCTCACTCCCCCTCCCTCCCCCCCCACCCTATTCCGTCCCTGTCACCCCTCCCCCCTTCCCACCATGTCCCCCTCTCCCCTTTCCCTCCTGTCTTCCCTCCCCCTTCTTCCCATATCCTTCTTATCCCTCTTCCCTCCTCACCCCAAATCCTTCATGTCCCCTCTACCTCCTTACCCCATACCCTACCTGTCCCCCCTCACCTTGAACCCCCATCCCTTATCCCAGAATTCTCTGAGACCCTGTTAACCACCTCACAGGTCTTCACATCTATTGAACAGCTTCCTCCATCAACAGAACGCTCACCATGAAGGGGGACAAGAGAATGAACAGAAGAAAGTGAGCTTCAAGGCAATGAACACTAACGTAGATGGGATAACGAATAAAACAAGTGAACTTGGAGAATCGGCATTAGAAGAAAACCCAGACACAATAGCACTCACAGAAACAAAGCTAACGAAAGCCATAACAAATGCAGTGTTTCCACAGGACTACTATGTAGTGAGGAAAGAGAGAGGAGGAAGAGGAGGAGGTGGTGTAGCTCTGCTGATAAGAAAAGGCTGGAGTTTTGAAGAGATGGTTGTTCAGGGCTGTGAGTTTTCAGTGACTACATAACAGGTACCATAACAATTGGAGGACAAAAAATTATTGTAGTAGTCATATATAAACCACCACCAAACGACAGAAGACCCAGAAAGGAATATGATAGGAACAACATGGCCACATCAATATAATAGAGAGAGCAGCTTCTATAGCTAGCAGGAATGGATCCAGACTACTAATCATGAGAGACTTCAACCATATGAAGATAGATTGGGAGAACAGAGACCCACATGGAGGACCAGACACATGGAGAGCTAAGCTGCTGGACGTAGCAACAAGAAACTTTCTTAGCCAACACATCAAGGGACGGACAAAAATGAGAGGAGAGGATGAACCAGCTATGCCTGATCTGATATTTACCCCAAATGAGTCGGATATAAGGGAAGTAGAGTTGGAAGCCCCCTTCGGAATGAGTGATCACAGTGTATTGATCTTTGAGTACCTGGTAGAGCTAGGAATTATCTCCCCCCCAAAAGAACTGGGAAACAAAGGGCTGGCATACCGAAAGGGAAATTATGAGATGAGAAAAAATCCTAGGGGATATACCATGGGACACAGAACTCACAACTAAGTCCGTATAAGACATATTGGACTATGTCACCCAAAAGTGTCAGGAGGCAGTAAACAGGTTTATCCCAGCCCGTCATAAAAAAAAAACGAGAAGCGAAAGAAGAATCCGTTGTTTAATAGGGCATGTATGAAAGCAAAGGAACTGAACAAAAGGGCGTGGAGGAAGTTCCGAAATAAAAGAACA
>NC_091170.1:44779396-44886896 GCF_040958095.1 Procambarus clarkii | reverse complement strand
TCTACTGAGTAGTGAGTCTATAGCGGAGTGATTCTGCTCACTAGGAGACACGTAGGCAGGAAGCTGCTAGAGCTGATCTTCGCGCTCTTAGGACAAGCATCCTTGCTCAAAATGTTCTCACAGTGTTATAATATACCAGCAAGAACAGTTCTCACAGTGTTATATTATACCAGCAAGAACAGTTCTCACAGTGTTATAATACACCAGCAAGAACAGTTCTCACAGTGTTATAATATACCAGCAAGAACAGTTCTCACAGTGTTATATTATACCAGCAGGAACAGTTCTTTGGAGCACACTGTAGACTCTCTATGAACTTCTTGCTTAAAAAGTCTTTATTAGGAAGAGAAATATATATTTAAACGGTACCCGGTGTACCACAGGTGTACAGCGGTGTACCACAGATATACAGCGGTGTACCACAGGTATACAGCGGTGTACCACAGGTGTACAGCGGTGTACCACAGATATACAGCGGTGTACCACAGGTATACAGCGGTGTACCAGAGGTGTACAGCGGTGTACCACAGGTGTACAGCCGTGTACCACCGATGTACAGCGGTGTACTACAGGTGTACAGCGGTGTACCACAGGTGTACAGCGGTATACCACAGGTGTACAGCCGTGTACCACAGGTGTTAAGCCGTGTACCACCGGTGTACTGGTCACCACCATACACCACCAGTGTACAACCCTTCACCACCATACACCACCAGTGTACAACCCCTCACCACCATACACCACCAGTGTACACCCCCTCAGCACCATACACCACCAGTGTACAACCCCTCACCACCATACACCACCAGTGTACACCCCCTCAGCACCATACACCACCAGTGTACACCCCCTCAGCACCATACACCACCAGTGTACAACCCTTCACCACCATACACCACCAGTGTACAACCCCTCACCACCAGTGTACAACCCCTCACCACCAGTGTATAACCCCTCACCACCATACACCACCGGTGTACAACCCCTCACCACCATACACCACCGGTGTACAACCCGGCACTAAGCTAGGGGTCCACCAGGCAGCACCATAACTGAGGATCACTGTCCATAGGGGAGGCGGAGACGGTATGCAGATCGCAGGCAGCGTGGCGGTGATCACAGGGGCAGCCCGGGGCCTGGGCCGAGCCTTCACCGAGGCGCTCCTGGCCAGGGGAGCTAAGGTCAGTGTCCACCACTCATGCATTCTTCTATTTGGCTTACCAACTGTGCTTGAGGCAAAGTTACATTTTTGCTGTGTCTGCTAGACTCGTTTTTTCAGGTTTCTGAATTGGGTAGGGCAGTGTGGGGTGTTTGGGTTGCAGGCAGGGTAAGGTAATGTTGGGGAGGAGCTGTGGATTGGTTGCCGGGCAGGAGAGTATTGAGTTTGGGTTTTGGATAAATGAAGAGGGGAGGGGGAGAGGGACTTGGATATTTAGACTTGGGTTGGGGGAGCTCTTAGGTAGGATATGGTGGGTTTAGTTCCAGAACCCACAAGGTTCCTGTGAGTAAAGCACAGAAAAAATTAAATGGAGGGGTATGGGGGGAGGGAGTGCTGAGATTACATGATAAGATCATATAAAATGAACCTTTGGTCCTGTGTCAAAATAATTTTTTACCTTGAACTCACATCATGAAATTCTTGGCATACAGTTTTTGTTAGTTTTTAATTTATTATGCACCCCATACCCATCCTTTTTTCAGGGATATTCCTGCGTGGGCCCTAAGCCTCTAGCTGTCCCACTAAGTGTTCCTTGTTTCTGTTTTACTTAGGTGGAATATGAGTATTTTTGACTCGTATGGTCACTTCAGTAAGATTTTGTCTCATGTGTTTAACAACTTCTGCTCTGATGAATCTATGTTGAAATCTTAATGGGTTTGTAACTGTGCACTGTGTTAGATAATGTTCCGGTGGTCTGTTGTGGTTATAACTGTGCACTGTGTTAGATAATATTCCTGTGGTCTGTTGTGGCTGTAACTGTGCACTATTAGATAATGTTCCAGTGGTCTGTCGGGTATTTCTCCACAATGCTGACATTTCCTCTCATCTTCCGGAACCTGTAAGTCTATTTCTCATGCACATGGGTATCTCTGCCTGATGCGATGAAAGTGTACTTCTGTTATTCTACTTCTCCCTTTCATCAAAATAAATGGTTCGTAGTTGGTTGAATTCTTGTACCAACCCGCAGATCCTGATGTTGCAACTACTGTGTTGTGGTTAATGTGCATCTTTTGCATTGCTCTGTTTCTAATTAGTTTCTTAATCTGTTATAGACTCTGTGGTATGTAAATGTCTACATTTCTTCTTTTAGTTGCAAGTTTTGCAGCTTCGTCTGCAATGTCATTTCCAAATCTTCCCACATGACTTGGCACCCAGTTGATAAGTACCCGTCGGCCTTGACGTTTGAGTGTTTGCATTAATGATATGACGTTTGTGATCAGATGGATGTTGTCACGTATGTGTTCTTGATGCAGGTTTCAATGGTAGTTCGGAATCTGTATATATAACATGTTGTCGGTGCTCAGCAAGAGCATGTTCCAAAGCCTTTTGAATGGCTAGCATCTCTGTTTTTTAAAGTTGAACACCCATTTGCGAGTCTCCAACTATTTACAGAGTTTCTTGCCTTAACTGCAGCTCCGGTTTCTTAATTGTGCTTGCTGGTCTACTGATCCATCTCTGTGGGTGGTGATTGAAAAGGCACATAATGAGGCACATATTGGGTTCAGAATTAAATCCCAAAATACATTTAACTAAGTACAATACCGTCTTGATAAGGTAGTTACATATTTTGACGTATATATAGCAACAATATTTCTTCAGCCCGTCCTCCTAAGGTTTCACCTTCCAAACCATGTTTTTAGTAGTCATAATTTAGAACATAAAAACACTGAAAATGTGCGCATTCCCGAACTAATTATCATCGGCCCAGGTGGATCAGGAGAGTTAACACAGCCTCGTGTACACAAGGTGCATTACTAGCTGTATATATTGAGAACAGACAAATCCCGGTAAATCTTTCGTATAAATTAATTAAGCAGTGTAAAAGGTCGATTCGCATAGAAAAGGAGATCACGAAGAAGATGGATATTCACTTTGTGAGTTGATCTTTCCTTGTGACGAGGTGGTGTTGAGGCCGTGTGGGCGGCGGTGTGGTGTTGAGACCGTGTGGGCGGCGGTGTGGTGTTGAGATCGTGTGGGCTGTGGGAACCGACCTGTGAGATTTATATTTATTTAATTTATATGAATTTATATAGAATTTATATTTACGTTAATTTGTATACTTCGATAGCAATTTGTATGATGATAAGTGGACTGTATTTCTGCAATAATCTCACAAATCGATCCTCTGCACATTAGGGGGGGGTTTATATTGAATTTATATATATGCAGCCAATCAAACTACAGTATTAGACTACATACATTGAAGAGGTTCCTTATCTTATTTGTACAGCAGGCCTTAGTCCACCAGGTATAACTAGGGTGTAGACACCAAATTTTCCTCGTGTGAGGTGGCTTCCATCACCCTGGTAACTGATGCACAAAGCATGCTTCCTTGTCTTGACCTGTCAAAAAGGCGCTAGCTGTAAAGCCAGAATCCTAATATATGACAGCTATATCAGAGAAAACACTGTACAAGGAACCATAAAGACCTAGGCTGAATTACCTTGTTTGAGTCGATCATTCGTGTTCTAACCGGTGCGCCCTATCTACTGACATTAATGGCCAAAAATGATTAGATAAACGGGTTTCGGAAAGACACTTCCCTTGAGATTGATGACAGCGTGTTGATGATGGCAGATCACTACTCTGATCTTCCATAACACTTCGTCCAAGAGAATTTATAGGAGCCGAATTTGCTCCACGACTCTGTGGTCTTAACCAATAACAATGGCTGACCACTCCCTCCTCACTGACGCTACTGGCCTACATTGTCCAGATGACAGTAAGTGATAGAAGGGTCACATTTACTCTATTTTAATTCTGATAATTAAGTTAATTTATATGAGATGTTTTTATGATGGTAAAGTCCAAAGACTAATGTATTTAAGAATAATTCCCACCATAATAGGTGGTGAATTTATAATAGTATGTGGTAATGATATCCCATTTTCTATAGACGGAAATTCCACTACAAGTTACATTTTCTATGGGTTAACTTGTTTATACAACACAGCAATATTATCTGCCTGTATGATATTATTAAATGGTGTCGGATTTTCTGACATAATTCCCCAGGGGGCTGCTCACGGGTCGAAATCCTATTTAGAACAGACGAACACCGATACTCCTCCTTCAGATTATTAGATTAATTTGATGTTAGTAGTTAGTAATCACACATTTGTGCGTCTGTTCGTACAGGACGGATGTCCCGTACTAGAGTTGCAAATGTTAGAAGTCTAATGCGATTTCATTTCCCTGTTAACTCTAGAAAGGCTAAAATTCAAGCCTAATTACATATTATTTAACCCAGAAGACTGAATGTGATCAAGTATTACAGTCAAGTATGATTCAGGGACTGCAGTGAGATCAGTGACATTAGATATAACTTGAAGTTTGTTCAGGTAACTGGTCACTGATATATAAACACTGAGGCCCATGGAATACATCTTGATTAAATAATAAATGTATCAAATCAGTCATCAGATTTATTGGGGTTTAATTTAGTTAATTGATTCAGAAGATTGAATAGCTCATCATTAAAGTAAAGTATGGTTCTGAGACTGCAGTGGGTTCAGTGACATTGGTCGCAGTGACTTGTAGCTGTTTAGGCTACTGTTCACTGATTTGCCACTGAGGCCTCATGAACTCATCTTCAGCTTTAAATGATGATACTAACATCAACATCTGTTACTATAGTCAGCTGACAAATTTAGATTTCTACTAGTATTGTTTATCTGCAGCCATAGGTCTCCTCAGGCTTGATACTGGGCCTGAGAGTAATTTACCTCCTGCAGAATTTAACATGGTTATGCCCTGATATTTAGTAGGGCTACCGATGAATCGATGGCAATAGTCTGTCCCAACAAGGAGACCGAAGTCGGTGAGGTGATCAGACTTAATATTATCTGCCAATTTTATTCCTCTATTTCTCAGGAATTTGGCTGTTGCTCTCAGACCTTGAACTTGTAGGTCTACTGGTATTTTGTCCACCACAATGGCTTGTACTCTACAGACGTACCTGCCTAAACGTACTGATGGTTGTACCACCTGGTAGACTTGAGGTCCTGCATCTGTTACAAACCCTGAGATATTGAATGACATCTGGGCTACAGGCCTTAATTGTAGTTCATCTGCCAACTTTTTAGTGACATATGTTCTCTGGGACCCTTGGTCAAACAACCCACGGGTATGGACCTTGGCCCTCTTATTCTGGATGGTAATTTGGGCAGTAGGCAAAGTCGTATTACCTTTAGACTTCGCCGATTGGACACTCTTTGTTGGTTGCACCTTGCAGTACTGTACAGTGGTGGGAATGCTATCTTCCACCTTGGGTCTTGAATACGTTAATTTCGTATATTTGCACAGTGCTGCATGGTGCCTACCTCTTCTACACCTGTTACAGGTGTTGAATTGGGTATCACAATAGTCTATGTTGTGTGACTTGAGACACCTTGAACATCTCCCTAATTCCTGGAGTCGCTCAATACGAGTGTCTCTGGTTGGATAATTAGCACAACAGTATGTTGAATGTTTCCTTTTGCAGAACATACATGTCCCCCAGCCTACTGCACGTTTGGAAGTTACCGGTTTGGGTGAACTAGTAACAGTAGGCTTGGAGGATTCTGCTGCATTGCCAGATTTTCTGCAACTTGATGCGAGTGTAATTGACTGATGTTTATTTGGGGTAGTTATTTTACCCTTTAATTGACTATTATTTTCTATTACTGAAGGCTTTAACTTCCTCATTTGCACGTCGTTTGTTTATGATGGAATGTAAACCTTCAGTGATGTCCTGTACTGTCAGGTCTTATATACTGTGGGTTGGTTGGTGTAGTCGTCGTTGATCCTCCTCTACGGACAACCCAACCCACAACTCGGTAGAGTGCTTATACTAGGAGATCACCCTTGGCGCTTCTGGCTCTTGGAGAGGGGCTCAACGTCACACGTTTAGGGGATGCGGCTCCAACATTTAGCCTCGTTGTCACGTGCACACACCCACTCGAGCCGCTGTGACTCCCCCACTCTCTCCTTAGGTGATATGATCTCCTCAATCCCCTTTTTGACTTATTAGTATTACCTTTTACCCTGTCCACGGCAGTGGTTCTTGGTTCTTTCTCTCTCTCTCTCCTTCTTTACTACCTCCTGGGAAGCCTCACTAGGACGAGGGCAAACACCAGCAAATTGGGATACATTTACTGGACAAAGCACATACACGATACATACACACATATAATAATAATGAATCCTATACTCTATAATATCACAATCAGGTTGCACTCCAACACCATCAGAACTCTATTATCAGCTTATCAAGTGGTATCCTATCTCATGGTTCACCACCTGATACTATCAACCTCCTCAAGTTGATCAAGTCTACATACACTGTTGCACCATCAGCAAGATAACATATATATACAGAAAATCAGCATTTGAATGCAATAACATATACCAGTATAAATGTTCATTGATACTTCAGTATAAAAAAACTCCTTGACGTAAGAATGCCAACAGTCACTCACCTCTCACTGCGTCTTGCACGCTAATGACAACCAAACACTATCAACTCCCTATAAGTAATCCACCAGAACTTCCCCTTCCACCTCTGGAAGTTCACTACCCTAATATCCTTAGGTTCTTCCGGGCTTCACTACCAGGATCCTCTGCAGCTCCTCCAGGCTGCTATCATGAAGTTTCCTTGAGCAACTACGGTGCTTCACCCTTCTGCTAGGGTCCTCCACAGCTCTCTTGGCTGCTACACCATGAAGTTTCCCCGAGCAAGTATGGTGCTTCTCCACCTCTACAGAAGCACGTGACACTCCTCTTCACTGCTGCTTCTCCTCACAGCTCGAGGTCCTCTGCTCCACTACCTTGGAGTCTCATCAGCTACTTCATCTGCTGGCTTCGAAGTTCTCAGCAACTTCTTCCCCAAAGACAAACCTGCAACCCATCGACGTTCCAATAAAATGTTCCCCTTTAACACATAAACAAAAATAACCACACAATATGCTTGCCTCAAACCTCTATCTGTCCTCTACATACAGTGAGAGTGGACTCCCCCGTTTTGGGCGGGTCCATACTCCACCTCGCCTGGCGGCGGTCCTCACTCGCTGGGAGGGTCTTCCTCCATCCGGAGCCGGGCTCCCTCAGTCGTCCGCCAGCGCTCAGAGGGGGCGGACGTCGCTCCGTGTTCCTCCCTCTCCACTCTCTTATTTCAGGCTTTCTGCCTTATTAAAACATGTCTAACTTATAAATAAACATCGCTACTGTCGCTGGGCACACGACCAAACTACAAGCGATCACTATGAACTGGCGTATATCGTGCTTACCACAGATTAATTGGTCGAGGGCGCTTTCCCTCTGACGGCGTCTGGTCAGGGCGCTCCCACGGCCCACAATAATGCTTCTGGCCGGCTTGATACTCTCTTCTTCGACCAGGACTTGAGACCACAACGTTCCCAGCTCAGTTCCACAGCTGGCACGTCTGCACACTTCTCTTCTCTTAGAGATATATCACTAGGGGTTCCCTTCTGACGGGAGCTCAACGGAGCGCGGCTTCCCCCTGCGATGTCTGGCACTCAAGTGAGGTCAAGGTCCTCCGGAAGCGAGCCTCACGCCTCCAGCAAAATGTCCACATCTCCTAGCCAGTCATTTATCTGTTTTCTTCTTCATTGCCCATAATCTTAAACTGTTATACATATCCAAGCAACTATTTTACATATGCGTTATCACCTCAATATTCGCTAGACCTTCTAATCAGGTCAGGCTTGACGAATAACTCTCAAGGAGGGAGACTCGTTTCTCCTGCAGGCTGAGATCATAACACAGGATGGTGTTATGTTGATGTGCATATAATTCATCTAGTATATCGCTGGACAATTTTCGTTGAAAGACTACTTTGGTCATCCATTCACTAGTAGTTATATCAACCTTAAGACTGAATGTTCTTAGTAGTGACTCAAACTCCATGCTGAAGGATTGTAATGAGTCAGCAGTCTGATCAGGTTGAGGTAAATCCAGCAATTGTAGTACTAGATGTATGACAGTTTTCTCATTGCCAGCATTATCCCTAGGAAGCTGGACTGGGAAATTAGTGCTGTCACTATTTTCATTTACATTTTCTACTACTGGTTCAGCTTCACCTCTAGCTTGGAGGCATGTTAACTTAGTAGCCTCAGGTATTGGGTTTTCAGAATCCACAGAGACTGTGGATAAATTGTCTGAGAACTGCTTAATTTCTGGTGGTATAATATTGGGTGAAGCTGTAGTGGGTGAAGCTTTACCCTTGTTGATTAAAGGATCTAATCTGGCTTGACATTTATTCTCAAAAAGATCCAGATCATCCATAACATTATCTACTTTATTTGATGTACTGGCTAATTGTTCTGATTCAATTATCCTGTGTAAATGTTCCAACCTGCCTTGAGTTTCTTCTTCATATTGTGCTAGGTCAGACAGCAATGGTTCCACATCTTCAACTACTATGTCGTCGTCGTCGTGGACTTGATTTTGGTAAGATTTCCTATTTGCTTTCAATATATGCAATTGGGTTTGAATCTGTAACAGTGGTATTTTCAACCGACGATAATTAATTACAGGCTCATATAACAACTGTTCATATTGGTCGAGATCTCTTGTCAGTTGACGTTTACTTGCTACTAAAGCACGCTTTGCTTCCTGTGGATTAGTCATGGTGACTTCTTAATTGGACACCACTGGCTCATAAATTGTGAGCAAGTACTGATGGTAGCCTAGGCTAAAATTCTGCACTCACTAGGCGATAATCCTACCTCTACTAGAGGTTAGCACTTAAAATTAATACACATTATATATATACAATCATACAAACTAATGATTTGAGTGATAAACCAGTGTCATGGAAGTACCTTTAGGTTAGCTCTTCTATATCACCCTAGGATGGTATAGACACTAATTAATCACTCAAAGGTGTAATGATCATAAGTAAATTATTATATACACAGCTCAACTTGAGTTGATAAAATTTACACCCAAAATAGGGTCTGCACCATTCATTAATGGTGCTAGGTTGTTTAATATAGTACAACTAGACTATGGTAATGGGACTAGGATGAACAATAAATAGTTCAACTAGCCAATGGTAATATCCTACCCTGTTGTGGGTTGGCAATTAGTAAATATTATATTGTGAACACTAGGCAATATATTAAATAATTCTCTATTTTGGAGAAATAATATACACAATTATTGATAATAGCCTCTATGAAACTTCTAATATTATCAAGAAGTATTAAATATTATTAGTGACCTCGCGAAATAAACTCCACAAAATTCGTAGATAATCTCTAGCGAAATTTGACACCACACAAATGTGAACAATCCGTGAACAATCTCGCGAAGACACAGCCACTAATTTGGCTGGCTTCAATATTAGCGCTGTCATTTCACGGAATAACATGCCACCAAATTTGTGGGTGACCATATGAAACCGCTGATGAGGCTGAAATGAACTGAGGGGGGCTCCTGAGCTCGCACGAGGCAACGCCGCTGTCTTTGACTGCTGGCTTTGTATAAATCACACTGCACTAGTATATTTAATGAATCCATTGGTTAACTGGTTCATCCGGTACTAAGATGACCAAATAATCTGTAATCTGACTCGAAGATGAAAAATAATGTGGGTTCATAGGACCAATAATCTGTCATCCGGTTCGAAGATGACCAAATAATGTGGGAACCGACCTGTGAGATTTATATTTATTTAATTTATATGAATTTATATAGAATTTATATTTACGTTAATTTGTATACTTCGATAGCAATTTGTATGATGATAAGTGGACTGTATTTCTGCAATAATCTCACAAATCGATCCTCTGCACATTAGGGGGGGTTTATATTGAATTTATATATATGCAGCCAATTAAACTACAGTATTAGACTACATACATTGAAGAGGTTCCTTATCTTATTTGTACAGCAGGCCTTAGTCCACCAGGTATAACTAGGGTGTAGACACCAAATTTTCCTCGTGTGAGGTGGCTTCCATCACCCTGGTAACTGATGCACAAAGCATGCTTCCTCGTCTTGACCTGTCAAAAGGGCGCTAGCTGTAAAGCCAGAATCCTAATATATGACAGCTACATCAGAGAAAACACTGTACAAGGAACCATAAAGACCTAGGCTTAATTACCTTGTTTGAGTCGATCATTCGTGTTCTAACTGGTACGCCCTATCTACTGACATTAATGGCCAAAAATGATTAGATAAACGGGTTTCGGAAAGACACTTCCCTTGAGATTGATGACAGCGTGTTGATGATGGCAGATCACTACTCTGATCTTCCATAACACTTCGTCCAAGAGAATTTATAGGAGCCGAATTTGCTCCACGACTCTGTGGTCTTAACCAATAACAATGGCTGACCACTCCCTCCTCACTGACGCTACTGGCCTACATTGTCCAGATGACAGTAAGTGATAGAAGGGTCACATTTACTCTATTTTAATTCTGATAATTAAGTTAATTTATATGAGATGTTTTTATGATGGTAAAGTCCAAAGACTAATGTATTTAAGAATAATTCCCACCATAATAGGTGGTGAATTTATAATAGTATGTGGTAATGATATCCCATTTTCTATAGACGGAAACTCCACTACAAGTTACATTTTCTATGGGTTAACTTGTTTATACAACACAGCAATATTATTTGCCTGTATGATATTATTAATTGGTGTCCGATTTTCCGACATGGGCGGCGGTCTGGTGTTGAGACCGTGTGGGTGGCAGTCTGGTGTTGAGACCATGTGGGTGGCGGTCTGGTGTTGAGACCGTGTGGGCGGCAGTCTGGTGTTGAGACCGTGTGGGCGGCGGTCTGGTGTTGAGACCGTGTGGGCGGCAGTCTGGTGTTGAGACCGTGTGGGCGGCGATGTGGTGTTGAGACCGTGTGGGCGGCGGTGTGGTGTTGAGACCGTGTGGGCGGCGGTCTGGTGTTGAGACCGTGTGGGCGGCAGTCTGGTGTTGAGACCGTGTGGGCGGCAGTGTGGTGTTGAGACCGTGTGGGTGGCGGTGTGGTGTTGAGACCGTGTGGGCGGCAGTCTGGTGTTGAGACCGTGTGGGCGGCAGTGTGGTGTTGAGACCGTGTGGGCGGCAGTGTGGTGTTGAGACCGTGTGGGCGGCGGTGTGGTGTTGAGACCATGTGGGCGGCGGTCTGGTGTTGAGACCGTGTGGGCGGCGGTCTGGTGTTGAGACCGTGTGGGCGTCGGTCTGGTGTTGAGACCGTGTGGGCGGCGGTGTGGTGTTGAGACCGTGTGGGCGGCGGTCTGGTGTTGAGACCGTGTGGGCGGCGGTCTGGTGTTGAGACCGTGTGGGCGGCGGTGTGGTGTTGAGACTGTGTGGGCGGCAGTCTGGTGTTGAGACCGTGTGGGTGGCGGTGTGGTGTTGAGACCGTGTGGGTGGCGGTGTGGTGTTGAGACCGTGTGGGCGGCGGTCTGGTGTTGAGACCGTGTGGGCGGCGGTGTGGTGTTGAGACCGTGTGGGCGGCGGTCTGGTGTTGAGACCGTGTGGGCGGCGGTCTGGTGTTGAGGACCGTGTAGGCGGCGGTGTGGTGTTGAGACCGTGTGGGCGGCGGTGTGGTGTTGAGACCGTGTGGGCGGCGGTCTGGTGTTGAGACCGTGTGGGCGGCGGTCTGGTGTTGAGGACCGTGTAGGCGGCGGTGTGGTGTTGAGACCGTGTGGGCGGCGGTGTGGTGTTGAGACCGTGTGGGCGGCGGTCTGGTGTTGAGACCGTGTGGGCGGCAGTCTGGTGTTGAGACCGTGTGGGCGGCGGTCTGGTGTTGAGACCGTGTGGGCGGCGGTCTGGTGTTGAGACCGTGTGGGCGGCGGTGTGGTGTTGAGACCGTGTGGGCGGCGGTCTGGTGTTGAGACCGTGTGGGCGGCGGTCTGGTGTTGAGGACCGTGTGGGTGGCGGTGTGGTGTTGAGACCGTGTGGGCGGCGGTCTGGTGTTGAGACCGTGTGGGCGGCGGTGTGGTGTTGAGACCGTGTGGGCGGCGGTCTGGTGTTGAGACCGTGTGGGCGGCGGTCTGGTGTTGAGGACCGTGTAGGCGGCGGTGTGGTGTTTAGGGGGAGGAGGGAGCCCTGGTGGGGGCGGAGGGAGCCCTGGTGGGGCGGAGGGAGCCCTGGTGGGGCGGAGGGAGCCCTGGTGGGGGCGGAGGGGGTGCTGGTGAGCAGTGGAAATGGGCCCAACTCGCTGCAATTGTTTTTCTTATGCAATTTCGGGTCTTGAAGTGGGTAGAATATAGTTGTGCATTAACTGGCTGTTGATTGCTTTTGTTGACTTTTTGAAGTGTGTATATAGTGCCTCGCTGATTTCGAGCCTCCTGATGTCTCTGTATTTATCGATGATTTCTGTGTTGCTTATTAAGATTTCTCTGGTGATGGTCTGTTTGTGAGAAGAGATTCTATGTTCCTTGATGGAGCCCTCTTGTTTGTGCATATTTAATCGCCAAGAAAGAGACGTTGTTGCCTTGCCTATATACTGAGTTCTTTAGGCGGTCATGTGAAGGCATAGACGACTTTGGTTTCCTTCAGGGCGTTCTGTAAAATTAGGATCGTGAACACCTGCCAGCTGATGTAAGTAGGCGGGTAGAGTGTCCTTTACAAGGTCGTCGGATGCCGATGAGGACAGGAAGGCTGGTACAGTGATTTGCGTTGCTGTTCGAACTCCGAGGCCTCAAGTCTTACGGGAAGAGAGGCTTGTTTCCACTGTAGGTCATCAAGAGAGTGGTTGAGGGCTTTTTCTTGCATTGATTTCAGTAACCGGTCATACTCACCTTGTTTTTGGCTACTGTAGGATGGTGAACACCTCAGAAAGTAGGTTAACCTGGGGAGGGACAGACATCTGGTGATGAGGTAGAGTGCATCATGAGCCTCAATATCCTCAATCCTCCCATCCATCCTCTTAACGTCACCGGTTTTCTTATCAAGGACCTCATAGATGGCTTTCAACCCCAGGGGAGCTCCAGGAGTGTGCTGTCTTAAGGTTTAGTTATATATATATATTTGGCAGAAGACCTTCTATTCTCTCTACGATCCCCTGGTTGGAACATATTATTTCACATTTAGAAGGGTTAAGGGTGAGGCCTAAAACTGCACCTTGCTCCTGGATTTTTCTGATGTCCTCCAGGAGGGAGTCTTGGGAACCAGCTAGGGTACCATCATCCAAGAACCAGATGTTAAGCTCACTGGACAGGACCCCGGTGACTTGTTTGATAACTAAGCAGAAAAGGAGAGGAGCAAGGGGGTCACTCTGTTGGACGCCTTCTCGCGAGTCAATTTCATATTCGGCAATAAGTAGCTTTAGATCCATACTGTAGCATGACTGTACAAAAGGGTAGAGGGAAGGGAAATGACGATGAACCGCACGGAGAACAGCGTCCCTCCGCACCAAACTGAAGGTATTTTTTAAATCTTGCTTGATAAGGAAGTTTTCGTCTGTGATGTTGGCGATGAAGGCTCGAGCTGCATGGACTGCCGCCTCGCACCCTTGTGGAATGCCGAATCCGAGCTGTTTTGGCTTCAGCATGTTGGTCACTGCCTCACTAACTGTTTTTGCAGTTGCCTTTGCGACAATATACCAGAGAGAATTGCCCACAGCTATCGGCCTGATCCCTCCACCCTTTTTCTTTAGAGCACAGAGAGATGCTCCAAAAAAGATAGGTCTTATGGTCTCTGGTATGTTGCCAGCTAGACATGTGTTGGTGAATCTCGTTCCGCATATATATATATATATATATATATATATATATATATATATATATATATATATATATATATATATATATATATATATATATATATATATATATATATATATATTAGTATATTTTGGTAGCAGTCTTTCCTGTAGACATATATTATTAAATATGACCGAAAAAGTAAGATTAATAATTCTAACACGAATTTTCTCAATCTTTCGTACATTTCGTTTCACTGTTGGAGGTAAATCAAAAATCAATTCTCCAAAATTCATTTTTATTTCTAGTCTGACGCGACACAAGCGCGTTTCGTAAAACTTATTACATTTTCAAAGACTTTAGTTCACAAATACACAACTGAATAGAACTTACTCATCTCCGATTTTATATCTACATTTGAGTGAGGTGGAAGGGGTGATGTGGCATTAACACAAGACAGAACAAGATGTGGTATTAATAGGGTATTAATTTCATCAACACAAGACAGAACAAGAGTATTAATAGGGTATTAATTTCATCAACACAAGACAGAACACGAAACAATGGATATTGAATAGAAGTGTTTTTTGTAGAAAGCCTATTGGTCCATATTTCTTGATGCTTCTATATTGGAGCGGAGTCTTGAGGTGGGTAGAATATAGTTGTGCAATAATTGGCTGTTGATTGCTGGTGTTGACTTCTTGATGTGTAGTGCCTCGCAAACGTCAAGCCGCCTGCTATCGCTGTATCTATCGATGATTTCTGTGTTGTTTACTAGGATTTCTCTGGCGATGGTTTGGTTGTGGGAAGAGATTATATGTTCCTTAATGGAGCCCTGTTGCTTATGCATCGTTAAACGCCTAGAAAGAGATGTTGTTGTCTTGCCTATATACTGGGTTTTTTGGAGCTTACAGTCCCCAAGTGGGCATTTGAAGGCATAGACGACGTTAGTCTCTTTTAAAGCGTTCTGTTTTGTGTCTGGAGAGTTTCTCATGAGTAGGTTGGCCGTTTTTCTGGTTTTATAGTAAATCGTCAGTTGTTTATAGTAAATCGTCATCATAAGAAGGAAAGTGAAAAGCCATGCAACCTCTGAAGAGACAACTAACACAACACCTATACCCCCTATTAGACTATTTTACAGGAACTTCTTTTCCACAGCTCATAAAACGGAGGAAAGGGTCCTGAAAGATATTGTTAATAGAAACGTTATCCCTACAGACAAAAATCAGAGGATACAACTGACGATTTACTATAAAACCAGAAAAACGGCCAGCCTACTCATGAGTCATATTTAATAATATATATAAATATATAAATATATATATATATATATATATATATATATATGTATATATATATATATATATATATATATATATATATATATATATAAATATATATATATATATATAAATATATATATATATATATATATATATATATATATATATATATATATATATATATATATATATATGTATATATATATATAAATATATACACACACACACTCTCTAGCTGTACCCGGCCACACGGCGTTGCTGTGGCTCTGCAATGCATGCACATTGCTGAGCCACAGCAACCCTCCCCTGTCCCCCTGTTCTCCCCATCATTCCCTCCTCCCCCGACCCCTCATCCTCCCAACCATTTCCCCACTTCCTTGTCCCCTCATCCTCGCCAACCATTCCCCCCTTCCCCCATCCTCTCATCCTCCCCACCATCCCTAACTCTCCCGTCCCCTTGTCCTCCCCACTATTCCCTCCTCCCTCGTCCCCTCGTCCTCCTCACTATGCCACACTCTCCCGTCCCCTCGCCCTTTCCAAAATTACCCCCCTTCCTCATCCTCTCGTCCTCCCCACCATCCCCTACTTCCCTGTTCCCTTGTCCTCCCCCACCATTCTCCACTCCCCCAGCCCCTCGTCCCCAACATCCCCCCTTTCACTGTCCTCTCGTCCTCCCCACCATTACCTCCTGCCCTCATCTTCTCGTCCTCCCCACCATCCCCTCGTCTTCCCCACCATTCTCCACTTCCGTCCTCTGGTCCTCCCCACCCTTCCCGACTTCCTTGTCCGATGCATTCCCAAATGATCTGATGTTCCCATCAGAAAAATGGGAACATCAAATGATCTGATGTTCCCATCACTGAAAAAAAGTAGAACAGTTAAAAAACGAAATGAAAAACAATGAAACAATGCTAAAACACTATGCGTGCTAGTGGCTTTACAAGAATGTAAATTCATCATCATTACTATGTACTCTCTTAATCCCCCAATGTACCTTCTTGTATATAAATAAATAAATAAATAAATAAATAAATAAATGAAAAAATAAAAAAATTAACTATACTCACAAAATGAACAGTATGGTAAACAACACAGCTCAATTCCAACGCAATGTCACACAAAATAATTAAATCAAAATGAAAATAAATCAAAATATATGACAATTAATGTTTTCAATGCAATCGGAAACATTGAAATGGAATTTTAACATATTTAGTTACGTATGTTACTTATACATACAACAGATGGTGCTGCTTAAAAAAAAAAAAAATGTTTTTACCTGTCACAGGTGTGGCATCTATATAGTAAGTATATAAAAACACACACACATATTCGAATGGAACGTTGTGTCACATTTCAAAGCAATCGGCGAAAAACTTTTGGAGATCACAGCGAGAGTTGCTCTTACGTCCAACAAATGGAGCTGTTTAAAAAAAAGAAAATGTTTTTTTCCTGTCACAGGTGAAGCATGTAGACATAGAGAGAGAGGTATATGACGTAGAGAGAGATGGATGGATGGGGTGATGATGGGTATTGAGAGGGGGGAGCAGGGAGACGATGGGCGGGGGAGTGGGGAGAGGATGGGCGGGGTCTGGGATGGAGGGGTGTATGTGGTGGCGCAAGACTAGACACACAAGTCCTTCAGTTGTGAACTGGTGAAAGACGTAGTGATTTCTCCCTGTGTGATCTGATCTGTTGCACACTGTGGTGACGCTAACGATGCTGTGGGGGCTATGATGATGTGGATGCTATGCTGCTGTGGGTGCTATGATGTTGTGATTGCTATGCTGCTGTGGGTGCTATGATGCTGTCGGTGCTATGCTGCTGTGGGTGCTATGATGTTGTGATTGCTATGATGCTGTGGGGGCTATGCTGCTGTGAGTGCTATGCTGCTGTGGGTGATATGCTGCTGTCGGTGCTATGCTGCTGTGGGTGATATGCTGCTGTCGGTGCTATGCTGCTGTGGGTGCTATGATGTTGTGATTGCTATGATGCTGTGGGGGGCTATGATGCTGTGAGTACTATGCTGCTGTGGGTGCTATGCTGCTGTGAGTGCTATGCTGTTGTGGGTGCTATGCTGCTGTGGGTGCTATGCTGCTGTGGGTGCTATGATGCTGTGGCTGCTATGCTGCTGTGGGGGCTATGATACTGTGGGTGCTATGCTGCTGTGGGTGCTATGCTGCTGTGGGTGCTATGATGCTGTGGCTGCTATGCTGCTGTGGGGGCTATGATACTGTGGGTGCTATGCTGCTGTGAGTGCTATGCTGCTGTGGGGGCTATGATGCTGTGGAGGCTATGATGCTATGGGTGCTATGCTGCTGTGGAGGCTATGCTGCTGTGGAGGCTATGCTGCTGTGGGTGCTATGAAGCTGTGACGCTAATGATGCTGAGGGCCATCATGACCTACACCAAGCACGAGAAGATAGGTATACATTGGAATCATTCCAACAGAGACGTTGTTCCAGCATCTTCCTCTCTGTGTTTGAGCAGCAAGCTTCGTTCACTCGACACACGCCTCGTGTGGGCGAGTCTGTCTGTCAGTAACACGACACTGAGACCAACTAGGCTGTGACGTGCCCAGGAAACAGTTGCGACGTAGCATTAAGTGAGCTAAACGTAGCACGAATGGCCATACTTGCTTCAATGTGTTGGCAGTACAGGGGCCCGACAGGGGCCCGACACAGGGGGCCCGATACAGGGGCCCGACACACGAGCCCGACACAGGGGCCCTACACCGGGGCCCTACACCGGTGCCCTACACCGGTGCCTGTACACCGGGGCCCGACACAGGGGCCCATACACCGGGGCCCGTACACCGGAGCCCGTACACCGGGGCCCGACACAGGGGCCCGACACAGGGGCCCGTACACAGGGGCCCGACACAGGGGCCCGTACACCGGGGCCCGACACAGGGGCCCCTACACCAGGGTCCCTACACAGGGGCCCCTTCACCGGGGCCCCTACACAGGGGCCCCTTCACCGGGGCCCCCTACACCAGGGTCCCTACACAGGGGCCCTACACCGGGGCCCTACACAGGAGCCCAACACAGGGACCCGACACAGGGGTCCGACACAGGGGCCCTACACCGGTGCCCTATACACAGGGGCCCCTACACTAGGGCCCTATACACAGGGGCCCTACACAGGAGCCCTACACCGGGGGCCCTACACAGGGGTATTATACCGGGGCCCTACACAGGGGCCCTACACCGGTGCCATATACACAGGGGTCCTATACAGGGGCCCTATACACAGGGGCCCTATACCGGGGCCCTACACCAGGGGCCCTATACACAGGAGCCCTACACCGGGGGCCCTACACAGGGGCCCTACACCGGGGGCCCCCTACACCAGGGTCAATACACCAGGGTCCCTGTTGGACGCCAGTTAGTCGCCCATGGACATACACATAGGGTGACCTAATACCCTCTTAAGCTAAACAACTTAATAAGTATCAACAACGTGTCAGCAGATTTGAATGCAATCTACTCTGCTGCAGACCACAGACCTCAGACACAGCCCGGGCATCAGAGCGTCTACACGCGCTCTCTTATACACGCTACAAGCTAGTTCGTGGCCCGTGTAGAAGATAGAAGATATATATATATATTTATAATAAAACTAAGAAAAAGCAGTGGACGTTTGGTACTCCAATTCCTGCCCACAACCTAATCATTCTACAATAACATCGACTGATGTAACATCCCCACACAGGGGCCCTACACCAGGGTCCCTACACCAGGGTGAATACACCGGGGGCCCTACACCAGGGGCCATTCACAGGGGGCCCTACACCGGGGCCCTACACAGGGGCCCTAAACCGGGGCCCTACACCGGGGCCCTACACAGAGGCCTGACACAGGTGCCCAACACAGGGCCCTACACCGGGGCCCTACACAGAGGCCTGACACAGGTGCCCAACACAGGGCCCTACACCGGGGCCCTACACAGGCCTGACACAGGTGCCCAACACAGGGCCCTACACCGGGGCCCGACGCAACGGCGAGAGCGGCGTTTATCTTAGCAAGTTTCATGTCAACCACATGCTCGATTATGCATGTACAATTTTAAACAGCATATATAATGTTTCGTCTATATATCAGACCGAGTTATAGGTCTGATACGTTACGTACCGCGAAGCGGGTTGCTGAACACTTAACCAGAGAAGGTAATTCAAATGCTATTAAAATGCCCAATTACAATGCTAACCAGAATATATTCATTTACGTAGTGGGTTATTGAGCAATCAATAACACAACGTAATTAAATTGTTTTTTACAAACTCAAGTTATAATTACATCACTTGTATTGCATAAATGTTGCAAATCTTGTGTGCAAGTCGAATGTATCAGGTATTCCAGTATTCACAATAGTTCTTACGGGCTATTCATGCCCGTGCCACCTCTTGGGTAGCTGTACAGTCAATCAATCATCACAATATTTACGGAGTTCACATAATATATTATTCTATGTATAGTAATATATTATTCTATATATTATTCTTATATATAGAATATCTTATATATAATAATATATATCTTATATATAATAATATATATCTTATATATAATAATATCTTATATATTATTCTCTTTCGTATTCAGAGTTAAATGGCAAGTTTTTCCCTGAATGCTCTGTGTTCCCTTCTCTGAGGCTGTGGGTCCCTATAATTGCACCAGTGGTGGTACCGCCCTTATTCTATGTTATAATATTTAAAAGAATGCATACTTACTCTTTCACAAAGTTGACACTTAGTGTGTGTGTCTGTATCCCAGACATCATGGTCTGTACCCCAGACATCATGGTCTGTATCCCAGACATCATGGTCTGTATCCCAGACATCGTGGTCTGTACCCCAGACATCGTGGCCTGTACCCCAGACATCGTGGTCTGTATCCCAGACATCGTGGTCTGTACCCCAGACATCGTGGTCTGTACCCCAGACATCGTGGTCTGTACCCCAGACATCGTGGTCTGTATCCCAGACATCGTGGTCACTGAAACATTACACTGGCGAGAACATAGTTTATAAGTTCCATATATAAACATCTTCTCGCCTTATTCATCCTAGTGTTTAATGCTACAACTCTCAGGTCTCTGTGTGCATGTTGTGTCTATACGATTTTCACCGGACAATAATTGTTTCAGTAGTCTCTTTGTCACTACTAATGGAACACCTATATGTATTATTTTTTGCTACTGGTTTGCTGGTTGGCGTTCAATCCCTGAGTGTTGACTCTATTCCTTCCCTCCGTTCTATCCTAAATCTTTACCCTCATTTCCCTTCCAAGTGGAATGTAGTTGAAATGGCTTAGCGCTTTCTCCTGAATGGCATACTTACCTGGTAAAGCTCCGTGAAGAATGTTCAGATGAACCTTGTCATCCCCTTGTCTTACATACTTCATAAGTACCAGAACCGTTAGAATAGTGAATGTGGTACCAATTTCTAAGGATAGATCACTTGCGTCGAACTATCGGCTAATTACGCTAACGTCTATTGTGGGACCGCAAAAGCCATTCGTGTATATGAAAAAATACAAATTAGTAAATATTTTACAAATTTGATAAAATTTTGTTTCAGCATATTTGAAGCATCCGATAGTGTAAAGAGCAAAGCGTATGATCCTGTGCCTCACGGGATTCATGGGGTTATTTTAAGATGCCTAAGGGCATGGTTATATCAAAGAAAACTGGGTTAGCTTGAACAGAGTTCAGTCAGTGGAAACAACTGGAGTACAGTCATACAACTTTATCATCAATATATTGCGTCCTGGAAGCTTTGTGTTTAGGTAATTCAAACGTTCTGTAACATCCACTATGAAAGCTAGATTTCAAACATGCTCATTTTCTTTCAGTTCATGAAGTCATTTCTTTCTGTTTTACAAAAATGTGTAGTTCATGCAAGTCGTTAGAGCGCTTCAGTACTGCTCCCCGACTTGACCATCGAACATCTGTGTGTGTGATATGACAGTTTACCAGTCTGTAGTCTGGACTTCGTGCTTGTGTAAGTTCACTGTCTTCCTGACCACCTCCAGGATATTATCTGTTTTTAATGTTTTACAGTACAACACTTTTGTATGAATAATGCAATGGAAATTTCAGAATTAATGATTGGCGTTCATTGTAGCTTGCAGTTTTTTCTTTAATTTAGTAGCCACACCAACCACCTATATTTGCGGTTCTTCTGTAGTCAGACTCAGCGCATTTAACCAACGTCTAATTTGTCCAGTGCCTTTACCAAACTCACAAAAAAATATCATCAACTGTTCCTTTTGTTGGTATCAATTGCACAAACTCATCTGCTACCTACATAGTTTCATCAACACCGCGTATACAAATTGGAAGCCTTGCTGTATCAGTTACATATGGACCTTCATCAACTGTAATAGAAAATGCAGTAAAGAACTTTCTTTTTGTGTTGATTGTTAGTATTATCTGATAATTCTTTCGGCAACTATACTTCTTGAGAGGATTATGTTTGGGAAAAAAAAGCTTGCAAGTACCTGTCTGAGAAAGGCTTCGAAGACACCAATATTTCATGAGCAATCGTGTAATTTGCTTCAGCTGTAGCCTCACCTGAGTTGCTGCCTGGAGTTGCGAGGGGGCGGGTTCAGTTTGGCATGTCAGCGCCATGGGGGCCCCCCTCCCCACTGTTGTGCGTGCCCAGTCTATAGGCCCCGAGTTTTCTGTTCGAGCGGGATGTCCTGAGGTGAGGTTGGTGCTGTGTGACATGCTGCGGGTCCTTGTGGGGGATATTTATGGCGCTGAGCTGGTGACTGCCCGTAGGGTGATTGTTAAACTAACTACAGAGGAGGTGTATAGGGCGTTTTCACGTCGTTACGAGGGGCGGACCTTGCCCCTGCCCGAAGGTGCAGGCACTGTGACTGTCTCCACTCGCAGTGGTGCCGTCACATATGTAAGCGTGCATGGGGCGCCCCTGGAATTCCCGGAGGGGCTGCTGAGGCGTTATTTCGGCCAGTTTGGTGTGGTCGTCAGTGTGCGGTTGCACCTGCTCTTCTCGGGTCTGCTAAAGGGTGTGCAGTCGAATATTCGCACCCTAGGAATGAGGCTGCGGGCGGACATTCCATCTCAAGTGAAGCTTCTGGGGTGCTTTGTTAGGGTGTATTATGCTCATCAGCCCTGTACGTGTTACCGTTGTGGCCTCTTGGGCCATCAGGCTGCTGGGTGCTCTGAACCTGCCGTCGCGCCCATCAACCTCTTCCGTGAGGAGGATTTCCCGCCGCTCCTTGTGGAGGAGGATTCTGTGGATGTGGCCGACTCTTTGGCTGCTGCCGTGCCCCGTGTGTCGCCTGATGCGCCTCTTGTTGATGTTGCTCCTCCGGAGGAGGATGTGTCGCCTGTTGCGGTTGCCTCTCCTCCGTCGGGTGTTTGTCCTGCCCCGGATACTCCCGTGGTTCTTCCGGTTCCCGTCTCCATGGTTCCCTCGTCTTCCTGTTCTTCACCTGTGCTGTGGTGCCTGTCACTGCACCCTCGCAGTGTGTCCAGGCTGTGCTGGGTGCTGGGGTGGCTGTGGGGCCTCCAACTGTGCTCGAACTGGTTCCCTGTGTGGTTGAGGATGCTGCCGTCCTGCGGAGAGCGTCGGTTCGCCTGGCTTGTGTTACCCGGGTCTCTGGGTCGACATCCGGCTCTGATGATTTGCGGCCGGTGCCCAAGTGTTACCGGTGATCTTCTGATTGGGCTGATGTGGGAGAATTCGACGATGGTGGGTCTTCCAGTGACGGTGGTGAGGTTCCGGTTGCGTTCGTCGGTGGTGGCGGAGGTCCATGTGCCTGCGGCTGCCTGTTTCGATGTTTCTTCTAGTGAGGTACCTGTGGATCTTGCTTCCGGTACGTCGCCTGCGTCGGATGGTTCCGGTTCTGCGTGGGGGTGGTTTCTCCTGCTGGTAAGCGCGGTGACCTGGTGGTGGTGTTAAAGAAGACTGCTCGCTCTGGGGGTTCCATGCCCCCAGTTTCGTCCCCTGGTTCATCGGCGGCAGCTTCTCCCGTCTCCGACCATCTCTGCTGCGTCTCCTGCGGTGTCGGGTGTGGGGTTGCCGTCTCGGCGGCCTTCGTCTTCTTCTCCTGTGCCTCCGGCGGCGGGGCCGTCTCGGAGGCCTGTATCCGCTGCTTCTGTGTCTTCTGCCTCCCTTCGCTCTGCCTTGCCTCGTTATGGAACTACTGCCGCCCAGCTCCAGGTGCTGCCACTTCCGCCTGATCTGGTGATTCCCGAGTTTATGCTCACACCCCTGAAGCAGGGGGATCGTTGTCCTACCGACAGGGAGTACTCAGTGTGGGAGGCCTATAAGCGGAAATATCCTCTGCATGAGTTTCCTGAGAAACATTCGCCTCCCATTGACATGTTTCCTCCTTTTAAGTGATTTTTCTTGTGTGTGTGTGTGTGTGTGTGTGTGTGTGTGTGTGTGTGTGTGTGTGTGTGTGTGTGTGTGTGTGTGTTTACTAGTTGTGTTTTTGCGGGGGTTGAGCTTTGCTCTTTCGGCCCGCCTCTCAACTGTCAATCAACTGTTTACTAATTACTTTTTTTTTTTTTTTTCCCACACCACACACACACACACATCCCCAGGAAGCAGCCCGTGACAGCTGACTAACTCCCAGGTACCTATTTACTGCTAGGTAACAGGGGCACTTAGGGTGAAAGAAACTTTGCCCATTTGTTTCTGCCTCGTGCGGGAATCGAACCCGCGCCACAGAATTACGAGTCCTGCGCGCTATCCACCAGGCTACGAGGCCCCTCTACCAGCCTACGAGGCCCCTCTGTGTGTGTGTGTGTGTGTGTGTGTGTGTGTGTGTGTGTGTGTGTGTGTGTGTGTGTGTGTGGGGGGGGGGGGGGGTATGTGTTGTGGTGTTGTGTCCGTTTGTGTGCGTGGGGTGCAGTTGCATGCATGTGTGTGTGGGTGCATTTTATTTAATTTGTTGTTGTTATGTATTTGTACCTCTCTGTGTGGGTTTCGGGGCCAGTAGACTTGTTTTGTGTTGTTTCAAGGATTGGGTTGTTGGGTGCGGGTTTGGCTACTTTGTAATTGTACTGCTGTACTGCTGTGCTTATTGTTTTTGTTGTCGGCCCTTCAGGCCGATCTTTTGTGCATTTGGTAATTTATAACTTTGTGCCTTTGTGATTAGTGCTTTTGTGTTTTGTCTGCCTTACGCATGCTTGCCTGTACACTTAAAACTGAACGACAAGTCTTGCACTGTTCTTTTTCTACTGTCTTGCATTATGTTTGGTTTTTGTTGTCGGTCCTTCAGGCCGGTATTGTTGTCGGTCCTTCAGGCCGGTATTGTTGTCGGTCCTTCAGGCCGGTATTGTTGTCGGTCCTTCAGGCCGGTATTGTTGTCGGTCCTTCAGGCCGGTATTGTTGTCGGTCCTTCAGGCCGGTATTGTTGTCGGTCCTTCAGGCCGGTATTGTTGTCGGTCCTTCAGGCCGGTATTGTTGTCGGTCCTTCAGGCCGGTATTGTTGTCAGCCCTTCAGGCCGGTATTGTTGTCGGTCCTTCAGGCCGGTATTGTTGTCGGTCCTTCAGGCCGGTATTTTCTGTGATTTTGATATTTTGTAATTTGTGTAGTTTTCTTGTGTTTATTTCCATTACCCTCCTGTATTGTGTTGTTGTTCATTTGTTACTGTGTTATATTGTGTTTATGCTCATTGTTGTGTTTTTGTTGTCGGCCCTTCAGGCCGGTATTTAGGGTATTTGTCTTTCTATGTTTTGTGCTTTTGTATTTGTGTTTGTGTTCTGTTTGTTTGTTCTTGTTTTATTGTATTTATTCGCATGTACGCATGTAAAAAAAAAAAATATTTCATGAGCGATTGTGTAATTTGCCTCAGCTGTAGCCTCACCGACTTCATGAAAACTTAATTACACTTGCTCTTTCTACTCATGCTCAACTCATTAGTTTTGTCGTCTCGTAAGTTGCCGCGTGTATACTAATCACACTGTTTGAGGCAGCTCGAACTGCCTGCTCAAGGAAAATTACACAGCAGTCCAGTTCTGTCACGTCTAATACGTGTCTTTAAACTCATCCGGTGGTCTAATGAGATAAGTAAAATGCAGGTGTCTTCTGGAGACACACAACAGATAAAACAAAGTAATTTACCAATACATGCGCTGTACTTGTAACAAACTGTTAATTGGTTGCTGAAGGTACTACTGAAGCAGCGAGAGCGTCGCGGACTGCATGTTGAACAGCAGCTCCTATAGAGCAGTCGCCTGGAGAGACTCGCTGATGCCAGCCTCCCTCTCCAGCTCAGGTGGCGGACCTCGAGAATGAGCAGCAACGGAGAACTATGAACAAGTACTCACTGAAGTACGAACACTGGCAACCTAAACGAGGTTTTGAAAGATAAACAATACGTTAACATAAAATGAGCGAAACACGCGGAAATTTTGGCTCGAGAAGTGCGTGCATGCTCCCACATACCACTTAAATATCTACCCACGCCCCACATACCCAATCATATGGCCCCACCCCACATACACACCCACATATACACCCACTTACCCACTCACATGCCCCCCCCCCCACACACACACATGCTCCCCACCCACATACCCACTCGCATGCCCCCACCCACATACACACCCACATGCCCCCACCCACATACACATCCACATGCCCCTCACCCACTCACATGCCCCCCCCATCAACATACCCACTCACATGCCCCCCATCAACATACCCACTCACATGCCTCCACCCACATGCCCTCTACCCCCACATATACACCCACATACCCACTCACATGCCCCCACCCTCATGCTCCCCACCCATATATATACACTCGCATGCCCCCACCCACATGCTCCCCACCCACATACCCACTCACATGCCCCCACCCTCAAGCTCCCCACCCACATATATACTCACATTGTAACACCCATGACCCCCCCCCCCCTAGAGTTCACATGCAGGGAAGCCTTCTCCAAGAGGTCAACCCAGATGACCTCTGGATCATCTTGTATGTTGATTAAAAATTCCTGGGTTAGTCTTAGTCAGCTAGTTTCAAGTATGTAATATTTCATGATACTCTTGTCAAACATTGTAATGGAATTAGACTCCCCAGATTCTTATGTGTAAACATCCATGGATCTCCCCCTTTTAGCCAGGTCAGAGGTCAGTCACACACATAATTAATAATTCCTCTCTTGAAGAGTGTATGGTGAATGTCAAATAAGCTTAATGGAAAAATTCTTGAGTGTTTGTGCACGTGTGGTCCGACCTCTTGCATTTTCGGTGTAGGTAGCAACAGCAAATATCCCCCTCCCCATTTTGGGGTGTATATATGGTCCTGTAGGAGAGGTAGCGAGAGAGTGCCAGACACCAGGGTCCAGAGTGGGTCTGAGAAGAACATCACACAGCCAGGGAGAGACAGTGTGAATCCACCGGATGGAGAGACAGAGGTCTTAAGGTAAAATGTGATCTCTGAGGGTTTGTTCCATGTCTAAATTTCTTAACTATTGGCCAGTGTTAGAGTAGGATTTATAGTGGTGAAGAGCATAATTTGTTCCCAATAAACTCATGTTAAACTTTCCATCTGTGTCAATTGTTGAATCCTCTTAGCCTCTGGATATAGTTTGCTAACAACTGTCCCATAATTAATGACAGTTAAAGAAAGAAAGGACTCTCCAAGTCAAGCAATGTTTCTTGCCACATTGCTTGATATAGTTAATGGACAAGGCAGATGGTGGCAGCATAGTTAATCCTGTGTAGCATTTCCTTGGAAGGGTACCTTTGGTTATGTTAAATATAAATAGTGTTCAATTTACAAAGTGTTACCCAGTGCAACCGGTAGGAAGTGTTACTCAGTATGTATATATTAGTATTCCTCAGGCTACTCTCTACTCCCACTTACTCTCTCCTGCTCCTTCCTACCCCTCATCAGTATCCCCCCCCCCCCCCGTCTCCTACTTCCTCCTCCTCGCCTTTCTTTATCCTACCTCCTCCTTCCCGTGCGTCCCTCGTTTTCTGTTGCCCCACAGACGAGTTCCCCCTCCCCGTCCACGTTTTTCTAAATCTTTCCTTTCCTCCATTCCTCCATCCAAAATTCCTACCTTCCTTCTTTCTGCTGTACTTCTCAACATTAAATATAGTCTAGGATACAATAATATTTAGTGTACAACTTTAGTAGTTTTATTATTAGTGGCTCTGTATGGTGGTGTTACAAATGTATAGTGGGGTTACTTTAATACTGGTGTTACAAATGGTGCTAGCAGTGGTCCAATAAACTGTGGGTGTGTCTACAGTTTATTGGAGTCTCGCGCGCCTGGCTGCTTGGTTGGCCACGTCGTTGTTTAAGTGTTTGTTTAGGCGGGCTCGCGGTTTTCGTTGCTCGGAGCCACACGTATTTTAAGTGTTATAATTAAAGCGCGTCATACGGAAAACTACAGAGAGTTTAGGGTATGCACTTTAGCTCTGAAATCTATGGACAGAAATTAGTTCTCGTTTCTTTTCATAGCTTCCAGGGGTGTACAATTCAGTTATAGGTTGTACAGCAATCGGTTTGGCAGGCTGTCTGGGAAATTATCAGTGAAGGACGCTTTACTGATACATTTCTGAAGTACATGGAGTTGCTTCAAGTTCTAGATTTTAACGGGAAGGCCGCAGACGGTGCTACATCACCTAGAGTGGGGCTGAGTTATTTTCATAGAGGGGGTCGTGTTTTGCAGCGAAGCTGACCTCAAACATTCTAGTTGTGAATTGTGTCGTAGGAAGGGCGGCTGGTGGTGTCGGATGTGTGGCCTCAAGGGCAGGTCAGACGTAGTTACCAGTCGCGGATTACCGGGGAACAATCATAATTTTAATCATCACGAGAGTAGCTTTACAATTAGTTAAGGGAATTCATAGTTAAGTATATTATATCTTTTTGTTTCATTATTTTACTCCGATTCTTTTAATCAATGTAAGAAATTTCAGTGTCGATAAGGTTGCATATGCTCCTGACCGCCTCTTGTATGCACATGTGTGTACATGTGTATCTCGTGCGACGATCTGCGTGATTGTTTATACTAAGCTATCAACACCTGTTTCATCTCGGGCGACGGTCATAACTCTCATCCGCTGGTGAAGAGTACTTCCATATGTCAACACATCTTTCTGTAGACGCTCCACGCGGTTTACATTGTATTTACAGCGAGTGTGAGTTTGTTGTGATTTACTTTTTAATGTTCAGTCGATGCATATAACATTGTGCTAAAATTTCACCGGGTTGTCTTGCTTGGTCAGGGTTTTACGGGATTGTCGATAAGTTGTATGTTGACCAGAGCGATGTCTCAACGTCAAGAGACCAAGGTTTTGCACTTAAAGGATAACAAATTCTCTGTGCTTCCGGGAACTGTGGCCATGACAGACCCCAGATCATTCGCCAGCACCTGGAATTACCCATGTGTTAGGCAAACAGTCTACGGAAGACGCTACAGCCCCACCGGCAGGGGGTGAGTCTTTATTGGGGGAAGGGCCCGTGGCGCTCCATGCCTCCCCCAGCCATTCGTCCTCCCCTCTGTCACAAGGGCCCCTGCAACAACAAACACTGTCTCCCCCTCAGGTACAGCCCACACCGACCTCCGCATCCCCCCTATACCGGCGATTGCACCATCCACACAGTTGTGTTCCCCTACAACCACAACAACAACAACAGGCACTTGGTACAACACCTCAGGTACAACACCAGGCACTTGGTACAACACCTCAGGTACAACACCAGGCACTTGGTACAACACCTCAAGTACAACACCAGGCACTTGGTACAACACCTCAAGTACAACACCTCAGGTACAACACCAGGCACTTGGTACAACACCTCAGGTACAACACCAGGCACTTGGTACAACACCAGGCACTTGGTACAACACCTCAGGTACAACACCAGGCACTTGGTACAACACCTCAGGTAAAACACCAGGCACTTGGTACAATACCTCAGGTACAACACCAGGCACTTGGTACAACACCTCAGGTACAACACCAGGCACTTGGTACAACACCAGGCACTTGGTACAACACCTCAGGTACAACACCAGGCACTTGGTACAACACCAGGCACTTGGTACAACACCTCAGGTACAACACCAGGCACTTGGTACAACACCTCAGGTACAACACCAGGCACTTGGTACAACACCTCAGGTACAACACCAGGCACTTGGTACAACACCAGGCACTTGGTAGAACATCTCAGGTACAACACCAGCCACTTGGTACAACACCTCAGGTACAACACCAGGCACTTGGTAGAATATCTCAGGTACAACACCAGGCACTTGGTACAACACCTCAGGTACAACACCTCAGGTACAACATCAGGCACTTGGTACAACACCAGGCACTTGGTACAACACCAGGCACTTGGTACAACACCTCAGGTACAACACCAGGCACTTGGTACAACACCTCAGGTACAACACCAGGCACTTGGTACAACACCTCAGGTACAACACCAGGCACTTGGTACAACACCAGGCACTTGGTACAACACCTCAGGTACAACACCAGGCACTTGGTACAACACCAGGCACTTGGTACAACACCTCAGGTACAACACCAGGCACTTGGTACAACACCTCAGGTACAACACCAGGCACTTGGTACAACACCAGGCACTTGGTACAACACCTCAGGTACAACACCAGGCACTTGGTACAACACCAGGCACTTGGTACAACACCTCAGGTACAACACCAGGCACTTGGTACAACACCAGGCACTTGGTACAACACCTCAGGTACAACACCAGGCACTTGGTACAACACCTCAGGTACAACACCAGGCACTTGGTACAACACCAGGCACTTGGTACAACACCAGCCACATCACCAGGCACTTGGTACAACATCTCAGGTACAACACCAGGCACTTGGTACAACACCAGCCACAACACCGGGCACTTGGTACAACATCTCAGGTACAACACCAGGCACTTGGTACAACATCTCAGGTACAACACCAGGCACTTGGTACAACACCAGGCACTTGGTTCAACATCTCAGGTACAACACCAGGCACGTGGTACAACACCTCAGGTACAACACCAGGCACTTGGTACAACACCTCAGGTACAAAACCAGGCACTTGGTACAACACCTCAGGTACAAAACCAGGCACTTGGTACAACACCTCAGGTACAACACCAGGCACTTGGTACAACACCTCAGGTACAACACCAGGCACTTGGTACAACACCTCAAGTACAACACCAGGCACTTGGTACAACACCTCAGGTACAACACCAGGCACTTGGTACAACACCTCAGGTACAACACCAGGCACTTGGTACAACACCAGGCACTTGGTACAACACCAGGCACTTGGTACAACACCTCAGGTACAACACCAGGCACTTGGTACAACACCAGGCACTTGGTACAACACCTCAGGTACAACACCAGGCACTTGGTACAACACCTCAGGTACAACACCAGGCACTTGGTACAACACCTCAGGTACAACACCAGGCACTTGGTACAACACCTCAGGTACAACACCAGGCACTTGGTACAACACCAGGCACTTGGTAGAACATCTCAGGTACAACACCAGGCACTTGGTACAACACCTCAGGTACAACACCAGGCACTTGGTAGAACATCTCAGGTACAACACCAGGCACTTGGTACAACACCTCAGGTACAACATCAGGCACTTGGTACAACACCAGGCACTTGGTACAACACCAGGCACTTGGTACAACACCTCAGGTACAACACCAGGCACTTGGTACAACACCTCAGGTACAACACCAGGCACTTGGTACAACACCTCAGGTACAACACCAGGCACTTGGTACAACACCAGGCACTTGGTACAACACCTCAGGTACAACACCAGGCACTTGGTACAACACCTCAGGTACAACACCAGGCACTTGGTACAACACCAGGCACTTGGTACAACACCTCAGGTACAACACCAGGCACTTGGTACAACACCTCAGGTACAACACCAGGCACTTGGTACAACACCTCAGGTACAACACCAGGCACTTGGTACAACACCTCAGGTACAACACCAGGCACTTGGTACAACACCAGGCACTTGGTAGAACATCTCAGGTACAACACCAGGCACTTGGTACAACACCTCAGGTACAACACCAGGCACTTGGTAGAACATCTCAGGTACAACACCAGGCACTTGGTACAACACCTCAGGTACAACATCAGGCACTTGGTACAACACCAGGCACTTGGTACAACACCAGGCACTTGGTACAACACCTCAGGTACAACACCAGGCACTTGGTACAACACCTCAGGTACAACACCAGGCACTTGGTACAACACCTCAGGTACAACACCAGGCACTTGGTACAACACCAGGCACTTGGTACAACACCTCAGGTACAACACCAGGCACTTGGTACAACACCTCAGGTACAACACCAGGCACTTGGTACAACACCTCAGGTACAACACCAGGCACTTGGTACAACACCAGCCACAACACCGGGCACTTGTTACAACATCTCAGGTACAACACCAGGCACTTGGTACAACACCTCAGGTACAACACCAGGCACTTGGTACAACACCAGCCACAACACCGGGCACTTGTTACAACATCTCAGGTACAACACCAGGCACTTGGTACAACATCTCAGGTACAACACCAGGCACTTGGTACAACATCTCAGGTTCAACACTAGGCACGTGGTACAACACCTCAGGTACAACACCAGGCACTTGGTACAACACCTCAGGTACAAAACCAGGCACTTGGTACAACACCTCAGGTACAACACCAGGCACTTGGTACAACACCTCAGGTACAACACCAGGCACTTGGTACAACACCTCAGGTACAACACCAGGCACTTAGTACAAAATCTCAGGTACAACACCGGGCACTTGGTACAACGTCTCAGGTACAACACCAGGCACTTGGTACAACACCTCAGGTACAACACCAGGCACTTGGTACAACACCTCAGGTACAACACCAGGCACTTGGTACAACATCTCAGGTACAACACCAGGCACTTGGTACAACACCAGGCACTTGGTAGAACATCTCAGGTACAACACCAGGCACTTGGTACAACACCTCAGGTACAACACCAGGCACTTGGTAGAACATCTCAGGTACAACACCAGGCACTTGGTACAACACCTCAGGTACAACATCAGGCACTTGGTACAACACCAGGCACTTGGTACAACACCAGGCACTTGGTACAACACCTCAGGTACAACACCAGGCACTTGGTACAACACCTCAGGTACAACACCAGGCACTTGGTACAACACCTCAGGTACAACACCAGGCACTTGGTACAACACCAGGCACTTGGTACAACACCTCAGGTACAACACCAGGCACTTGGTACAACACCTCAGGTACAACACCAGGCACTTGGTACAACACCTCAGGTACAACACCAGGCACTTGGTACAACACCAGCCACAACACCGGGCACTTGTTACAACATCTCAGGTACAACACCAGGCACTTGGTACAACACCTCAGGTACAACACCAGGCACTTGGTACAACACCAGCCACAACACCGGGCACTTGTTACAACATCTCAGGTACAACACCAGGCACTTGGTACAACATCTCAGGTACAACACCAGGCACTTGGTACAACATCTCAGGTTCAACACTAGGCACGTGGTACAACACCTCAGGTACAACACCAGGCACTTGGTACAACACCTCAGGTACAAAACCAGGCACTTGGTACAACACCTCAGGTACAACACCAGGCACTTGGTACAACACCTCAGGTACAACACCAGGCACTTGGTACAACACCTCAGGTACAACACCAGGCACTTAGTACAAAATCTCAGGTACAACACCGGGCACTTGGTACAACGTCTCAGGTACAACACCAGGCACTTGGTACAACACCTCAGGTACAACACCAGGCACTTGGTACAACACCTCAGGTACAACACCAGGCACTTGGTACAACACCAGGCACTTGGTACAACACCTCAGGTACAACACCAGGCACTTGGTACAACACCTCAGGTACAACACCAGGCACTTGGTACAACACCTCAGGTACAACACCAGGCACTTGGTACAACACCAGGCACTTGGTACAACACCAGCCACAACACCGGGCACTTGTTACAACATCTCAGGTACAACACCAGGCACTTGGTACAACACCTCAGGTACAACACCAGGCACTTGGTACAACACCAGCCACAACACCGGGCACTTGTTACAACATCTCAGGTACAACACCAGGCACTTGGTACAACATCTCAGGTACAACACCAGGCACTTGGTACAACATCTCAGGTACAACACTAGGCACGTGGTACAACACCTCAGGTACAACACCAGGCACTTGGTACAACACCTCAGGTACAAAACCAGGCACTTGGTACAACACCTCAGGTACAACACCAGGCACTTGGTACAACACCTCAGGTACAACACCAGGCACTTGGTACAACACCTCAGGTACAACACCAGGCACTTAGTACAAAATCTCAGGTACAACACCGGGCACTTGGTACAACGTCTCAGGTACAACACCAGGCACTTGGTACAACACCTCAGGTACAACACCAGGCACTTGGTACAACACCTCAGGTACAACACCAGGCACTTGGTACAACATCTCAGGTACAACACCAGGCACTTGGTACAACACCAGCCACAACACCAGGCACTTGTTACAACATCTCAGGTACAACACCAGGCACTTGGTACAACATCTCAGGTACAACACCAGGCACTTGGTACAACATCTCAGGTACAACACCAGGCACTTGGTACAACACCTCTGGTAGAGCTCCAGCCACAACACCAGGCACTTGGTACAACATCTCAGGTACAACACCAGGCACTTGGTACAACAACTCAGGTACAACACCAGGCACTTGGTACAACACCTCAGGTACAACACCAGGCACTTGGTACAAAACCTCTGGTACAGCTCTAGCCACAACACCATTCACTTGGTACAACATCTCAGGTTCAATCCCAGCCACAGCACCAGGCACTTGGTACAACATCACAACTAACCATGGCGCAACCCCATCAACAACACCAGTGGAATTTTCAACCCCCTATTGCCCCTCAACCACCCTATACCCCCCCCAGGCCTATCAACCACCCACCTCCCTTGCTCCTCCCAATACCACCACCCATACCACTCGTCCTACCACCCCTGTTGCCCCTTTCCCCATACCTGGCCTGGCGCCCACATACCAGGCGTTTCCCCACATGCACAGCTCCCCTCATGACCCCTCCCACTTAACACCTAACCCCCTCCTTTCATTCATTCTTGTTCCTACCCTACTGCCCTCCACCTTCACTGTGTCCCAGCCCAATATTCCCCCTCCTTAGCGCCCCTCCCTGGTGTGTCTCCTCATTTGCCAGCCTTGTCGGGGTTGTTACCCAAGCCGGTCTTGCCTAAATTGATTTGCAATGACCTATCGCGTAATAAAATGGAGCGCAACAGAGCAGTAGAGGACTGGCTCTGGCAGGTGGATTCTGCCTTAGCGTTGGCGCCCAGCGATCCTGTGAAGATCCATCTGGCCGCCGGGTTTTACATGGATCCGAGCGGGCCTCTTATGAATCTCGAGACGTTTAGACGTTTAGGCACATGGCCAGAGTTCGTGCATGCTATAAAACAACATTACAAGGATAGGATCACGGAGGAAGAGGCTTACAGATATTTGTCAAATCTAAGCCGGGACCCGAATGTTACAGTCAAAGTGTTCGGTATTGTTGTGTTGAGTAGGGTCAGTGACCTCAGACAGGAACTGGGGTATGACACAGCGGCGGTTGAGAGCTTGGCGAAACACCTCTTTTGCAGATCTTTGCCTCCCACCCTAGGCCCGTTTACTGCAACAGAGGGTCTGCATATGAGCTTTGATAGATTATTAGAACACGCATCCTGGTTCTGTGACTTGGAACAGACCACATCTCGGGGCGGTGCCCAGCCGACCCCATATGTCAATGCTATTGCCAAACCTGCAACAGTGCAGGTCGACAAGGGGTCAGGGGACACCCCACGACCACAGATCATTACGAAAAGAGGGACGGGGCCTCCCCCTCGGCGGGTACATACAAACAATATTACATGTTATAATTGTGGGGGGTAGAGGACATATGCAGCGTTCCTGCCCTAGTGAGGTGTTTGAAGCCTGAGATAAGGTTCATTTTCATGATGGTCGACCTACTTTTGAGGTTAAGGTTGAGGGCGAGAGGTTGATTACTTTCATGGACACCGGTAGCCAAGCAACACTCATTAAGAGTTCAACCTTCAGCAAATTCAAACAAGTACGCCTTAAACGTTGTAGTAAACAGCTCACAGCAGTTAATGGGGGACAAATTGACATCTTGGGTCAGGCCACAATTAATTTTGAAATAGGTCATGATGGGTCGTACCCTCACACTTGTACAGTGGTTCAGAATTTTGCGTTCCCGGGAGATGTCTTGCTCGGTATGGATTTTTTCCACAGGTTTTCATATTCTCTGTCTGCTGAGAAAGGGGCGAGACACTGCCGGTTGAAATTAGGCACTGTATCATACCCAGTTACAGTGACTGACCATCCACCTATTGTAGCTTCCATCCAGCGGAAGCAGAAACATCATGACAGTTATGTAAAAAAAATTTCAGTCTCCTCCAGACAATAATAAGTCGTGTATTTTACATGCTTTTGACAAGCAGACTTGCCCTCCACGATCACTTAGGTTCTTTTGGGTGGCCGTGGGTTGTCATATCCAGCCTGGTACTACCCTTCTGGTGGCTGGCAGGTTTGATAGACTATTAATTCCCTACCACTTAATTGTTGTCCTGGATAAAGGTGTCCTCATACCTGTAGTCAATCTCTCACACAAGACTTACCGCTTCAGAGTGGGTGATCGAGTGTCTCAGGATATTATCTTAGAGGAGACATCAATCTTTCAACCAGATCCATCGGAAACACTTACAGACACTGAGCAATGTGGCGCTCTTAATGTTAGAGACACTAGTAAGACTCCTAAGCACGGCACAACGGTGCTCACGCCACCTTGCGATACCAACAATTTTAATAAATTAATATCAGCGCTAGATTTACAGCACATTCCACAGTTAGAGAGGAAACGAGTGCGGGAAGTTTTCCGTATGTTCCCCAAATTATTTGCGACGGACGACGATCAAATTGGCTTGTTAGAATGAATTGAGCACACCATTCCAACAGGTGATCACGAGCCCGTATATACGAGACAGTGGAGGCTCCCGGAACAGGCTAAGAAAACTATCAGAGAGGAGTGTCAGAAGTTGTTAAGACAGGGAGTTATAGAACCAAGTACTTCACCATGGCTGTCTCCTGTGGTGCTGGTGTGCAAACCGGATGGTAGTTACCGGTTTTGTGTCGACTATCGGAAAGTTAATGAAATTACGAAGGGGGACGTGTACCCCTTACCTCGGATTCAAGAAATTATAGATCAGTTCGCGGCAGCCAAGTATTTCTCCACTCTGGATGTTAAGTCAGCATACTGGGCCATTCCGGTTGCAGTTAGAGACCGTGAGAAAACTGCATTCTCTGATGGGGTTCACCAGTTTCAGTTTAAGCGCATGCCTTTTGGGCTCAAGACAGCTCCTTCATCATTTCAGAGGGCTATTAACTTCATCCTCAGCCCTGTGTTGGGTAGGCATTCATTAGCATACCTGGATGACGTGGTTATCTACTCCAGGTCGTTTGATGAACACCTTCGGGACTTGACTGAAACACTTTCATTGTTAGTGTCGGGAAACCGACACACACACACAACCACACACACAAATAACACAGTCTCCCCTAGTCTATACTCCCTTCAGGATGGAAAATGGGAGACTCCGTGAAGTCATCGACTCCGTGACGTCATCGAAGTCATCGTATATTTACATTATGAAACATTGTTAATAGATTAGTTTAGTATCTAAAGTTAACAAAAAAGTAATCACTAAGAATGAATATAATTATTTACATCAAATAGTAGCTAGGTTCCCTTGTTAATGTAAAATTATTTTGAGTGAAGAACCAGAGCATAAGAGCGTCACCCCGAGTCGAGGGAGGCGTGCATATACAACAACAACAAACAGGGGACCAGCCTACCACGCTATCTTAACTGGTGTAACAGCTAGACACCCCATTTACGTGTCAACACCAGCAACACAGCTTAACAACATCACAACAACGACTGTATCCGTCTACCATGTATTGTATATTATTCGAGTGCACTGTTTAATATGAATATGTAGATGGTTATGTCGTAGGACATCCCCAAAAACAACGTACGTGTACCCCATTACAGCCCTCACAGTTCATGCCATACCTGTAATTGATATGTTTAGGGAACTTTGATTAATTCCTTGCATCCCATACAGGTAAATTGTGAGAGGAGCATCAAGAATCTGTGCAGACAGTTGGTTCATACACATAATTAACTACTTGTTTGCCAAGCCTTGTCCTTCCCACCAGCCGCCATTACGTGGCACAAAGAGGCAGGGCCACACCCATCTTGAGGCTACACCTACACGCCTTACTAGGCCCATTCTACTGGCACAGCTAAGACATTATAGCAGTAGCAGTAGTTATAATTAATTATTATATTATAAGTAGTTTAGACCACCATATGTGGTACAATATATAATTAAATAACTAAAATAACAGTTTTAAAGGTAAACAATTAGTAGTTTAAGAAGGAACCATAACATAGTGGTTTAGGCTACCAATTGTCCCTCCCAATGGTGTGTAAGAAGATTTCAGGCAGTTTACCAGTACATACAGTCCACTTAATTAATACTTACTTACTAAGAAAATAAATAAGACATAACTTTATTTTATTAAATCAATTTGAAAAAGAGAGATTAGCTGCCTGGAATTTTCCCCACAGTTAGACAAGGCAGGTTTCAAATTAAATATCAACAAATGCACCCTGGCCTCTCAGAAATTCAAGTTTCTGGGGTTCCAGGTGAGCACAGATGGCATCCGCCCTGACCCAGATTCATGCCGCGCCATTGCCGAGATGCCCAGGCCTAGGTCAGCAAGGGATGTGCGAAGGTTTCTTGGGGCAGCCGGATACTTCCGCCGCCATATTGAGGGGTTTGCTAGTATAACAGCGCCTTTAACTGACCTTGTGAAAAAGAATGCTAAATTTATGTGAACCTTAGAACACGATGAGGCTTATACTAGGCTCAAAACTCAATTAATTACCGCCCCGGTATTAGCTGTGCCTGACTTTGATAAGGAGTGGGAGGTGCATACAGACGCTAGTGGTATTATCGTAGGAGGTTGCTTAATGCAGCGTGATTCAGAGAACCATCCTCACCCTGTGGCGTATTTCAGTAGAAAAGTGAAAGAGTACAATTTCAAGGAGTATAACCGTTGCTCTACCGTTCAATCCAAGTGGTTGGACACCACATGAGGGAGATTTGTGTTCTGATGCCGCTGGGCTGGCGGCGAGCTGGCGGTGGGAATGAATTCGCTATAAATAGACACTGCTCTGGCATATGTAGTGTGCATACAAATAATTTACCGTTTCATTTGCGAGATAAAATTAAATTTATTAGACGCCAAAACTTCAAAATACAGTATCAATCACGATGTATCAAAAATACATTTTGTAATATCCTAATGTCTGCCTAATGGAAATATTGGGCGAATACTATATACAACGGCATGTAAAATTCTAAACAACATACTGGGTTTCTTAAATATGATAAACTAATATTGCCATGGTCAAGATGAGAAAACAGCAGGCGAGGAAAGGATGAGGAGGTGGCATAACTCTCAGTGTGTAGAAGCCATCAATACACAGAGAGGACTGGGAATGCTATCATAATTATTATAATGATCCCAGAGTGCCGCCACACACTGTCAGGCCACGACGGCACCTGCAGCGTAGCGCCCGACCACACTACTGTTGGCAACTCTCCACTCCAGTGACGGGCCAAATTCACGAATTATTATTATTATTAACATCTTTATTGACAAAATTAATTACAATTTTGCCTAATCTGAGGATTTCAATTAAGTCTTATTAAAGTGAGGATAATGCTGGTATTCACTGTCACGCAGGACAGAGGGTCATACATAAGACAATAGGTCTAAACTGTAGGCTGAAGCACATATATATATCATGGTTACTATCAATGTTTTAATGTGTGAATATATGAAAACAACTTTCTATTGTGCGTTGCCACACAAGGGTAGGGATGGGTTCATAAGTGGTGCAGCTTAGAAGTAATATAAATAAAAATTGTTCTTCATTCTTTAAAATGCTTTAAAATGGACAAGCAAATTTTGGATAAATTGTTAGGATGTCGTCCAGAACACCCGAGTCAATGAAATAGTTACACAGTTGGTGGTACAAGACGCCAGGAGGTCTAAAGTCTTTTACGGTTTCACATTCAATAATACAGTGTTCCAGTGAATGTATTAATGGTTTATCACAGAGTTTACAATCTGAATATTCTGGTAGTGGCTCAGCCTCACTAACCTGCCAGATGTGTCTATAGGCGAATTCTCGCAATGACTACATCACATTGCCTGGTCCGGTTACTGTGCTGACCATACAAATACCTATTACAAAAATTGTCATGGCTTTTAACACTGCAACTTTCAGCTCTCTAGGCATTTCTAAGTTCTTCTAAATCTGAATGAATTTCTTTAATTTGTATTTTTCTAAAAATTACATTAGATAGTCGAAATTTATAATCAATATTTTCTTTCCTGCAAACCTCATTGGCCAATCGATCTACAAAGTCATGTTTTCCAACTCCAACATGGGATGGGATCCACACAAATTTAATACTGTGAGATTTTTTTCTACGCCTACCTCCCCTAGGAGGTGGACTACAAGTTTAAAGGCTGCTCACGGCAGTTAAGCATGAGTCCAATAGAATAAGGAAAAGCGGGAGCAAACCGCCAGGCATCCACCACCAAGGGTGAAAACCTGTCCACAATAGGCCGCTGGCTCCTCCTAGTTAAACAGGACGTTAAAACTAATAAAGGATAACCGACGGGTTCTCACAATCAAATATTTATATTTGATGTGGCGCTATGAATTGGAATTCGAATTCCCAAGAACAGCCGTCATTTCAAGATCACATCAACATTTAATAATATGCAGAAATATGATGGAATAATATGGTTGAAGGGTTGACATCAAAGACCGTTTTCTATAACATAACAATTTATTAATAACAAGAGACTAACTACTACATTACCGAGTTTACGTTACGTTAATGTCCATCCAGTGGCACGATAACAAACAGCTAAATAGCAACCCTTGCTGTGAGGCTGCATACTGAACTAACCTGAACACAGGTGTGCCCACTGATGACGCAATATTGCAAATCAAAGAAAAATATCACAGACTAAGTTACACCACAGCGAATGGTTACGTTATTGTACATCAAGTGGCATTTGCAACACAGCTATTCAACAGCCCCTCGAGAAGTGACAGCAGGCTCCATCTTGCTGACACTTCGGGCTGACAACATGAACTAACTGAACAAATGAAGGATATCCACTGAAGACACAAACATGCAATCAATAGTGTCTCGGTTTCCCTGACAGCTACTATAATCACAAACTTAGGGGTCCTCCCGCCCCCCCAGGAGAGACCCACGTAACTAGGCGGGTAGTCCAACAGTGACTCCCCCCTATCACAACCCAGTGTAAACACTCTTTGCAACTCCCTACAAGAAGTTGCACTGTTGTAAAAAGTAACAAAGACAGACAAGGCGGGATTCTGGGACACAGCTCCACAAATCCCTAGATTACTCTACTCTCGTCACTAGACGACAACCAAAAGAAAATGCCTTAAGTGATTAATTACGTTAATTGACTGATCGCAGCAGTCAGCAACAAAGTACTACGGTAATCACAAACAATTGTCTCCCACTAGACAACATCATGGTGATACTCTACGTTAATCTTTAACACTTGTCTCTCTTGTTAACAATAACTCAAACTTATAATACATCACACTTGACTCCTTGCAAGTATTCAGTGAGTAATTCTCAATTAAGTTCAAACGGACCACTAATTACATCCCCATTGAGTTACGTTAATTAGGCCTACCCTAACTTGGTAGCTTCTCAACAGTCTGTGTCAAAAAATTACTAGTGAGTGTTAATTACCCTAATTAATTCTGAGCAATTAATTAACTGTCACCAGGACCGATAATTAATCATCCATAAATACGTCTCACTCCGCACTGCCTAAGCAGGTCTCATCAAACACTGTGAATTCATGGGAAAGGAGTTAATTACCCATAATTAACAAGATGTGCCACTAATCCACTGTCCTCAGACAGGGTATGATTAATATAACGATTTATGCTAGCTCCATGACCTCTCTTTACCGAGTCATCGGAGCTCTCCAATGTTAATTACTCCACTAATTAACCTGAGCCACTAATTGCTATACCCCTGAAAGGTAATTAGTCTCGAGCAAATTACGTTAACACAAATACTGACAGCCTCTGACAGATCCTCTCCCATTACGTGAATTCATGATGAGAAGGCTAATTACATAATTAGCTAGAGTGGTCAATTAGTTGTCACACGGACAATTAATTGCTCCCGAGACGTATCTCACTCAAGCTCAACGCTGTTCTCTCTCATAACAGCCCTCACTCACTCCACAATAAGTGTGCACCCCTTATCCAGTTAATTACCCAATTATTAACTCACTGAATCCTTAAGTCCTCAACACAACTTAAAGAAACAAAGTAACCCCAGTGTTACATAGGTCACACTACAATGGCATGCAACATCACAAATGCACTGCCCACATATGGTTGCGGCTACTGCAACTCGCTAATTACTGTGCCCACACAATAATGACACACGGTTGTGCAACACACAAGAGTATACCAATATTACTGCCCCCCTCTTTTTCTTGCAACCGTTGTAAAGGACTACTGTGAACACACTCTTACCTCAGCAAGGCAATTAACCCATCAATTGCCTGCTCTCATTAAGCACTGTGAATTCCCCTGAATAATCCTAGAGGTCCCTTAAACCCTCAACACAGTTCCTGGGGCAATAATATCGTATAAACTGATAACAATACTGCACAAACCTGCAACATAATGATGTCGTCAGCATACCCCACATGCTAATGACATCATTAGGCAATCAGTCAGCCATCACATCTACTGACTTACCACACAACACAGTACATAAACATGCAAATGAACACAGAAATGGCATTCACATAATCAATGAAAATTATATCATCAGGTAAATGTAACTAACTACACAGACCTCAGGGGTACCCACTAACATCCCTGCAACCTGGCCTGCCTACCTCTAATGATTATAATTTTACGGTACTCTATGGCATTAATCCAGTCTGAACGATTATATAGAATCGACAGGCTGGATCACTTATATGGTAAATCTCTACACTGACCGGTTACATGCTCTAGTCAGTCTACTATATATACATTATGATACTACAGTGTGGTCCCGTGTATAACATTTATCTCCAGGTACCGCCCTACCAATCACCTGGACCCTACTGACAGCTGTCACTCAGCTGCTTCTCTAGCCTGGCGAGGCTCTGAGACAACTCTTACCGGGAATTTCCACCGGTATTCATCACACTGTACACAATGATAATAGTACTCACGTCTTTCCTTATTTTTTTCTCATTTCCCAGGTCACTACCACTCTAGCTGTCAACACTTAGCTTGCTTGCTCCTCATGCGTCGACAAGATGTGGCCCTAGGCTGTCCCGGGAAAGTGGCCAAGGCATGTGGCCACCGTGTGGCCCACAGCGCCCCTCCCGAGCTGAGAGGGGGGGGGTGGTAGTAGCCGGTGCGCGGGCCGAGCAGCTGGGTGGCTTGGGGGTGGCCACGGGTAGCGCATGACGTCATAGCACCCCACCCGGCTGAGCTGGTGCTTGAGGTGGGGTGGGGTTTGGATGCGCGGGTGGCCTGGGTGGGTGGCCGGCGCGCGGGCAGGTGGGTGGGGTAGCCGGGCCATGTGGCCGGACCATGCGGCAGGTGGCCGGGGTGGCCCCCGGGCATACACACGTGGTTGAGGAATCGCCCACAACTCCAGCAAACCAGAGCCTACCTTGCTCTACACTGGGGTGACAATGGCCGGCGGCGCCACCACATGGCCGCCGCCAGGTGGAATACAAAAAAATCCAACAGGGGCCTGTAATATCCCACTCAATTACATTGCCCATAATACCACCGATTGTCCATTGTCCATACAACACTAGACAGAATACTCGACCCACCTGTTACACCATGAGGCTCTGCCAGCTGCCTCATGGGTGAACACTGTCAACTGTCTCTTTAGCTTTTTACTGTTCCTTCCGTAAATCGTCGGCCCTCGAATTTCACGAAAATTGGGCCTAGACACAACCAGGGATAGCAGGGGTGCCATCCCTGCTAGTTAACACGGTAATGTCCGCGATTAACGGAGGTGGAGGGGAAAAATTCCCTCCTCCACCCAGACACGTCCTTGTCCACCTGCTACCCTGCTCAGACTGCCTATTTCCCGGGCTAGGGAAACTCAAAATGCCCATACCTCCTCCCTACTTTGTCTTGATCAATCAGCCTGGAGCCGGCATGGCTCCCTCGTGCCGCTCCCAATCACAGCCCTTCGCGCCAAAACTCGGCTTAGAACACACATGCCTAAACCAATCACATGCCTCCGTCACCCTCGGGCGTCCTGTGACGTCACAAGGAGGGGGAGGCCTAAAAGACAGTGGCGTGATGTCTCCCATGTTGGGGAAGGGGGGGTACAACGTTCACCCCACTCTCCCCTCCCCATCTCTAACGGTTTTAGTCAAGTATCCACCTCATCCTATTTCACAGAAACAGGAAAATTTCTGTAATTCTCTCTACAGAGCAATCACAGACTTCTAACCAGTCCCAACCGACAGTCCTTAACATAAGCTTTCATTCAACACCCCACAAGTATATGTTATTTTGAAAGCTTCAGTTTCTAGAGTGACTAGCCTAATCTAGAAACTTGGAAAACTAGCTGAGGGAATCTAGATTCCCTCACATATACAATAGTTATTTTCATTGGCAAAAATTACATTCCATTTAATATTACAATCTACGTCAGACATACATTGTGATGGGTTATTTAAGGACTGCAGAGCACTTTTAGTGTTACAGAATATCACTCCACCACCATTGAGCTTAAGGTACTCAGTGGCTAGATAAATACCCAATAGCTCAGTCTGTGTCGTGCTTGCCCAGTTGTTCAATCTCTGTGTACTAGACATGATCATTTCATTCAGATTCACGAAGCAGAAATGAATGGTGGCTTTGTTTACAATATTAAATAGTTATGAGCTCCGAAGCACCAGGAGGCTGTTGACCAAACCACACACTAGAAAGTGTGGTTTGGTCAACATTCTTAAATACCCCAGAAATTTCTTAAATACCCCAGAAATCCTAGTAAACAACACAGAAATCATCGATAGATACAGCGATAGCAGGCGGCTTGACGTTTGCGAGGCACTACACATGAAGAAGTCAACACCAGCAATCAACAGCCAATTAATGCACAACTATAGTCTACCCACCTCAAGACTCCGCTCCAATATAGAAGCATCAAGAAATATGGACCAATAGGCTTTCTACAATCACTTCTATTCAATACCCATTGTTTCGTGTTCTGTCTTGTGTTGATGAAATTAATACCCTATTAATGCCACCTCTTGTTCTGTCTTGTGTTGATGAAATTAATACCCTATTAATGCCACCTCTTGTTCTGTCTTGTGTTGATGAAATTAATACCCTATTAATGCCACCTCACCCCATCCACCTCTCTCAAATGTAGATATAAACAAAATCGGAGATGCGTAAGTTCTATTCAGTTGTGTATTTGTAAACTAAAGTCTTTGAAAATGTAATAAGTTTTACGAAACGCGCTCGTGTCGCGTCAGACTAGAAATAAAAATGAATTTTGGAGAATTGATTTTTGATTTACCTCCAACAGTGAAAAGAAATGTACGAAAGATTGAGAAAATTCGTGTTAGAATTATTAATCTTACTTTTTCGGTCATATTTAATAATATATATATATATATATATATATATATATATATATATATATATATATATATATATATATATATATATATATATAAAGTTTGTGAGGGTACCACCTCTGGTGCCAATGTGGGGACCCATAGCCTCGGAGAAGAAAATAAAAAGTATTCAGAGGAGAACTTGTGGTTTCTCACTGAACACTAATATTATCTTCTCCTACCACCACCATTCTTTTGTATGTACACATATATATTTACTTTATTTGAACTTTGTTACAAAAAAAGGAGTTACATATGGGTTACAAAGATGGTTCTCATAGGTTGTCGAGTTCCTCCAGCTCCTCAGATGGCGGGCAGGAACCCTGGATGCAGTGCGCATTTCCCTTCTGTATCGCCACACTGAGGCGCTGGAAAAGAAAGCTTGCAGCTCTTGGGTCCCTTGTTGTTTCAATGAGCCTAGAACCCAGTTCCTTCAAAAAACTGGTAGCACTTTTACCCCAGGCGCCGAGTGTCTCAGAAGCAATGGGGACAAAATTGTAGTGGTGATCCAGTTCTCTATACTTACGGGATTTTGCCACTTCCCTGTGGGTGGCAGCGCCACCTGGTTGTGCAACATTGAGGTTAATGTAGGTGTTAGCCAGGGTTGATACGCATGTGTAGTCCCATACCAACTGCTTGCCATTCTTCCAGGGGTTCACTGTGATACCATCCGGGCGACCAATAAGAGCATCAGAGTTACGGGGCGTTAGGTAACGGGGCTCTCTTTCAGCTGGGCATCCAGCTGTGGTGAGGCTCCTCTTGATGATGTCGTTAACTTCACTGTGCCTCGAGTGCCATTCCCCTGTGCTTTGGCAGAGTAGGCCATGGTGGCCGTACCTGTCAGCCACCACCTCGCCGCAAATACACCTATATCTGGTGTGGATTGGGGCAGCATTAGGCGGAGGGCCACAGCACTTCGGAGGGCGTGTGGTGTGAGACGCGTGCCAGTTGCCGACATTGGGGTTGCTAACAGGAAATCCCCTGCATGTGGTGCTGCTACTGCTGTGAGGCGAGCAATGTCGTGTTGTGTTGTTGCAGCACCCAGGCACTCTGCAGCAACTTGGTCTACAATGGGGCCATCCCAGCTGGATTGCTTGTGGGCTTTTGGGGATGGTGGTTGAGGTCATTGGCCTGCACAAGAGGCCCACTCTGTGGCACAGCGTGTAAAATTGGGATCATGTACACCTGCCAGCTGATGTAAGTGGGCAGGTAGAATTTCCTTCACAAGGTCGTCGGATGTTGATAAGGAGGACAGGAAGGCTGGAACAGCGATTTGCGTTGCTGTTCGAAGTCCGAGGCCCCCAAGTCTTACGGGAAGAGAGGCTTGTTTCCACTGTAGGTCATCGAGAGAGAGGTTAAGGGCTTTTTCTAGCATTCATTTCAGTAACCGGTCATACTCACTTAGTTTTTGGCTACTGTAAGATGGTGAACACCTCAGAAAGTAGGTTAACCTGGGAAGGGACAGACATCTAGTGATGAGGTAGAGTGCATCATGAGCATCAATATCCTCAATCCTCCCATCCATCCTCTTAAGGTCGGCGATTTTCTTATCAAGGACCTCATCGATGGCTTTCAACCCCAGGGGAGCTCCTAGGAGTGTGCTGTCTTCAGGTTTAGTTTTATGGATATTTGGCAGAAGACCCTCTATTCTCTCTACGATACCCTGGTTGGAACATATTATTTCACATTTAGAAGGGTTCAGGGTGAGGCCTAAAACTGCACCTTGCTCCTGGATTTTTCTGATGTCCTCCAGGAGGGAGTCTTGAGAACCAGCTAGGGTACCATCATCCAAGAACCAGATGTTAAGCTTGCTGGACAGGACCTCTGTGACTTGTTTGATGACTAAGCAGAAAAGGAGAGGAGCAAGGGGGTCACCCTGTTGGACGCCTTCTCGCGAGTCAATTTCATGTTCGCCAAAAAGTAGCTTAAGATCCATACTGTAGCATGAATGTACAAAAGGGTAGAGGGAAGGGAAATGACTATGAACCGCACGGAGTACAGCATCCCTCCGCACCAAATTGAAGGCATTTTTGAAATCTAGCTTGATAAGGGCCTTTTCGTCTGTGATGTTGGCGATGAAGGCTCGAGCTGCATGGGCTGCCGCCTCACACCCTTGTGGAATGCCAAACCCGAGCTGTTTTGGCTTCAGCATGTTGGCCGCTGCATCACTAACTGTTCTTGCAGCTGCTTTTGCGACGAGACGCCGGAGAGAATTGCCCACAGCTATTGGCCTGATCCCTCCATCCTTTTTCTTTAGAGCACAAAGAGATGCTCCAAAAAAGATAGGTCTTATGGACGCTGGTATGTTGCCAGCTAGACATGTGTTGGTGAATCTGGTTAGTTCCACCAAGAGGTTCTTTGCAATGTCACCCAGTGCAGGGTTGAGCATTTGCTTGAGGTGGTTGGGTTTTAGTCCTGTGAACCCACCTGCTGATCCTGTAGGGAAGGACATGGCTGCTTTATGGACCACAGATTCAGCCACCCAGAGAGGTTCTACTCCGGTAACCCCCACTTGTACAATGTCGTCCTCACGCGGAGCCCTGGGTGGGTGTTTCTTCCTTAGGGCTTGAGCTGTTGCGGCATCTCTGTCGGCAATTGAGTCTTCACTGGTGATGACTCGTATTGCGCCAATAGTGTTTCCTTCTTCTATTTTCTTGGTGACTGATGTTCTGATTTTTGATGTCTCGGATATGCCACTGTTGCTCTTCCTACCGTGGGTGTTTCTCGCGCGAGTGGGAAGGCGCACCTGGTTGTCCTCCCTGGGAAAATCATTGTATATATATATATATATATATATATATATATATATATATATATATGTATATATATATATATATATATATATATATATATATATATATATATATATATATATATATATATATATATACATGTCGTACCTAGTAGCCAGAATGCACTTCTCGGCCTACTATGCAAGGCCCGATTTGCCTAATAAGCCAAGTTTTCATGAATTAATATATTTTCTCTAATTTTTTTCTTATGAAATGATAAAGCTACCCATTTCAATATATATGAGGTGAATTTTTTTTATTGGAGTTAAAATTAACGTAGATATATGACCGAACCTAACCAACCCTACCTAACCTAACCTAACCTATCTTTATAGGTCAGGTTAGGTTAGGTAGCCGAAAAAGTTAGGTTAGGTTAGGTTAGGTAGGTTAGGTAGTCGAAAAACAATTAATTCATGAAAACTTAGCTTAATAGGCAAATCGGGCCTTGCATAGTAGGCCGAGAAGTGCGTTCTGGCTACTAGGTACGACATATACATATATATATATATATATATATATATATATATATATATATATATATATATATATATATATATATATATATTAATTTATTTTTGCCGAAGCAATGATTTAAAAAAGGCAAAAATGTTAAGTTGATAAAGATGATAAGTTTGAGAGGCTTTAAAGTGCCTCAAGTGTCAGCTGTGGTAAACCTTAAGTGTCAGCTGTGTTAAGCCTCAAGTGTCAGCTGTGTTAAGCCTCAAGTGCCAGCTGTGTTAAGCCTCAAGTGTCAGCTGTGTTAAGCCTCAAGTGCCAGCTGTGTTAAGCCTCAAGTGTCAGCTGTGGTAAGACTCGAGTGTCAAGCCTCGGGAATCCTCGAGGATGCAGTGTTACCCCAGGTTATAGTTCTGTTGACCATGACGTGGCGTAGTTGTTTAGAGCGTGCGTCTGGGAACACACAGCTCATAGATTCGAATTTTCATCACAGCTCCTCTGGATTTTATTATTAAGTATTACAGTTAGGGTCGTCTCCTGGGGATGAACCTTAGGTGTGTGTTGCTAGTAACACTGCCGGGTGTGGCAGCACCGAGATGCTGCGCAAAAGATGAAGTCCTTGAAATGGTGCTTCAAGAACCCGTCCCTGGTAGTGATACCATGTAATTCCTGAACATTATACCGCCTCTCTGTGACAGTTCGTACAGAAAAACTGAACACAACGGGTGGGGGTGGAGCGTGTGGAACACACTGTTGGGGTGGAGCGTGTGGAACACACTAGAGGTGGAGCTTGTGGAACACACGGGGGGGGGGTGGAGCATGTGGAACACACTGAGGGTGGAGCTTGTGGAACACACTAGATGTGGAGCTTGTGGAACACACTGTTGGGGTGGAGCATGTGAAACACTGGGGATGGAGCATGTGGAACACACTGGGGGTGGAGCGTGTGGAACACACTGGGGGTGGAGCGTGTACAACACACTGGGGGTGGAGCGTGTGGAACACACTGGGGGTGGAGCGTGTACAACACACTGGGGGTGGAGCGTGTGGAACACACTGGGGGTGAAGAGTGTGGAACACACTGGGGGTGGAGCGTGTACAACACATTGAGGGTGGAGCGTGTGGAACACACTGGGGGTGGAGCGTGTGCAACACACTGAGGGTGGAGCGTGTGGAACACACTGGGGGTGGAGGGTGTGGAACACACTGGGGGTGGAGCGTGTGGAACACACTGGGGGTGGAGGGGGTGGAACACACTGGGGGTGGAGCGTGTGGAACACACTGGGGGTGGAGCGTGTGGAACACACTGGGGGGTGGAGCGTGTACAACACACTGAGGGTGGAGCGTGTGGAACACACTGGGGGTGGAGCGTGTGGAACACACTGGGGGTGGAGCGTGTGGAACACACTGGGGGTGGAGCGTGTGGAACACACTGGGGGTGGAGCGTGTGGAACACACTGGGGGGTGGAGCGTGTGCAACACACTGAGGGTGGAGCGTGTGGAACACACTGGGGGTGGAGGGTGTGGAACACACTGGGGGTGGAGCGTGTGGAACACACTGGGGGTGGAGGGTGTGGAACACACTGAGGGTGGAGCGTGTGGAATACACTGGGGGTGGAGGGGGTGGAACACACTGGGGGTGGAGCGTGTGGAACACACTGGGGGTGGAGCGTGTGGAACACACTGGGGGTGGAGCATGTGGAACACACTGGGGGGTGGATCGTGTGCAACACACTGAGGGTGGAGCGTGTGGAACACACTGGGGGTGGAGGGGGTGGAACACACTGGGGGTGGAGCGTGTACAACACACTGGGGGTGTAGCGTGTGGAACACACTGGGGGTGGAGGGTGTGGAACACACTGGGGGTGGAGCGTGTGGAACACACTGGGGGTGGAGCGTGTGGAACACACTGGGGGTGGAGCGTGTGGAACACACTGGGGGTGGAGCGTGTGCAACACACTGGGGGTGGAGCGTGTACAACACACTGGGGGTGGAGCGTGTGGAACACACTGGGGGTGGAGGGTGTGGAACACACTGGGGGTGGAGCGTGTGGAACACACTGGGGGTGGAGGGTGTGGAACACACTGGGGGTGGAGCGTGTGGAACACACTGGGGGTGGAGCGTGTGCAACACACTGGGGGTGGAGCGTGTACAACACACTGGGGGTGGAGCGTGTGGAACACACTGGGGGTGGAGGGTGTGGAACACACTGGGGGTGGAGCGTGTGGAACACACTGGGGGGTGGAGCGTGTGCAACACACTGGGGGGTGGAGCGTGTGGAACACACTGAGGGTGGAGCGTGAGATGGACGGGCTTTAGGAAGATGTGTGTTCATTACCACAATACCAAAATCTTGTGTTTACCCTACGTAATGTTTACAGCAATTAGATCATCGGTTATGAAAGATTCAAGAAACCAACCCGCATCGGCGTCGTGAGGTAAGGGGGTTCAGTATTAGTAAAAACTTAGAATATACGATTTAGTATGAAGGGAGAAGTGTAAGAACAGACTGAGGGAATCATTCGACAGTCAAGATGTGTGAAATTTCATAATTTATATCGAATGTATCTCTCTTGCAACATTATTGAACCATAGTTGCATGTAATAATAACATTTGTGTAAAATATTTGTCTTGAACTAATTTGAAACTTTTAGTCCAAACTTTAAGGAGAAAACCACATTTTTTAACCAAAGGCTGACGATAAATGGTCATTTACTGGGAGCGGTGAAGCTACTGTGAAGCTACTGAAGCCCTGCGCATCAAACTCAAAATTAATCCAACGACAGCAGCTGCATTAGACGCACATTCCACAGCGACTACAATCGCTGTGGACTGTGCATCTAATGCAGCTGCTGTCGTTGGATTAATTTTGAGTTGAAGCCGTTGAAGAATGGGACTCACTAGTGAACATTATGCATCTACATCCGCCACCAAGATAATGTTATTAAACCAAGACTAAAACAGAAACGAAAAAGAAACTGGGAAAAAGGAGGAAACTCCACCTCAATTTAATACTTTGACCCAAATATCAGAGTAACAAGGTTATCGCAAGAACCAAACTCAATTACGGGCTCACCATAGCCCGTGCTACATGAACATTTCGATCTGAGTAGCTAAATCTAAAACAACAACAATAACAACCAGTAAAGCTGGCAATGGTCACAATTCTGCTGACAACCTTGTATATAAGATAATGTCATACATTTGCTAATTCAGAAGCTCATTCCATCTTCTTATCTCATCTGTGAGGGTCAGTTGATCCGCTGAGTGAGTGAGTGATGGCGGCCGCGGCCAGAGCTGTACTCTTCATGTATAATTAATAAGTAGTGCCCTGGTCAGTAGTCCTTCAGTCTGACGTGAGGCGTCCACTACGGTCCTCACAACACGCCACTGTCCTCACAACACGCCACTGTCCTCACAACACACCTCTGTTCTCACAACACACCACTGTCCTCACAACACACCACTGTCCTCACAACACACCACTGTCCTCACAACACACCACTGTCCTCACAACACACCTCTGTCCTCACAACACACCTCTGTCCTCACAACACACCACTGTCCTCACAACACACCACTATCCTCACAACACACCACTGTCCTCACAACACACCACTGTCCTCACAACACGCCACTGTCCTCACAACACGCCACTGTCCTCACAACACGCCACTGTCCTCACAACACGCCACTGTCCTCACAACACACCACTGCCCTCACAACACATCACTGTCCTCACAACACACCACTGTCCTCACAACACACCACTGTCCTCACAACACACCACTGTCCTCACAACCCACTACTGTCCTCACAACACACCACTGTCCTCACAACACACCACTGTCCTCACAACTCACCACTGTCCTCACAACACGCCACTGTCCTCACAACACACCACTGTCCTCACAACACACCACTGTCCTCACAACACACCACTGTCCTCACAACACACCACTGTCCTCACAACACACCACTGTCCTCACAACACACCACTGTCCTCACAACACACCACTGTCCTCACAACTCACAACTGTCCTCACAACACACCACTGTCCTCACAACTCACCACTGTCCTCACAACTCACCACTGTCCTCACAACACACCACTGTCCTCACAACACACCACTGTCTTCACAACACACCACTATCCTCACAACCCACTACTGTCCTCACAACACACCACTGTCCTCACAACACACCACTGTCCTCACAACTCACCACTGTCCTCACAACACGCCACTGTCCTCACAACACACCACTGTCCTCACAACTCACCACTGTCCTCACAACACACCACTGTCCTCACAACACACCACTGTCCTCACAACACACCACTGTCCTCACAACTCACCACTGTCCTCACAACACACCACTGTCCTCACAACACACCACTGTCCTCACAACACGCCACTGTCCTCACAACACACCACTGTCCTCACAACACACCACTGTCCTCACAACACACCACTGTCCTCACAACACACCACTGTCCTCACAACTCATCACTGTCCTCACAACACACCACTGTCCTCACAACACACCACTGTCCTCACAACTCACCACTGTCCTCACAACACACCACTGTCCTCACAACTCACCACTGTCCTCACAACACACCACTGTCCTCACAACACACCACTGTCCTCACAACACACCACTATCCTCACAACACACCACTGTCCTCACAACACACTACTGTCCTCACAACACACCACTGTCCTCACAACTCACCACTGTCCTCACAACACACCACTGTCCTCACAACACACCACTGTCCTCACAACTCACCACTGTCCTCACAACACACCACTATCCTCACAACACACCACTGTCCTCACAACACACCACTGTCCTCACAACACACCACTGTCCTCACAACACACCACTGTCCTCACAACACACCACTGTCCTCACAACACACCACTGTCCTCACAACACACCACTGTCCTCACAACACACCACTGTCCTCACAACACACCACTATCCTCACAACACACCACTGTCCTCACAACACACCACTGTCCTCACAACACACCACTGTCCTCACAACTCACCACTGTCCTCACAACACACCACTGTCCTCACAACACACCACTGTCCTCACAACTCACCACTGTCCTCACAACACACCACTGTCCTCACAACACACCACTGTCCTCACAACTCACCACTGTCCTCACAACACACCACTATCCTCACAACACACCACAGTCCTCACAACACACCACTGTCCTCACAACACACCACTGTCCTCACAACACACCACTGTCCTCACAACACACCACTGTCCTCACAACACACCACTGTCCTCACTGATGCTCCCACCTACATCTTCGTGTGGGCTCCAAAATCACGTCCTAAACTTGCCTTTCTAGCTATTGATTGGTTGATGTACTGACTAATATCATCAATGTATCTTATCATATTTGCCTTAAAAGCTGTGTATATTGGTTCCTACAGCAACATTCCCTAGACTCATTTGAGTCTGATAAATGTGCCTGAATGCTCCTTGATTTTCCTCATAGTTTGTCTCTAAAGTCTCTCTAAAGGTTTGTGAATGACACAAGTTCAGCAAGTCTAATCTCCGCCCTTTATGTTATAGAGACCACATTGTCTATTTTCTATTCCTTTGTAACTTTTCCATTTTGAAGCTTCCTTCGTGATCCAGGTTGACCTTATCAGAGCGTCTTGCTTGTATACTCAGCTCTTCTAGTTTTGTCCTTACTCTTCCCGGTGTTATCACTTCTTCACGGAAGCCTTGTTATGGGTGCACTCCAATACGAGACCACAAAGTTCAGGTTCGAGTGTGAAGGTCTGAAAGGTTTCATTTGATGCTGCACACATCTCGTTTTCAATGACTCCTTCGTCTCATAATGTTTAGTCAGATTATCGAATTCATATTTCTTTTCTCCCAATATGGCTGTGCAAGAACTTAGGTTGGTCGTTTGATATCTTATGTCGTTCTTTCACTGTCTCTCCTCCCTCCTCATCATTCCTACATATTCGTTCCCTGTTCTCTTGTAGATGTTGCAATTCCCTTCTGTTATTTTCTGAATTTCTTCCATGCCAATTTTCTTCCCCCCCCCCCCCTCCCAGACACAGCTTTTCAAACCATAGGCTGATATTGTGTTCTCTCTCCTTATATTGGGCGGTGTCAGTACTTATTTGCTTTCCTTTGAGTAGTCCATTATATAGTGCGTAGTTTTGTCTGAGGTCTCTGTCTCACAGTATCTCCTTCACGAAGTCAAACATCACGATACTACCCGGTTTAAGGTGCTTGAGTCCTGTTCACTCACAGCCTCCTGGAGGTGGTGGCAACACAGCACAACACAACGTCGTTCTCGTACTTTTTTATTTATTTTTGTATTTATTTATATATACAAGAGTTCTTACATTCTTGTACAGCCACCAGCACACACAGCGTTTCGGGCATGTCCTTAATCATAATTTTCCTCCCCCCCCCCCCCCCCCCAAGAAGCAGCCCATACCAGCTGTTAAACTACCAGGTACCTATTTACTGCTAGGTGAACAGGCGCATCAGGATGAAAGAACCTCTGCCCATTTATTTCCGCCTCCGCTGGGGATCGAACCCCGACCATTAGGACTACGAAACCCCGAGCGATGTCAACTCAGCCGTCAGAACCCCAAACAAGGGGCCTGACTGGAGTAAGGCAAGACGACAATCAAGGAAAGAGGAGGGGAGAGTACAGTGATATACTGGAATGAGAAAGGTTAAAGCTTTATAATGCCTGAATGAGCTGAATAAAACTGTATGATATTTTTGGTCCATGTGAGAGATAACGAGCTGCTGTGAAGGGGAAGGAGGGGATTTTCCACTTCTCATTGTATTTGTGTTGATTTTTAATCCAGTTCATGGTTTCAGTATACAATATGATGTAATAAAGTACACAGCATGAGCTTAGAGACCGTACTTATTGATTAATACTGATTTGATTTTTGATTTACCTCCAACAGTGAAGTGTAATGTACGAAAGATTGAGAAAATTCGTGTTAGAATTATTAATCTTACTTTTTCGGTCATATTCAATAATATATGTCTACAGGAAAGACTGCTACCAAAATATACTAATATTAAAGCGCACGACCCAGCAGCAAGGAATCAAGCCTTCACGATAAAATATCGCCAGGATCTGATTCGTGATCAGATATTCAAGGCAGAGAATGAAATCAAAGACAACAAAACGCAACTACTTCATGCTACAAACGAGTGGAGAAATAGCAACATCGACGATAGTATCCGTACCCGCATTGAACAACACCTCGACATCCTCACAGACCAACATCACCTCAGCACTGAAACAAGGATTATCAAGAAACTAACAACATTATATGGAGGACCTATGGCAATTCCACGACCAATATATATATATATATATATATATATATATATATATATATATATATATATATATATATATATATATATATATATATATATATATATATATATACATATATACATATATTGGAGCGGAGGGTAGAATATAGTTGTGCAATAATATACTGCAGGTATGTTGACGACATTTTTACACAGGTACCTGATGTCAGACATCTGCAGGAGCTGAAGGAGGCATTTGAGCAGAGTTCCGTGCTGCGTTTCACTTACGAGACGGAAAAGGATGGGAAGCTGCCTTTTCTAGATGTAACAGTCATGGAAAAGGGCGGAGGTTTCCACACTGCAGTCTACACAAAGGAAACAAACATAGGAATGTGCCTAAATGCCAACAGCGACTGCCCTGACAGGTACAAGAGGAGTGTTGTTAACGCATACGTCGACCGTGCTCTCAGCCACAGCTCAGAATGGAAGCAAGTCGACGAAGAACTCTGTAGGGTAAGGCAGGTTCTAGTCAATAACGGCTTCTCCAATGGTTTCATCGAAGACATCATAAGAAGGAAAGTGAAAAGCCATGCAACCTCCGAAGAGACAACTAACACAACACCTATACCCCCTATTAGACTATTTTACAGGAACTTCTTTTCCACAGCTCATAAAACAGAGGAAAGGGTCCTGAAAGATATTGTTAATAGAAACGTTATCCCTACAGACAAAAATCAGAGGATACAACTGACGATTTACTATAAAACCAGAAAAACGGCCAGCCTACTCATGAGAAACTCTCCAGACACGAAACAGAACGCTTTAAAAGAGACTAACGTCGTCTATGCCTTCAAATGCCCACTTGGGGACTGTAAGCTCCAAAAAACCCAGTATATAGGCAAGACAACAACATCTCTTTCTAGGCGTTTAACGATGCATAAACAACAGGGCTCCATTAAGGAACATATAATCTCTTCCCATAACCAAACCATCGCCAGAGAAATCCTAGTAAACAACACAGAAATCATCGATAGATACAGCGATAGCAGGCGGCTTGACGTTTGCGAGGCACTACACATCAAGAAGTCAACACCAGCAATCAACAGCCAATTATTGCACAACTATATATACATATATATATATTGATAACCTTCATAAAACAAATAACTAAGCTATGCATCCTTAGCTGGAACATATGACATCTCAGATGAGATTTTTGGATCAGTCTTACGTGACTCTCTGGTCATACATTACACGCTGGTCCCACCTAAATTTACTTAAGGTCCACTATCTCTCTCGTGCTTTTGACAAGGACAGAAAGCCGGCAAGTTGTTGGTTATTAAGGTCTTCCCCCATTTGTCCTGATAATTTTATCAAGGTGGATTTAAAAATTCAGCAGTGTTTTGGTATTTACAGCTTTAGAGGATAGGCGATTCCATGGGTTTATAACCATATGAGCGAAAAAGCATCTCCTGTTTTCTGTCCTACATTGAGGCTTGTTGAGCTTGAAAATGTTGCTCCTTGTTTGTGTTACATCTCACCTTTTAAACAAGTTGTCTGGATCAATATCCTCCAAATTAAATTAATTAATGAAGTAAATTAATTATGTCATATTAATTAAATTGTTCAGTATTTTACAAGTTTCGATGAGGTCAGCCCTGACATGTCTAGTTTGGAGTGTTCTTAGCCGTGAGGCCCTCAAGCGTTCCTGGTGTGCAACCCATTTACGCTCTTTCATATAGTCATTATTGACTTATTAAATACGTGCATATGTGACATACTAATTTATTGTGACTATTTTAGTTTACCTTGAAAAGCTTCATAGAAAACACCGACCTTACCTAACCTTCTTAGTATGTTAAAATAAGCATCTTATTGCTTCTTAATTACAATTATTACTTAACCTATTATAGGTATAGGTTAATATTATTACTTAACCTATTATAGGTATAGGCTAAAATTATTACTTAACCTATTATAGGTATAGGTTAAGTAATAATTGTAATTACGAAGCAATAAGATGCTTATCTTAAAATACTAAGAAGGTTAGATAAGGTCGGTGTTTACTATGAAGCTTTTCAAGGTAAACTAAAATATTCACAATAAATTAGTATGTCACATATGCACGTATTTAATAATTCAATATTGACTGTAAGAAAGTGCGAGAACGGGTTGTGGTGTGAGAGTTGATTTGGTTCTGGAATGATTTTTGTTGCCCGGCGTTTAACGCCCTTCAAAGCAGCTATGTCCTTCTGAAGATCAGATCTCCTTGCTTGGATACAGTAATACAAGTAAGATTTATACCAGAGATTTATACTAAATTCTTTTACCTTGAAGAAAAAACTTCTCTTGACTATTCCCAGGGCTTGGTCAGCTTTTTTTTATAGCAGCTCCCACATAAATTTAAATTTTTCCCCGATTTGCGAGTTTATTGGGCAGCGCCACTCATCCTGTGAACGGACATACCGCCATAGCAGCATGTACAACACTCCCCAATAGGAAGAAAACCCGCTGGGTTGTTGATCCTGTCACTTGTACCCAGACAAGTGTAACGTGAGGCAAGACAGTGTTACGAGTGTAACACGTAAGGCCTCACTATCACTGTCACTACCCACTTTACCATAAATCTTAGTGTCATCTGCAATGTTGATGATGTGGTTTAAAATATTCTCATGTATGTCATTAAATTTTAAGTCAAAAAGGTTGGCCCTAAAATAGACCCGTGTGGTACCCAACTCACCACCACTCTGGTCTTATCTTACACTCTGGTGTTATCTTACTCTCTGGTCTTATCTTACGATCTGGTCTCATCTTACACTCTCATCTTATCTTACGCTCTGGTCTTATCTTACACTCTGGTCTTATCTTACGCTCTGCTCTTATCTTACGCTCTGGTCTTATCTTACGATCTGGTCTCATCTTACACTCTCATCTTATCTTACACTCTGGTCTCATCTTACACTCTGATCTTATCTTACTCTCTGGTCTTATCTTACGCTCTGGCCTTATCTTACAATCTTACACTCTGGTCTTATCTTACGCTCTGGTCTTATCTTACGCTCTCACCTTATTTTACAATCTAACACTCTGGCCTTATCTTGCTCTCTGGTCTTATCTTACTCTCTGGTCTTATCTTACTCTCTGGTCTTATGTGGGAACCGACCTGTGAGATTTATATTTGTTTAATTTATATGAATTTATATTTACGTTAATTTATATACTTCGATAGCAATTTGTATAATGATAAGTGGACTGTATTTCTGCAATAATCTCATAATCTCACAAATCGATCCTCTACACATTAGGGGGGGTTTATATTACACATATGCAGCCAATCAAACTACAGTAATAGACTACATACTATTAAACATTGAAGAGGTTCCTTATCTTATAGTACAGCAGGTTAGTCCACCAGGTATAACTAGGGTGTAGACACCAAATTATCCTCTTTGAGGTAGCTTCCATATCACCCAGTAACTGGTGCACAATCTTGCATCCTCGTCTTGACCTGTCAAAAGTGCGCTAGCTGTGAAGCCAGATACCTATATATGACAAGTATATCAGAGAAAACAGTACATAGAACATTAAGACCTGGCTTAATTACCTTTAGTTTGAGGCTTCCACGTGATCTAACCGGGTCAACCCTATATCCTGACATTAATGGCCATAAATGAATGATAAACGGGTTTCGGATAGACACTTAACTTGAATTTGTAGACAGCGTGTTGACAAATGGTACACCTTTGGTTTCCATAACACTACGTCCAAGTAAATTTAACAGGAGCCGAATTTGCTCCCGTGTGAGCCTCTGGTCTCAATAAACAACAATGGCTGCCCTCCTTCCTCACTGACGCCTGGCCTACTTTGTCCAGATTTCAGAAAGTGATAGAAGGGTCACATTTACTCTACTTTAATATTGATAATTAAGTTAATTTATATAAGATGTTTTTATGATGGTAAAGTCCAAAGACTAATGTATTTAAGAATAATTCCCAGCAGAATAGCTGGTGAATTATAATGGTATGTGGTGATGATATCCCGTTTTCTTTAGATGGTAATTCCACTACAAGTTACGTTTTCTATGGGTAACTTGTTGGTAATACAGCTATTATCTGTATGATATATTAAATGGTGTCGGATTTTCCGACATAATTCCCCAGGGGCTGCTCACGGGTCGAAGTCCTAATTAGAACAGACGAACACCGATACTCCTCCATCGAATTATTACATTAATTTGATGTTAGTAGTTAGTAATCACACATTTGTGCGTCTGTTCGTACAGGACGGATGTCCCGTACTAGAGTTGCAGGGGTTAGAAGTCTAATGCGATTTCATTTCCCTGTCAACTCTTGAAAGGCTAATATTCAAGCCTTATTACATATTATTTAACCCAGAAGACTGAATGTGATCAAGTACTACAGTCAAGTATGATTCAGGGACTGCAGTGAGATCAGTGACATTAGATATAACTTGAAGTTTCTTCAGGTAACTGGTCACTGATATATAAACACTGAGGCCCATGGAATACATCTTGATTAAATAATAAATGTATCAAATCAGTCATCAGATTTATTGGGGTTTAATTTAATTAATTGATTCAGAAGATTGAATAGCTCATCATTAAAGTAAAGTATGGTTCTGAGACTGCAGTGGGTTCAGTGACATTGGTCGCAGTGACTTGTAGCTGTTTTAGGCTACTGTTCACTGATTTGCCACTGAGGCCTCATGAACTCATCTCCAGCTTTAAATGATGATACTAACATCAACCTCTGTTACTATAGTCAGCTGTAATCTCCTTAGTATAATGCTACTGGAGAAATATAATCAGCTGACAAATTTAGATTCTATTGGTATTGTTTATCTGCAGGCATAGGTCTCCTCAGGCTTGATACTGGGCCTGAGAGTAATTTACCTCCTGCAGAGTTTAACATGGTTATACCCTGATATTTAGTAGGGCTACCGATGAATCGATGGCAATAGTCTGTCCCTACAAGGAGACCGAAGTCGGTGAGGTGATCAGACTTAATATTATCTGCCAATTTTATTCCTCTATTTCTCAGGAATTTGGCTGTTGCTCTCAGACCTTGAACTTGTAGGTCTACTGGTATTTTGTCCACCACAATGGCTTGTACTCGACAGACGTACCTGCCTAAGCGTACTGATGGTTGTACCACCTGGTAGACTTGAGGTCCTGCATCTGTTACAAACCCTGAGATGTTGAATGACATCTGGGCTACAGGCCTTAATTGTAATTCATCTGCCAACTTTTTAGTGATATATGTTCTCTGGGATCCTTGGTCAAACAACCCACGGGTATGGACCTTGGCCCTCTTATTCAGGATGGTAATTTGGGCAGTAGGCAAAGTCGTATTACCTTTAGACTTTGCCGATTGGACACTCTTTGTTTGTTGCACCTTGCAGTACTGTACTGTGGTGGGAATGCTATCTTCCACCTTGGGGTTTGGAGACGTTGTTTTGGTGTCTCTGCACAATACTGCATGGTGCTGACCTTTGTTACACCTATTACAGGTGTGTAATTGGGTCTCACAATCCTTGATGTTATGTTTCCTGAGGCACCTCGTGCAATGTTGCAAATCTTTGAGTCGCTCAACACGGGCGTCACTATCAGGAAAATTAGGGCAGTGGTACATTGAATGTTTCTCATTGCAGAACAAACATGTTCCATAGCTTCCAGTACCCTTTGGTGTCACGTTCTTGGGTGACACAGTAACTATAGGCTTGGAGGGTCCCACTGCATATACGCCCACACTGCCACTGTTCCACTTTGGTGTTGAATTATATTGTCTAGATTGATTTGGTGTACCTTTGGTACTCTGTGGTTTACTATTATTGGTTTCTGAGGGTTTACTTGGTGGTTTTAATTTGTCATGTGTTCGTAATTGATGAACTACTGACTTTAAACCTTCAGATATTTCATTCATGGATAAGATGCTTTTATTGTAATGAGCACTCATTTGTCTCAATATGTCCCTAGGTATTTTCTCCTGGACAATTATTTTCAAGACCCACTCAGCCCCGTTTGTATCTGCTGTCAGGCTGAGGGCATTGATCAATGATTCTACCTCCAGCTTGAAGACTTGGAGTGAATCAGCTGAAGCCTCCGGTGGGGGTAAATGCAACAGCTCATGAACTAAATGTGATGTTCTTACTTCTGGATCAGCATAATTATCCTTGAGGAGTTTTACTGCCAGATCATAGCCGTCATTAGTTAATCTCAGATGGGATACTACTGTTTTAGCCTCACCTGATAATTGGCCTTGCAAATAAGAGAATTTACTACTCTTTGGTAAAGATTGTTTTGAATCTACAAGGTCAACGAATTTGTTCCAAAATTCATCCCAATCTTCCTCATCTTTTCCTGAGAAAGTGGGTAAATTAATTGGAGGGAGTCGAGCTTCTGCTTGACTCGTATTAGATGCAACTGTTGTTGTTGTTGCTGTTGCCTTGTTCTGGGCAATTAATTTGACATAAGGCTGTAACGTGGCCTGAGTGTGATCTTCATAATTCGCAAGATCAACCATAATGTCGTCTATTTCTGTTTCTGATAAATTGGTATTGGCAAGTTCAGCCACATATGTTACTATTTGACATTTGATTTGCTCAAATTTACCTGCAGCTGCTTGATAATAGCTTTCCAGGTCAGCATAATCAACTGTTGATCGTTGTGACAAATCTTCACATTTCTTGATCTGTCTTGTTAAGTGGCCTTTAAGACCTGCAAGGGTTCTTTTCATTCTCCCTGCATTATCCATACTGGCTAGTTGGTGAAGCCTTGTGGGGCTTGTACTTGGGCTGCTCATAATACTGAACAAACTCTAATGATAGCCTAGGGTAAATTCTGCACTCACTAGGCTGTAATCCTACCTCTACTAGAGGTTAGCACTTAAAATTAATACACATTATATATATACAATCATCCACACTAATGATTTGAGTGATAAACCAGTGTCATGGAAGTACCTTTAGGTTAGCTCTTCTATATCACCCTAGGATGGTAGAGACACTAATTAATCACTCAAAGGTGTAATGATCATAAGTAATTTATTATATATACAACTCAACTCGAGTTGATAAAAATTACACCCAAAATAGGGTCTGGACCATTCATTAATGGTGTTAGGTTGTTCAATATAAACACCTCCCCACCTCACTGTGTGGTGTGTGCACGTGAGGGGTACAACTGACTATTGTAATAATGGGACTAGGATGAACGATAATAGTTCAACTAGTCAATGGTTAATATCCTACCCTGTTGTGGGTTGGCAATTAGTAAATATTATACTGTGATCACTAGTGCAATTTATATTAAATAATTCTCTATTTTGGAGAAATAATATACACAATTATTGATAATAGCCTCTTAATTAGCCTCTATGAAACTTCTAATATTATCTAGAAGTATTAAATGTTATTAGTGACCTCGCGAAATAAAGTCCACAAAATTCGTGGATAATCTCTCGCGAAATGTAACACCACGAAATCCGTGAACAATCTCGCGAAGACACAGTCACTAATTTGGCTGGATTCTATATTAGCGCTGTCATTTCACGAAATAACACGCCACCAAATATCTGTGGGTGTGCATGAAACCGCTGACTAAGGCTGAACTCGGCTGAGGGAGGCTCCTGAGCTCCCTCGAGGCTACGCTTCCGTCTTTGACTGGCTGGCCTTTGTTTAAATAACACTGCACTAGTATATTTAATGAATCCACTGGTTAACTGGTTCATCCGGTACTAAGATGACCAAATGTGGGTTCACAAGGATCAAATAATCCGTCATCCGGTTCGAAGATGACCAAATAATGTGGGAACCGACCTGTGAGATTTATATTTGTTTAATTTATATGAATTTATATTTACGTTAATTTATATACTTCGATAGCAATTTGTATAATGATAAGTGGACTGTATTTCTGCAATAATCTCATAATCTCACAAATCGATCCTCTACACATTAGGGGGGGTTTATATTACACATATGCAGCCAATCAAACTACAGTAATAGACTACATACTATTAAACATTGAAGAGGTTCCTTATCTTATAGTACAGCAGGTTAGTCCACCAGGTATAACTAGGGTGTAGACACCAAATTATCCTCTTTGAGGTAGCTTCCATATCACCCAGTAACTGGTGCACAATCTTGCATCCTCGTCTTGACCTGTCAAAAGTGCGCTAGCTGTGAAGCCAGATACCTATATATGACAAGTATATCAGAGAAAACAGTACATAGAACATTAAGACCTGGCTTAATTACCTTTAGTTTGAGGCTTCCACGTGATCTAACCGGGTCAACCCTATATCCTGACATTAATGGCCATAAATGAATGATAAACGGGTTTCGGATAGACACTTAACTTGAATTTGTAGACAGCGTGTTGACAAATGGTACACCTTTGGTTTCCATAACACTACGTCCAAGTAAATTTAACAGGAGCCGAATTTGCTCCCGTGTGAGCCTCTGGTCTCAATAAACAACAATGGCTGCCCTCCTTCCTCACTGACGCCTGGCCTACTTTGTCCAGATTTCAGAAAGTGATAGAAGGGTCACATTTACTCTACTTTAATATTGATAATTAAGTTAATTTATATAAGATGTTTTTATGATGGTAAAGTCCAAAGACTAATGTATTTAAGAATAATTCCCAGCAGAATAGCTGGTGAATTATAATGGTATGTGGTGATGATATCCCGTTTTCTTTAGATGGTAATTCCACTACAAGTTACGTTTTCTATGGGTAACTTGTTGGTAATACAGCTATTATCTGTATGATATATTAAATGGTGTCGGATTTTCCGACATCTTATCTTACACTCTGGCCTTATCTTACTCTCTGGTCTTATCTTACACTCTGGTCTTATCGCACTCTCTGGGCTTAACTTACTCTCTGGTCTTATCTTACATTCTGGTCTCATCTTACACTCTCATCTTATCTTACACTCTGGTCATTACACTTGTACTCATATTATGGCTGTTCAGCTTCGAAGTTTTAATTTAATAATATTGAGCGATTAGATTGATTAAAATAAGCATCGTAAATTCGGATATATAACATAAACTGTCTTGTTACAACACAACTCGAACATCGTCCTTGAAGAGACGTTTGCACGTGTTTCCCCAGACAGTCAGTAAAGATGCATCTAACTGGCTTAATAAGAAAACCGGTTAGCCGGTTTGCTCCAAGTCCCATCTAGACGTCACGCGACCCTTATATAAGCCTCTCTACTATATCTCCGCCATTTCAAGCACCACGTCATCATCCCCATTATTTACATCACGTCATCCCCGAGAGTAGCAACTGGAGCCCGTCACTCCTAAAGCGGCCCACGTACTCCTTCCTTCATCACTGCTGCATTTATAACTCTACGTGTAAAAGACCAATCCCAGCGGCGTCTTGATCTATGAGCCAAGCATTTTGTACAGTTGTCATTCTGTTCTAAGCTAAGACTCGAAACGCTCTTCATTCACTTCAGTTCTCTGCTTGTCTATACTGTAAACTAAAGCACCGTACTTAAATTTACCTAAATCTACACGAGGGGCCCACTATCTCTAGTGGCCTCTACGGGAGAGAAAGTCGGCGGCTTGTCCAAGGGCACGACCACTATTCTTCTAGCAAAAACTCCCAATATTATTTATTTATAATTCAGAATTCATATTTTTTTACGAGTATTTGTCATATACGGTCCAAGAATATATTTGTGTCGGCGACAGTCAGTATATATTATCTCGGGGAAAAAGATGGTTGTGGTGGCGGGCTGTCTAGTGGACGCTGGTGCTGGCTGGCTGTCTGGTGGACGCTGGTGCTGGCGGGCTGTCTGGTGGACGCTGGTGCTGGCAGGCTGTCTGGTGGACGCTGGTGCTGGCGGGCTGTCTGGTGGACGCTGGTGCTGGCAGGCTGTCTGGTGGACGCTGGTGCTGGCTGGCTGACTGGTGGACGCTGGTGCTGACTGGCTGTCTGGTGGACGCTGGTGCTGTCTGGTGGACGCTGGTGCTGGCAGGCTGTCTGGTGGACGCTGGTGCTGACTGGCTGTCTGGTGGACGCTGGTGCTGGCTGTCTGGTGGACGCTGGTGCTGGCTGTCTGGTGGACGCTGGTGCTGACTGGCTGTCTGGTGGACGCTGGTGCTGGCTGGCTGTCTGGTGGACGCTGGTGCTGGCAGGCTGTCTGGTGGACGCTGGTGCTGGCTGGCTGTCTGGTGGACGCTGGTGCTGGCAGGCTGTCTGGTGGACGCTGGTGCTGGCTGGCTGACTGGTGGACGCTGGTGCTGACTGGCTGTCTGGTGGACGCTGGTGCTGTCTGGTGGACGCTGGTGCTGGCAGGCTGTCTGGTGGACGCTGGTGCTGACTGGCTGTCTGGTGGACGCTGGTGCTGACTGGCTGTCTGGTGGACGCTGGTGCTGGCTGGCTGTCTGGTGGACGCTGGTGCTGACTGGCTGTCTGGTGGACGCTGGTGCTGACTGGCTGTCTGGTGGACGCTGGTGCTGGCTGGCTGTCTGGTGGACGCTGGTGCTGGCAGGCTGTCTGGTGGACGCTGGTGCTGACTGGCTGTCTGGTGGACGCTGGTGCTGACTGTCTGTCTGGTGGACGCTGGTGCTGGCTGTCTGTCTGGTGGACGCTGGTGCTGACGGTCTGTTTGGTGGACGCTGGTGCTGACTGTCTGTCTGGTGGACGCTGGTGCTGGCTGGCTGTCTGGTGGACGCTGGTGCTGACTGGCTGTCTGGTGGACGCTGGTGCTGACTGTCTGTCTGGTGGACGCTGGTGCTGACTGGCTGTCTGGTGGACGCTGGTGCTGACTGGCTGTCTGGTGGACGCTGGTGCTGGCAGGCTGACTGGTGGACGCTGGTGCTGACTGGCTGTCTGGTGGACGCTGGTGCTGGCTGGCTGTCTGGTGGACGCTGGTGCTGACTGTCTGTCTGGTGGACGCTGGTGCTGGCTGGCTGTCTGGTGGACGCTGGTGCTGACTGGCTGTCTGGTGGACGCTGGTGCTGACTGTCTGTCTGGTGGACGCTGGTGCTGACTGTCTGTCTGGTGGACGCTGGTGCTGGCTGGCTGTCTGGTGGACGCTGGTGCTGACTGGCTGTCTGGTGGACGCTGGTGCTGACTGGCTGTCTGGTGGACGCTGGTGCTGGCTGGCTGTCTGGTGGACGCTGGTGCTGGCAGGCTGTCTGGTGGACGCTGGTGCTGACTGGCTGTCTGGTGGACGCTGGTGCTGGCTGGCTGTCTGGTGGACGCTGGTGCTGACTGGCTGTCTGGTGGACGCTGGTGCTGTCTGGTGGACGCTGGTGCTGGCAGGCTGTCTGGTGGACGCTGGTGCTGACTGGCTGACTGGCTGTCTGGTGGACGCTGGTGCTGACTGGCTGTCTGGTGGACGCTGGTGCTGGCTGGCTGTCTGGTGGACGCTGGTGCTGACTGGCTGTCTGGTGGACGCTGGTGCTGACTGGCTGTCTGGTGGACGCTGGTGCTGGCTGGCTGTCTGGTGGACGCTGGTGCTGGCAGGCTGTCTGGTGGACGCTGGTGCTGACTGGCTGTCTGGTGGACGCTGGTGCTGACTGTCTGTCTGGTGGACGCTGGTGCTGGCTGTCTGTCTGGTGGACGCTGGTGCTGACGGTCTGTCTGGTGGACGCTGGTGCTGACTGTCTGTCTGGTGGACGCTGGTGCTGGCTGGCTGTCTGGTGGACGCTGGTGCTGACTGGCTGTCTGGTGGACGCTGGTGCTGACTGTCTGTCTGGTGGACGCTGGTGCTGACTGGCTGTCTGGTGGACGCTGGTGCTGACTGGCTGTCTGGTGGACGCTGGTGCTGGCAGGCTGACTGGTGGACGCTGGTGCTGACTGGCTGTCTGGTGGACGCTGGTGCTGGCTGGCTGTCTGGTGGACGCTGGTGCTGACTGTCTGTCTGGTGGACGCTGGTGCTGGCTGGCTGTCTGGTGGACGCTGGTGCTGACTGGCTGTCTGGTGGACGCTGGTGCTGACTGTCTGTCTGGTGGACGCTGGTGCTGACTGTCTGTCTGGTGGACGCTGGTGCTGGCTGGCTGTCTGGTGGACGCTGGTGCTGACTGGCTGTCTGGTGGACGCTGGTGCTGACTGGCTGTCTGGTGGACGCTGGTGCTGGCTGGCTGTCTGGTGGACGCTGGTGCTGGCAGGCTGTCTGGTGGACGCTGGTGCTGACTGGCTGTCTGGTGGACGCTGGTGCTGGCTGGCTGTCTGGTGGACGCTGGTGCTGACTGGCTGTCTGGTGGACGCTGGTGCTGGCTGGCTGTCTGGTGGACGTTGGTGCTGACTGGCTGTCTGGTGGACGCTGGTGCTGGCTGTCTGGTGGACGCTGGTGCTGACTGGCTGTCTGGTGGACGCTGTTGCTGGCTGGCTGTCTGGTGGACGCTGGTGCTGGCTGGCTGTCTGGTGGACGCTGGTGCTGGCTGTCTGGTGGACGCTGGTGCTGACTGGCTGTCTGGTGGACGCTGGTGCTGGCTGTCTGGTGGACGCTGGTGCTGGCGGGCTGTCTGGTGGACGCTGGTGCTGGCAGGCTGTCTGGTGGACGCTGGTGCTGACTGGCTGTCTGGTGGACGCTGGTGCTGGATGGCTGTCTGGTGGACGCTGGTGCTGGCTGTCTGGTGGACGCTGGTGCTGGCTGGCTGTCTGGTGGACGCTGGTGCTGGCTGGCTGTCTGGTGGACGCTGGTGCTGGCTGTCTGGTGGACGCTGGTGCTGACTGGCTGTCTGGTGGACGCTGGTGCTGGCTGGCTGTCTGGTGGACGCTGGTGCTGGCTGGCTGTCTGGTGGACGCTGGTGCTGGCTGGCTGTCTGGTGGACGCTGGTGCTGGCTGTCTGGTGGACGCTGGTGCTGACTGGCTGTCTGGTGGACGCTGGTGCTGGCTGGCTGTCTGGTGGACGCTGGTGCTGGCTGGCTGTCTGGTGGACGCTGGTGCTGGCTGTCTGGTGGACGCTGGTGCTGGCTGTCTGGTGGACGCTGGTGCTGGCTGTCTGGTGGACGCTGGTGCTGACTGGCTGTCTGGTGGACGCTGGTGCTGGCTGGCTGTCTGGTGGACGCTGGTGCTGGCTGTCTGGTGGACGCTGGTGCTGGCTGTCTGGTGGACGCTGGTGCTGACTGGCTGTCTGGTGGACGCTGGTGCTGGCAGGCTGTCTGGTGGACGCTGGTGCTGGCTGGCTGTCTGGTGGACGCTGGTGCTGACTGGCTGTCTGGTGGACGCTGGTGCTGGCAGGCTGTCTGGTGGACGCTGGTACTGTCTGGCTGTCTGGTGGACGCTGGTGCTGGCTGGCTGTCTGGTGGACGCTGGTGCTGGCTGGCTGTCTGGTGGACGCTGGTGCTGGCTGTCTGGTGGACGCTGGTGCTGGCTGGCTGTCTGGTGGACGCTGGTGCTGGCGGGCTGTCTGGTGGACGCTGGTGCTGGCTGGCTGTCTGGTGGACGCTGGTGCTGGCTGGCTGTCTGGTGGACGCTGGTGCTGGCTGGCTGTCTGGTGGACGCTGGTGCTGACTGGCTGTCTGGTGGACGCTGGTGCTGGCAAGCTGTCTGGTGGATGCTGGTACTGTCTGGCTGTCTGGTGGACGCTGGTGCTGGCTGGCTGTCTGGTGGACGCTGGTACTGACTGGCTGTCTGGTGGACGCTGGTGCTGGCTGGCTGTCTGGTGGACGCTGGTGCTGGCTGTCTGGTTTACGCTGGTGCTGGCTGTCTGGTGGACGCTGGTGCTGGCTGTCTGGTGGACGCTGGTGCTGACTGGCTGTCTGGTGGACGCTGGTGCTGGCAGGCTGTCTGGTGGACGCTGGTGCTGGCTGTCTGGTGGACGCTGGTGCTGGCTGGCTGTCTGGTGGACGCTGGTGCTGGCTGTCTGGTGGACGCTGGTTCTGGCAGGCTGTCTGGTGGACGCTGGTGCTGGCTGTCTGGTGGACGCTGGTGCTGGCTGGCTGTCTGGTGGACGCTGGTGCTGGCTGGCTGTCTGGTGGACGCTGGTGCTGGCTGTCTAGTGGACGCTGGTGCTGGCTGGCTGTCTGGTGGACGCTGGTGCTGGCTGGCTGTCTGGTGGACGCTGGTACTGGCTGGCTGTCTGGTGGACGCTGGTGCTGGCTGGCTGTCTGGTGGACGCTGGTGCTGGCTGGCTGTCTGGTGGACGCTGGTGCTGGCGGGCTGTCTGGTGGACGCTGGTGCTGGCTGGCTGTCTGGTGGACGCTGGTGCTGGCTGGCTGTCTGGTGGACGCTGGTGCTGGCGGGCTGTCTGGTGGACGCTGGTGCTGGCTGGCTGTCTGGTGGACGCTGGTGCTGGCTGGCTGTCTTGTGGACGCTGGTGCTGGCGGGTTGTCTGGTGGACGCTTTTGCTGGCTGGCTGTCTGGTGGACGCTGGTGCTGGCTGGCTGTCTGGTGGACGCTGGTGCTGGCTGGCTGTCTGGTGGACGCTGGTGCTGGCGGGTTGTCTGGTGGACGCTTTTGCTGGCTGGCTGTCTGGTGGACGCTGGTGCTGGCTGGCTGTCTGGTGGACGCTGGTGCTGGCTGGCTGTCTGGTGGACGCTGGTGCTGGCGGGTTGTCTGGTGGACGCTTTTGCTGGCTGGCTGTCTGGTGGACGCTGGTGCTGGCTGGCTGTCTGGTGGACGCGGGTGCTGGCGGGCTGTCTGGTGGACGCTGGTGCTGGCTGGCTGTCTGGTGGACGCTGGTGCTGGCGGGCTGTCTGGTGGACGCTGGTACTGACTGGCTGTCTGGTGGACGCTGGTGCTGGCTGGCTGTCTGGTGGACGCTGGTACTGACTGGCTGTCTGGTGGACGCTGGTGCTGGCGGGCTGTCTGGTGGACGCTGGTACTGACTGGCTGTCTGGTGGACGCTGGTGCTGACTGGCTGTCTGGTGGACGCTGGTGCTGGCGGGCTGTCTGGTGGACGCTGGTGCTGGCAGGCTGTCTGGTGGACGCTGGTGCTGGCAGGCTGTCTGGTGGACGCTGGTGCTGGCTGGCTGTCTGGTGGACGCTGGTGCTGGCTGGCTGTCTGGTGGACGCTGGTGCTGGCTGGCTGTCTGGTGGACGCTGGTGCTGGCTGGCTGTCTGGTGGACGCTGGTGCTGGCGGGCTGTCTGGTGGACGCTGGTGCTGGCTCTTCTAATTTTTTCTTTCTTATTCGGATTCTCCCTCGGTTATCTTTTTTACCTATTCCTTCCGTCTCCATTTTCATCTAAGACTCTCTCTTCTTGTACATTTTCTTGTCTAATTCCAAAGTGCATTATTGTTTGGTTCGTTCAGTTCGTAGAAAGGCAGTTCACACAAAGGAAAGGGAACTATCAGGAGAAGTACCAAGCTATTATGGTTATATAGCACTTAGGACAAGGATTAGGTCAGGACAAGGATTTGGAATGGGACGGGGAGGGGGTTATCTTGAGGTTATCTTGAGATGATTTCGGGGGCTTAGCGTCCCCGCGGCCCGGTCCTCGACCATGCCTCCTTTTTGTTACACACCCCCAGGAAGCAGCTGTCTAACTCCCCAGGTACCTATTTACTGTTAGGTAACAGGGGCATTAGGGTGAAAGAAACATTTTGCCCATTTGTCTCTGCCTCCACCGGGGAAAGAACCCGGAACCTCAGGACAACAAATCCGAAGTGCTGTACACTCAGCTGCCAGGGGGGGGGGAAGGAATGGTGCCCAATCACTTGGGCAGTCGGGGATTGAGCGCTGACCTGCATGAAGTGAAACCGTTGCTCTGCCATCTAGTTTAAGTGGTTGGGGTACAGTTCACTCAAATTGCAACTACTTTTTTTGTTGATGGCTTAAACTGTATATCTTACACTAATGAGAGCAGTCTCTGTGGTGTAGTGGTAGAGCACTCGCCGGCACTTCGCAAGCACTTTGGCCTGGGTTCATATTCTGGCCGGGGAGGAGTGATCAGGTGCCAGTCCTTAACCTTTGCCTTTATTCCCGCAGCAGTGAATGAGTATCTGGTTGTTAAACGATTTGGGGGGTCGTATTCTGGGGGGAAAATTTGGATTAAGGACTTGCCCAAAACGCTATGCGGGCTGGTGGCTTTACAAGAATGTAAAAACTCTTGTATATATAAATATTTTGTTTTTTCGTTAGATAAGCCTGGATTACGAAATTCATGTTAGGTTTAAATTAGATTAGATAATAAGTGTAATTATCTGTTGATGAACTGCCTCAAGTAACAATAGTGACCAGTCTCTGGTATTGCAGGTGTGCATAGCTGACATAGACAAGGAGGCAGGCGCCGTCACACTCCAGGACCTTCAGGCCAAATACAACCCTGACAACGTCATTTTCGTCGACTGTGACGTCACCAAAGATGAGGCTTTTAAAGGTGAGAATTTTATCACGAATACATTATAGATAGCAAGGAACTGTCAGCATTCATTGTAGTTTGGTTTATTTTATGTTTGAGTTCTACACCCAAAGACACTATTTTAGCCAGGGAGTGATTAGGCTTGCCAAACTTGCAGGAGCTTGGGAAGCCGCCGTTGAGAGGCTGGGGCCCGTCTCACTACTTATCAACAATGCGGGTATTGGCAATGAGCAGAACTGGCAGAAGACAGTTGATGTTAACTTGGTGAGTTGCTTTTTCCAGTAATACTCAAACATTCCTTCCTTTCTCCATGCTCTTTTCTCTTTTGCCTATTTCATGACAACATCCTGTATGTAGAATACATATTCAGCAATTTTTATTTTACTTCAAATTCTAATCAATTGTATCTTAGCAAAATCCCCTTATTTGGGGCTATTATCTCTCTGAGCTGGACTTGTGACAATCTTATTACATAATCCTAATTCTTGCCTATTATAAGGTAAAAAACTCTCCACTTTCCTTCTTAAATTGTAGTGAATATGCACTATCGCAAAGAAAATAATATTTCCTCCCTATTTCTATTCCTTCCCTCCCACCTTTTTCCTCCCTATTAAGAAAGAACCCAACAACTTGTGTTCAAGGATAGACCCGCCACAAAAAAAGGGGGCCACTTAGCTGTAATTTTTTGCCAAAACGAAAAGTTACGGCTAAACAGTCATGCCATCTACTCAGTTAATTCATTGTGTCAGGGAACAGGCAGCCAAAACTCTAGTACAGTTTTTTCTGCCCCCAGCAACCGGGAATTGTTATAACTTCCACACAGAAATGGAAGCTTCCACTTCTGTGTGGAAGTGGAAGTTTCCACTAAAAAACTTTTGTGTTTTCTTTTTAACCACAAAAACACACATGCGGGAGCAAGCACAATGATGCAGATGACATCAGCTATGAGACTTGTACACGAGCAGAACTAGCAGAATAATAGACTTGAATTTAACTTAATAATAATTCAATATTTATAATGTTAAATAATTATCGAGCCGCTTACCGCACGAAGGATAAATCACCATTACATTATTGTATACTATGAGGAGTCTCCTGATGCAGGGCGGCTGCATACGGGGAACGCTGCTGGGCCTGGAGAAGATGGGCATCAACAAGAGCGGCGCTGGGGGCGTGGTGGTCAACATCTCCAGCATCACGGGGCTCAAGGCGGCACCCCTGGGACCCGTCTACGCCTCTACCAAACACGCTATCGTTGGCCTCACCAGGAGTTTAGGGGTGACTACAGCCTACTGTTTATGTTTCTTCATGTTATTCAAGTTTCATCCCTCCCTCTCGATCTCTAGCATATCCGTGTTATATCATTGGCAATAATCTTCACGATGCGACACAAGAAAAGTCAAACAATGAATATTAGTTATATTGTTATTTAATTTTCATTTTGTCTCCTGAATATAGTCAAAAGTACCTTTTACAGTTCAGTAATGTATAAATGTATATATTGTATTAAATGTATATCTTGTATAAAATATGAACAAATTTAAGTAAATTTTGGTGGCATATACTGTCATTTAACTAGTATTAGAACACCATAAATAACTGCATTACTATTCATAGTCTTTTGAGAAAAATCTTGCACTGCAGCAACCCAACACTTAAAGAAAAAATAGACTTGAGTTTAACCTAATAATAATTCAATATTTTTAATGTTAAATAATTACCGAGCCGCTTAATGCACCAAGGATAAATCACTGCCTGTACACTAACCATCTTCCTGCCAAGGTAAACCAAACTAATAATGCAACCCGTTCTCGCAAATTCGTAAAGTCAATATTGACTTATTAAATAAGTGCATAGGTGATATGCTATACATAATAGATACCCTTAAAAAGCTTCATAGAAAACACCGACCTTACCTAACCTTGTTAGTATCTTAAGATAAGCATCTTATAGCTTCGTAATTACAATTGTTACTTAACCTATTATAGGTATAGGTATCTTAAGATAAGCATCTTATAGCTTCGTAATTACAATTGTTACTTAACCTATTATAGGTATAGGTTAAGTAATAATTGTAATTACGAAGCAATAAGATGCTTATCTAAAGATACTAACAAGGTTAGGTAAGGTCGGTGTTTTCTATGAAGCTTTTAAGGGTATCTATTAGTAGTAGGGTTGGCAACGCACAGGGGAATTTTTTTTTCTGGGAGAAAATTCCCCTGTGCGTTGCCATGGTTTTCAGGTGAATTTGGGGGGGAGAAAAATTCCCCTGTGCGTTGCCATGGTTTTCAGGTGAATTTGGGGGGGAGAAAATTCCCCTGTGCGTTGCCATGGTTTTCAGGTGAATTTGGGGAGTCACAGATTTGGAATTAGGGAATTCTTATAATGAAAAATAATGTCATACGAGTTTGTTAAAGTTCTTATGAGAAAAATAATTTCCGAGACTTAGAAGTTTGTTAAGGCCTTATGGGACAAATTCAAGTAACGTATGTAGCGCTTTAGGGTTTCCAGGAGAACTCTACGGACATGTTTTACATGTTTTCAACTTAGAAAAATCGTCTATGTAAGCCTTAGTTATTCATATAAATTTAGAAAATCACCTGTGTAAGTCATGGTTTTCAGGGTTTCGTACATCACACCCCCCTCCCTCCCCCCTTACCTCGCAATCTCTCGCGTCACCTTTATTTACCTTACGCCCGGCCAGCCAGTCGGCTCTTATCTTATCTTATCTTCTTCATAATATCTGGACCGTCCCTCCTCTCTCTCTCTCTCTCTCTCCTTTCATTCAGTTCAGTTCAACTATTTTCCAACATCGTATGTTTGCTCCTTTTCATTAAGCAAGTCAGTTTTACACAAATAAATCATGTTAGTAAGCATGTTCTAGCTCACGTTCCCCCACCTTAGTCCCCTGTCGTATAATGAATACTATCATTCCAATCCCTCTAAAATTTAAAAATAATCATATTTCAAATGTAGTTCAATACAGTAATTTAGTTACCAAGCTCCAGCGCTTGTCCTCCGCCTTAGCTCTCTCTCGTATCTTCGTTAGTATCAGTCCAATTTCCCTGAAATTTTTACCCTCTGTATTTCAGGCACCATAAATAAGATCAAAACAGTTACCAAGCTCCAGCGCTTGTCCTCCGCCTTAGCTCTCTCTCGTATCTTCGTTAGTATCAGTCCAATTTCCCTGAAATTTTTACCCTCTGTATTTCGGGCACCGTAAATAAGATCAAAACAGTTACCAAGCTCCAGCGCTTGTCCTCCGCCTTAGCTCTCTCTCGTATCTTCGTTAGTATCAGTCCAATTTCCCTGAAATTTCTACCCACTGTATTTCAGACACCGTAAATAAGATCAAGTCAGTTACTGAGCTCCAGCTCTCGTCTCCGCCTTAGTTCTCCTTCGTATCTTTGTAAATAACCCATCAATTTCCCTAAAATTAAAAGCAGACATACTTCAAAGTTAGTAAATAAGATCAAGTCAGTTACTGAGCTCCAGCTCTCGTCCCCCACCCTCTTCCACCCTCAAGTCTTTAAACCATCAATTTCCCCGAAATTTTTTACCCTCTGTATTTCAGACATAGTAAATATGAAGTAAACAATTATAAAACTCTAGCTCTTGTCCTCTGTCCAAGCTCACTTTTGTAAATTCATTACTCTCAGTCCAAATCACCCAACTACATTTTCAGACATAGTAAATAAAAACCAGTTCAGTTATCAAGTTTCAACTCTTGTGCCCCAGCTTAGTTCATTTTGTACAAGTTCTTTATTTCCAACTATATCACATGAGATTTAAGATCACCTTATTTTCTAACGTAGTAAAATTAATCAGGGCATTAACCAAGCTCCATTCCCTCAGCCTTAGATCATCAGACATAAATATTTTCGATCAAGTCCGTCTCCAGCTTAACTCTTACCCTTTCCCTCCCTTACCTTCTCATCCCCAACGTATCAAAACCTTCAATAATCATACTGTATTTGCATATTTTCTCTATATTCACTGTGTTCTTCGTATTCTCATCCGTGTTCACTCCATGTTCTTCAAATGTTCACAGTCCCATTCAGTTCATATTTTCACAAGTATCTCAATTTTTTATGTAATCTTTCTCTTAGTCTCATTATGTTCTCTACAAATTCTAGTCATATTTTCTATGTTTTCATATTCATCACATGTTCTCTTTACAACTTTTATACTCAATATTCATGCTAACTTCCATATTTTGTGTTCTTTGTCAATATTCATGTTCCTCTACAAGTTCATGTTCCTCACAAGATCACTTCGTTTTTCACCTTCACTTACATGTTTTCTACATTCTTTTGTCATATTCTCCATGTTCTTCACAAGTCCATTGTTCATTCTTTGTAATCCCTATTCTCCTTATCATGTTTTCATGTTCTCTGTAAGTTCATATTCCCAGCATGTTCACTGTATTCATCAACTTTTCTTACATATGTTCTTTGCCATGTTCCCCATATGTTCTCTAGGTTTTTCCCCTTACATGTTATCTAACGTTCCTTAACTAAAAAATCTTTCACCAATCAACTAAAAACATAGTCACTTTCGTCATTTCTCAACTAAACTTATTATCCAGTCAACTAAAAATAGTCAGAAATAGCCTCGTTCAACACTGTTCTTAACTAAAACAACCTTTCTCTTAGCTAAAAATTGTCAAAGGAAACTTTTTTTCAGCACTTTCTTAACAGGCGCTATGTTTCATCAAGAAAAAAATTGTCAAAGGAAACTTTCCAAAACTGTTCATATCTAGCTTTTATCCATCGTCAATCAACTAAAAATAATAACTTTCATCATTTCTTAACTAAACATATTCCCCATTCATCAGAAAATAACCGTGTTCATCATGTTTCATTGTCATTTCATAACTAAAATTATCTGCCAATCATCAGAAAAAGTCATGTTCATCATGTTTTGTCTTTTTCCTTAACTAAAGTATTCATCAGTCAACTAAAAATAGTTACTTCATCATGTTTCCTTGTCATTTCTTAACTAAAATATCACTTCTCTCATCTGAAAATAGTCATGTGTAGTCTCTTTCCAACACTGTTCTTAACTAAAACAGCCTTTCGCTTAGCTAAAAATTGTCAAAGGAATCTTTTCAGCACTGTTCATAACTAACTTTATCCATCGTCAAGTCAGAAAATATAGTCAAAGATATCTATCATCGTCGTTCTTAACTGACATTTATACTTTGTGGAGCACTAAAATAGTCAAATGTAACTTTTTCAGCACTTTCGTAAAAATTATATGTCGTCAAGTACGAAAAAAAATAGTCAAAGGTGCTCTCCGTTACACCAAAGTTACTCTTCGATAAATCAAAAGACACTCTTCAATACATCAAGGACTTACTCAAAGACACCAAAGTTACACTCTAAGACATCCTTCGAGACATCAAAGACTTCCTTAAGACTTCAATGGGACTCTTCCATTCATCAAAGACATTCTCTAAGCCCTCAAAGTTATTCTCAGCACAATCAAAAGTTATTCCGAGACAACAAAAGTTATTCTCAGAACAATCAAAAGTTATTCCAAGACAACAAAAGTCATTCTCAGAGCTATCAAAATTATTCTCGGAGTCATCAAAAGGTATTCTCTAACTCACTTTTGGTCATTAAAGTTAATTTCTATGTTATAAAAGTTTGTCTCAGAGACATCTAAAGTTAATCTTAGAGTTATCAAATGTAATCTCTAACTCTCTTTTGTTCATCAAAGTTGATCTCAGAGTTAACAAAGGTAATCTCTAACTCACTCTCGTTCATCAAAGTTGTTTCAAAGACATCAAAGTTATTCAAAGAGCTAACAAAAGTTATTCTCAGAGTCACCTTCGTTCTTCAGAGAAACTTTCCAAAACATCTTTATTCATCAAAGTTATTCTCAGAGGCATAAAAGTCATTCTCAGAGCTATCAAACTTGTTCTCAAAGTCATCAAACTTATTCACAGAGTCATCAAAGTTAATCTAAGACATCATTTTTCATCAAAGATATTCTCTCTAAACCATCAATGTTCTTCTCTAAGACATAAAAGTTATTCTCAGAGTCACCTTCGTTCGTCAGAGAAACTTTCAAAACATCTTTGTTCATCAAACTTGTTTTCAAAGTCATCAAAAGTTAATCTAAGACATCTTCTTTCATCAAAGTTATTTTCAGAGACATCTAAAGTTATTCTCAGAGCTATCAAACTTGTTCTCAGAGTCATCAAATGTTATTCTCGAAGTCATCAAAGTTATTTTCAGAGACATCTAAAGTTAATTTCTATGTTATAAAGTTATTCTCAGAGACATCTAAAGTTAATCTTGGTCATCAAAGTTATTTTCAGAGACATCTAAAGTTAATTTCTATGTTATAAAGTTATTCTCAGAGACATCTAAAGTTAATCTTGGTCATCAAAGTTGTTCTCTAAACATCAATGTTGTTCTCCAAGACATCAAAGATGTTCTCAAAATCATAAAAGTTATTCCCAGAGCTATCAAAGTTAATCTCAGAGTTATCCAAAGATATTCTCATGTCCACAAAAGTTATTCCAAGAGACGTCAAAGTTGTTTCAAAGACATCAAAGTTAATCTCAGAGTTATCCAAAGACATTCTCAGAGACATCTAAAGTTATTCTCTAAGACATCAAAGTTGTTCTAAGAGTTATCAAAAGTTATTCTCAGTCATGATATGTTATTCTCTAACTCACTTCCATTCATCAAAGACATTCTCTAAGTCCTGAAAGTTATTCTCTAAAGACAACAAAGTCTTTCTCAGAGCTACCAAAGATGTTCTCTAAATCATAAAAGTTAATCTTAACTCACCTTCGTTCATTAGAGAAACTTTCCAATCCATATTCGTTGACCAGAGTTATTCTCAGAGTCATCAAAGCGATCTCTAATTCATCTTCGTTCTCCAAAGTTGTTCTCTAAGACACCTTCATTCATCAAAGAAACTCTCCTTCTTCCATCATGTTATTCTTTAAGACATCTTCAGTCATAAAATTTTCTCTCCAAAATGTAACTAGTTCAGCTTTTCATACCAAACCTGCATTTCTGTTAAAACATATTTTCTTAGTTGCTTTACCCTAAAACTGTTCTCTGAACTACACTGTTCAAACCTACGTAACCTATCCTCTCCACCCAATGTTACTTAGTTAACGTAACGTTCCTAAACCTAGCTTTACCTATCCTAACATACCTTACCTTACCTTCCCTATCTTACCTAACTTTACCTATCCTAACATAACTTACCTTACCTTCCCTATCTTACCTAACTTTACCTATCCTAACATAACTTACCTTACCTTCCCTAACTTAACCTAACTTTACCTATCCTAACTTAACTTACCTAACTTATTCTGCTTAACATAACTTACCTTACCTTCCCTATCTTACCTAACTTTACCTATCCTATCCTAACCTAACTTGTCTTACCTAACTTAATCTTACTTTCCCAAACTGATGTATCCTAACTTATCTAGTCCAACCAGACATGATCTAACTTAAGTATTCCTTCTTGTCTTTGTGTTTCGCCAATCATTGTCTCATATTCATTTACTCATTTCATTAGTTAATTTCTCAAATGGTCACTTATGCATTTCAAGTGCTATTTGTTAGAGATTGGATATTTAAGCATTTCAAAGAATTATAATTTCTCAAATGGACGTTTTTGCATTTCAAGTGCTATTTGTTAGAGATTGAATATTTAAGCATTTCAAAGAATTTTTGTTATATATGGGCATTTACTCATTTCAAGGGATAATTTCTCAAATGGACGTTTTTGCATTTCAAGTGTTATTTGTTTAAGAATGGGTATTTAACCATTTCAAAGGATTTTTGTTATATATGGGAACTTACTCGTTTCAAGGGCTAATTTCTCAAATGGTCATTTTTGCAGATCAAGTGTTATTTGTTTAAGATTGGGTATTTAACCATCTCAAAGGATTTTTGTTATATATGGGAACTTACTCGTTTCAAGGGCTAATTTCTCAAATGGTCATTTTTGCAGATCAAGGGTTATTTGTTAAAGTTCATCAAGTTGCCCATAAGTTGTATTAGTAGGTTCTATCTTATGTTCTTATTTCCCAACCCCTTAACCTAACCTCTTGTAATCTTAGTGTATTTAGTAGGTTCTATCTTATGTTCTTATTCCCCAACCCCTTAACCTACCTCTTGTAATCTTAGTGTATTTAGTAGGTTCTATCTTATGTTCTTATTCCCCAACCCCTTAACCTAACCTCTTGTAATCTTAGTGTATTTAGTAGGTTCTATCTTATGTTCTTATTCCCCAACCCTTTAACCTAACCTTTCAAATGTAGTTTATTGTGTTTTGACATATTTGTTTAATATATTATCCTTTTCCTAACCTTTCAGATGTAGTTTTGTTTCTCCTTTTTGTATATTTTTACCCAAACCATCTTTCCTTCTTTACTTTGATTCTCCTACTCCTTCTAACCCTCCTTTTCTATCTCTCTCCCTTATTCTCTCTCTTCCTCCCCCTCTCTCTCCCTCATTTGCTCAAATGCTCTCTTGTTTCTCAAATTCAAGTCTTATTGCTCCCATTCTCACACCCTCATTCTCATTCACTTAGTTTTTCTTTTTCTCAATTCAAGTCTTAGTGCTCCCATGCCCACACTCTCTCTCATTCTCTCTTCTTTGGTCCCATTTTCTTCCGCCCCCTCTCTCTTACTCCTTGCTCTTCTTTCATGCTCTCACTCCCTCGAGCTCTTGTTTCTCAAATTCAAGTCTTAGTAGATCTGATTCTTTACTATTGTAATTTTTATTATTACTATGATAAAGAATGAACTTATATGTGAAAACAAAGTAAAGAAGGAAAGATGGTTTGGGTAAAAATATACAAAAAGGAGAAACAAAACTACATCTGAAAGGTTAGGAAAAGGATAATATATTAAACAAATATGTCAAAACACAATAAACTACATTTGAAAGGTTAGGTTAAAGGGTTGGGGAATAAGAACATAAGATAGAACCTACTAAATACACTAAGATTACAAGAGGTAGGTTAAGGGGTTGGGAAATAAGAACATAAGATAGAACCTACTAAATACACTAAGATTACAAGAGGTTAGGTTAAGGGGTTGGGAAATAAGAACATAAGATAGAACCTACTAATACAACTTATGGGCAACTTGATGAACTTTAACAAATAACCCTTGATCTGCAAAAATGACCATTTGAGAAATTAGCCCTTGAAACGAGTAAGTTCCCATATATAACAAAAATCCTTTGAGATGGTTAAATACCCAATCTTAAACAAATAACACTTGATCTGCAAAAATGACCATTTGAGAAATTAGCCCTTGAAACGAGTAAGTTCCCATATATAACAAAAATCCTTTGAAATGGTTAAATACCCATTCTTAAACAAATAACACTTGAAATGCAAAAACGTCCATTTGAGAAATTATCCCTTGAAATGAGTAAATGCCCATATATAACAAAAATTCTTTGAAATGCTTAAATATTCAATCTCTAACAAATAGCACTTGAAATGCAAAAACGTCCATTTGAGAAATTATAATTCTTTGAAATGCTTAAATATCCAATCTCTAACAAATAGCACTTGAAATGCATAAGTGACCATTTGAGAAATTAACTAATGAAATGAGTAAATGAATATGAGACAATGATTGACGAAACACAAAGACAAGAAGGAATACTTAAGTTAGATCATGTCTGGTTGGACTAGATAAGTTAGGATACATCAGTTTGGGAAAGTAAGATTAAGTTAGGTAAGACAAGTTAGGTTAGGATAGGATAGGTAAAGTTAGGTAAGATAGGGAAGGTAAGGTAAGTTATGTTAAGCAGAATAAGTTAGGTAAGTTAAGTTAGGATAGGTAAAGTTAGGTTAAGTTAGGGAAGGTAAGGTAAGTTATGTTAGGATAGGTAAAGTTAGGTAAGATAGGGAAGGTAAGGTAAGTTATGTTAGGATAGGTAAAGTTAGGTAAGATAGGGAAGGTAAGGTAAGGTATGTTAGGATAGGTAAAGCTAGGTTTAGGAACGTTACGTTAACTAAGTAACATTGGGTGGAGAGGATAGGTTACGTAGGTTTGAACAGTGTAGTTCAGAGAACAGTTTTAGGGTAAAGCAACTAAGAAAATATGTTTTAACAGAAATGCAGGTTTGGTATGAAAAGCTGAACTAGTTACATTTTGGAGAGAAAATTTTATGACTGAAGATGTCTTAAAGAATAACATGATGGAAGAAGGAGAGTTTCTTTGATGAATGAAGGTGTCTTAGAGAACAACTTTGGAGAACGAAGATGAATTAGAGATCGCTTTGATGACTCTGAGAATAACTCTGGTCAACGAATATGGATTGGAAAGTTTCTCTAATGAACGAAGGTGAGTTAAGATTAACTTTTATGATTTAGAGAACATCTTTGGTAGCTCTGAGAAAGACTTTGTTGTCTTTAGAGAATAACTTTCAGGACTTAGAGAATGTCTTTGATGAATGGAAGTGAGTTAGAGAATAACATATCATGACTGAGAATAACTTTTGATAACTCTTAGAACAACTTTGATGTCTTAGAGAATAACTTTAGATGTCTCTGAGAATGTCTTTGGATAACTCTGAGATTAACTTTGATGTCTTTGAAACAACTTTGACGTCTCTTGGAATAACTTTTGTGGACATGAGAATATCTTTGGATAACTCTGAGATTAACTTTGATAGCTCTGGGAATAACTTTTATGATTTTGAGAACATCTTTGATGTCTTGGAGAACAACATTGATGTTTAGAGAACAACTTTGATGACCAAGATTAACTTTAGATGTCTCTGAGAATAACTTTATAACATAGAAATTAACTTTAGATGTCTCTGAAAATAACTTTGATGACCAAGATTAACTTTAGATGTCTCTGAGAATAACTTTATAACATAGAAATTAACTTTAGATGTCTCTGAAAATAACTTTGATGACTTCGAGAATAACATTTGATGACTCTGAGAACAAGTTTGATAGCTCTGAGAATAACTTTAGATGTCTCTGAAAATAACTTTGATGAAAGAAGATGTCTTAGATTAACTTTTGATGACTTTGAAAACAAGTTTGATGAACAAAGATGTTTTGAAAGTTTCTCTGACGAACGAAGGTGACTCTGAGAATAACTTTTATGTCTTAGAGAAGAACATTGATGGTTTAGAGAGAATATCTTTGATGAAAAATGATGTCTTAGATTAACTTTGATGACTCTGTGAATAAGTTTGATGACTTTGAGAACAAGTTTGATAGCTCTGAGAATGACTTTTATGCCTCTGAGAATAACTTTGATGAATAAAGATGTTTTGGAAAGTTTCTCTGAAGAACGAAGGTGACTCTGAGAATAACTTTTGTTAGCTCTTTGAATAACTTTGATGTCTTTGAAACAACTTTGATGAACGAGAGTGAGTTAGAGATTACCTTTGTTAACTCTGAGATCAACTTTGATGAACAAAAGAGAGTTAGAGATTACATTTGATAACTCTAAGATTAACTTTAGATGTCTCTGAGACAAACTTTTATAACATAGAAATTAACTTTAATGACCAAAAGTGAGTTAGAGAATACCTTTTGATGACTCCGAGAATAATTTTGATAGCTCTGAGAATGACTTTTGTTGTCTTGGAATAACTTTTGATTGTTCTGAGAATAACTTTTGTTGTCTCGGAATAACTTTTGATTGTGCTGAGAATAACTTTGAGGGCTTAGAGAATGTCTTTGATGAATGGAAGAGTCCCATTGAAGTCTTAAGGAAGTCTTTGATGTCTCGAAGGATGTCTTAGAGTGTAACTTTGGTGTCTTTGAGTAAGTCCTTGATGTATTGAAGAGTGTCTTTTGATTTATCGAAGAGTAACTTTGGTGTAACGGAGAGCACCTTTGACTATTTTTTTTCGTACTTGACGACATATAATTTTTACGAAAGTGCTGAAAAAGTTACATTTGACTATTTTAGTGCTCCACAAAGTATAAATGTCAGTTAAGAACGACGATGATAGATATCTTTGACTATATTTTCTGACTTGACGATGGATAAAGTTAGTTATGAACAGTGCTGAAAAGATTCCTTTGACAATTTTTAGCTAAGCGAAAGGCTGTTTTAGTTAAGAACAGTGTTGGAAAGAGACTACACATGACTATTTTCAGATGAGAGAAGTGATATTTTAGTTAAGAAATGACAAGGAAACATGATGAAGTAACTATTTTTAGTTGACTGATGAATACTTTAGTTAAGGAAAAAGACAAAACATGATGAACATGACTTTTTCTGATGATTGGCAGATAATTTTAGTTATGAAATGACAATGAAACATGATGAACACGGTTATTTTCTGATGAATGGGGAATATGTTTAGTTAAGAAATGATGAAAGTTATTATTTTTAGTTGATTGACGATGGATAAAAGCTAGATATGAACAGTTTTGGAAAGTTTCCTTTGACAATTTTTTTCTTGATGAAACATAGCGCCTGTTAAGAAAGTGCTGAAAAAAAGTTTCCTTTGACAATTTTTAGCTAAGAGAAAGGTTGTTTTAGTTAAGAACAGTGTTGAACGAGGCTATTTCTGACTATTTTTAGTTGACTGGATAATAAGTTTAGTTGAGAAATGACGAAAGTGACTATGTTTTTAGTTGATTGGTGAAAGATTTTTTAGTTAAGGAACGTTAGATAACATGTAAGGGGAAAAACCTAGAGAACATATGGGGAACATGGCAAAGAACATATGTAAGAAAAGTTGATGAATACAGTGAACATGCTGGGAATATGAACTTACAGAGAACATGAAAACATGATAAGGAGAATAGGGATTACAAAGAATGAACAATGGACTTGTGAAGAACATGGAGAATATGACAAAAGAATGTAGAAAACATGTAAGTGAAGGTGAAAAACGAAGTGATCTTGTGAGGAACATGAACTTGTAGAGGAACATGAATATTGACAAAGAACACAAAATATGGAAGTTAGCATGAATATTGAGTATAAAAGTTGTAAAGAGAACATGTGATGAATATGAAAACATAGAAAATATGACTAGAATTTGTAGAGAACATAATGAGACTAAGAGAAAGATTACATAAAAAATTGAGATACTTGTGAAAATATGAACTGAATGGGACTGTGAACATTTGAAGAACATGGAGTGAACACGGATGAGAATACGAAGAACACAGTGAATATAGAGAAAATATGCAAATACAGTATGATTATTGAAGGTTTTGATACGTTGGGGATGAGAAGGTAAGGGAGGGAAAGGGTAAGAGTTAAGCTGGAGACGGACTTGATCGAAAATATTTATGTCTGATGATCTAAGGCTGAGGGAATGGAGCTTGGTTAATGCCCTGATTAATTTTACTACGTTAGAAAATAAGGTGATCTTAAATCTCATGTGATATAGTTGGAAATAAAGAACTTGTACAAAATGAACTAAGCTGGGGCACAAGAGTTGAAACTTGATAACTGAACTGGTTTTTATTTACTATGTCTGAAAATGTAGTTGGGTGATTTGGACTGAGAGTAATGAATTTACAAAAGTGAGCTTGGACAGAGGACAAGAGCTAGAGTTTTATAATTGTTTACTTCATATTTACTATGTCTGAAATACAGAGGGTAAAAAATTTCGGGGAAATTGATGGTTTAAAGACTTGAGGGTGGAAGAGGGTGGGGGACGAGAGCTGGAGCTCAGTAACTGACTTGATCTTATTTACTAACTTTGAAGTATGTCTGCTTTTAATTTTAGGGAAATTGATGGGTTATTTACAAAGATACGAAGGAGAACTAAGGCAGGGACGAGAGCTGGAGCTCGATAACTGACTTGATTTTATTTACGGAGTCTGAAATACAGAGGGTAAAAATTTCAGGGAAATTGGACTGTTACTAACGATCTTGTATAAACGAAATAAGGTGGGGGACAAGCGCTGGAGCTTGATAACTGTTTTGATCTTATTTACGGTGCCCGAAATACAGAGGGTAAAAATTTCAGGGAAATTGGACTGATACTAACGAAGATACGAGAGAGAGCTAAGGCGGAGGACAAGAGCTGGAGCTTGGTAACTGTTTTGATCTTATTTATGGTGCCTGAAATACAGAGGGTAAAAATTTCAGGGAAATTGGACTGATACTAACGAAGATACGAGAGAGAGCTAAGGCGGAGGACAAGCGCTGGAGCTTGGTAACTAAATTACTGTATTGAACTACGTTTGAAATATGATTATTTTTAAATTTTAGAGGGATTGGAATGATAGTATTCATTATACGACAGGGGACTAAGGTGGGGGAACGTGAGCTAGAACATGCTTACTAACATGATTTATTTGTGTAAAACTGACTTGCTTAATGAAAAGGAGCAAACATACGATGTTGGAAAATAGTTGAACTGAATGAAAGGAGAGAGAGAGAGAGAGGAGGGACGGTCCAGATATTATGAGAAGATAAGATAAGATAAGAGGTCTGGCTGGCCGGGCGTAAGGTAAATAAAGGTGACGCGAGAGATTGCGAGGTAAGGGGGGAGGGAGGGGGGTGTGATGTACGAAACCCTGAAAACCATGACTTACACAGGTGATTTTCTAAATTTATATGAATAACTAAGGCTTACATAGACGATTTTGTAAGTTGAAAACATGTAAAACATGTCCGTAGAGTTCTCCTGGAAGCCCTAAAGAGCTACATACGTTACTTGAATTTGTCCCATAAGGCCTTAACAAACTTCTAAGTCTCGGAAATTATTTTTCTCATAAGAATTCCATACTTCTAAATCTCGGAAATAACTTACTCATAAGAAATCCTTAATCTAAAATATGTGAGTCCCCAAATTCACCTGAAAAAAAAAAAAAAGGGCCTGTGCGTCTTACACCGCACAGGGGTCCTCTCCCCCCCCAAAAAAAAAGGAGCCGCTGGCGTGTCATCCTCACAGGGGTCCTCCGGCCTGAAAAAAAAAAGGAGCCGCTGGCGTGTCATCCCTACTACTTCTATTATGTATAGTATATCACCTATGCACTTATTTAATAAGTCAATATTGACTTTACGAATTTGCGAGAACGGGTTGAATAATAAGGGCTGCATGTTGTGCCTTGCATGCAATACTTCCATAAGTTCATCACGGTCACCAACGGACACCTGTAGCCATTTAGCAAAAATGTGTCTAACTAGATTTAGAAATATTAATACATTTATTAACTATAAAAATGTTCTGTTTTGCATGAAATTCAGGCGTTTGTATTTACAAATGAGTTTAAATGTCATTAGTATTTGTAAATAAATTGATTTTGGATTCAATTTTTTGTGATTTTTTTTTTTTTTTGCAGGGATTTTCCTGCGCGGGCCCCAAACCTCTGGCTGGCCCACTAAGTGTTGCTTGTTTCTGTTTTACTTGGGCGGAGTATGAGTATTTAAGACTCGTATGGTCGCTTCAGTAAGATTTTGCCATACGTGTTTAACAACTTCTTCTGCTCTGTTCAATCTAAGTTGAAATCTTAATGGGTTTGTAACTGTGCACTGTGTTAGATAATGTTCCAGTGGTCTGTCGGGCATTTCTCCACAGTGCTGACATTTCCTCTCATGTTCCGGAACCTGTAAGCTTATTTCCCATGCACATGAGTATCCAAGCCTGATGCGATGTAAGTGTACTTCTGTTGCTCTATTACTCCCTTTCATCAAACTAAATGGTTCGTAGTTGGTTGAATTCTTGTACCAACCCGCAGATCCTGATGTTGCAACTGTTGTGGTGTGGTCACTGTACATCTTTTGCATTTTTCTGTTCTAATTACTTTCTTAATCTGTGATGGACTCTGTGGTATGTAAATGTCTACAATTCTTCTCTTAGTTGCAAGTTTTACAGCTTCGTCTGCAATGTCATTTCCTATTACTCCTACATGACTTGGCACCCAGTTGATAAGTACCCGTCAGCCTTGTCGTTTGAGTGTTTGCATTAATGATATGACATTTGTGATCAGATGTATGTTATCACATATGTGTTCTTGTTGCAAGGCTTCAATGGCGGTTCTCGAAACTGTATGTATGATAACATAGTGTCGGTGTTCAGCAAGAACATGTTCCAAAGCCTTTTGAATGGCAAGCATCTCTGTTTGCAAAGTCGAACACCCATTTGAGAGTCTCCAACTATTTACAGAGTTTAATGCTTTAACTACAGCTCCGGTTTCTTGTCCCTGCTGGTCTACTGATCCATCTGTGAAGTAAGTGAAGCTTTCAGATGCCATGTTTGCTTCTATATGCATCTGTGCAATGTTACGTAGCAGATGAGGATTTGTCTGGTTCTTTTTTCCTTCAAGAACCATAATCTTAAAGTCTGCTGGCGGAGATTCCCAAGGGGATTGCATAACAAAGTCTGCATGTATTTCGTCGACACCCTTCTCAGTGACTGTGTTTGTTATATCGAATGTATTTTTTTTTTTTTTTTGCAGGGATATTCCTGCTCGGGCCCTAAGCCTCTGGCTGGCCCACTAAGTGTTGCTTGTTTCTGTTTTACTTGGGCGGAGTATGAGTTTTTATTACTCGTATGGTCGGTTCAGTAAGATTTTGCCATATGTGTTTAACAACTTCTGCTCTGTTGAATCTAAGCTGAAATCTTAATGGGTTTGTAACTGTGCACTGTGTTAGATAATGTTCCAGTGGTCTGTCGGGCATTTCTCCACAGTGTTGACATTTCCTCTCATCTTCCGGAACCTGTAAGCCTATTTCCCATGCACATGGGTATCCAAGTCTGATGCGATGTAAGTGTACTTCTGTTGCTCTACTGCTCCCTTTCCTCAAACTAAGTGGTTCGTAGTTGGTTGAATTCTTGTACCAACCCGCAGATCCTGATGTTGCAACTGCTGTGTTGTGGTCACTGTACATCTTTTGCATTGCTCTGTTTCTAATTACTTTCTTCGAATGTATTGATGGTGTTTATCGCACAATAGGTCCACCTGTTGCTATTGGAGGTTCTTCTGTCCAGAGTTAGTGCTCCAGTGATTATATCTTTAAGTGAACTGATTCTAGGTCTAGTCAATATCTTGGTCAGCATGCACGCAGCGATCCCTTTTACCCTTATTTCAATCGACGTTAGCTTGGTTTCTATTCTTAGGTTCAGTATTTTAGTCCATCTGGGAGCTCCTGTTATGATTCGCAATGCATCGTTTTGAATAACCTCAACGTTTGCCCACTGACCAGGAGAAAGAGTGAGTAAGGTAGGCGCTGCATAATCAACTAGGGAACGAACGGCGTGTATGTAAAACATTCTCAACACTCTGTGTCCCGCTCCTAGACGGGGCCCTGTGATTGCTCTCATTATATTTAGTCGTGATTTTGCTTTTTCCTTCAGATATTGAATTTGCTTGTTGAATGTCATTTTAGAATCTATCCACACTCCGAGATATTGATATTGTGTAACCCACTGAAGGTTAATGTCTTGAATGCGTAGGTGCCTGTCTGGAGTGTTGCCGCCTAGTCTCATTGCCTTAGACTTCTGTGCAGATATTTTTAGCCCTAAAACGCCGCATTCAAATGTTACTTTATGCACTTTGTGCTTTATTTAGAAGTGAAGGACCTGTAATGACTAATGCTATATCATCAGCATAGCTTAGCAATTTAACCCCTTCTGTAAATGTCATGGTAACGAGGTTTTCTATAAGAATGTTAAAAAGACTAGGACTGAGGACTCCTCCTTGTGAGTCCCATTCTCATGCAAGTGGTAGTCCGACACTTGTCCTTGCAACTTTACTCTGGCATACCTGTGACTTAGGTAATCTTGAATCCATGCTAGCATATTTCCCTTTACACCTTTTTTAACTAAGGTGTGTAAAATTGCTTGCGGGCTTGCAAGTTCGAATGCTTTTTCTAGATCAAGGAAGATCACTATAGCTGGACCTGAGTTAACTGTTCCTAGTAATGTTGCTATGCAGTTGGCAGTACCTACTCCTCTAGTGAAGCCAAATATGTGTTTATGCAGGTCTCCAGTCTTCCACAGTAGCCTATTTAAGACCATCCGTTCTGCAGTTTTACTAATGCATGATGTTAATGAAATGGATCTGTAATTGCCAGATTCTTTCGGCTTAGGAATCGGTATGATGTCTTTCTTCCAAGAGGTCGGTAGTTTGCCTTGCTGCCAAGATGCATTGATGACGTCTAATATTCCTTGTTCTCCAGCAGGACCTGCATGTGCGATCATTGAGAATGTAATGTTATCAGCACCTGGTGCAGTGTCCTTACCACCTTTTTTGGCTCTGATTAGTTCTTGTTTGGTGAAGGGACAGTCACATTCGCCATTTATAGCTATGCTCTCATGAATGGCTGTTAACCTATCTTGTTTTAATTGTTCTTGCTGCCTTCGGACCATTGCAGGAAGCTGATATGAAGCTGTTCTTTCTGCAAATTGGAGAGCAAGTCTCTCAGCCTCCTGCAATGGTTGAATACATGCCTGTGGTCGGGCTGGTCGACCTGATATGGTTTTAATCTGACCACATATCTTGCCAAGACTATTATGTTCATTTAGAGTTTGACACCACTCAAACCATCTTGCCTCCTTTACTTCTCGAGAAACTCGTCTTGCTTCAGATATCACGGCTCTTAGCAGAGTTCTTCCTTCTGGTGTGGGGTTTCTCTTTAGATTTTTTCTGAATATCTTGACTCTGTGGTTCTGTTCTTTAACCTCATTACTATAGAACCAATAGTTCTTTCGTTTTGTGTTTCCTCTGATAATGATTGGAATAGCTTTGTTTGCAGCAGCTGCAATTGCTTCCTGCAAATTGGTCTTGTGTATGTTCAAATCCTCAGGTGGCGTGTATGTTGCATACCATTTTTTAAGTTCCTCTTAGTATATATTCCAATTGGATTTTTATTGTTAAATTCCACCTAGGTTGTGCAGGTGGCGTTGGAGGTCGTTCTATGTTTAGTGTTGTGACAGTAGCATAGTGGTCACTGGTGATCACCGGGTCTACTTCCCACTTCGCCTGATGCTTGAGTGCTGTTGAGATGAATGTAAGATCAAGGGAACCTCCTAGAATGTGAGTGGGTTCCTCAGTGTTGAGAAGTGTAATTTCAGGTACTTCTCGCAGAGCTGCAGCTAAATGGCGCCCATCTGCATTGGCTGGCCCAGTCACACCTAACTCTTGGCGATGAGAATTAAAATCCCCAGGAATAATTACATTTTCCTATGTGGCCAAGGCAAGCACTGCCTCTGCTTCTAGTTTACGTCTATGGGGCTTGTAAACGTTGTATATGAGGAGCTCAATATTAGCCATTTTCACTGTTACTGCTAATACCTTTACTCCATCCCCACATGAAACTGGGTCCATTTTCTTGCTGGGTATGGTGTTCCTGACTAGGGTCATTAACCCTCTTTGTCTTCCCTGCTCATACAGTATAACATACTGCTGATATCCAACTAATCTGAAGGATTTCGTGGCTGGGAAAAAGAGTTTCTTCCAACACAATTATATCTGCTTTCGTGCTGATTGCAGCCTCCTGTATTGTATGGGTTTTATTTCCAAGACCTTGTATGTTCCATTGCAGTATTCGTAAAGGCTAGATGACGGTTTCGGTTGGTGTTGCCTGTTCTACCAGAACTCCTCTTCGGAATCGACCTCTATATTCTCCACCTCGCAAGTTGTGTCGCTGCAAATCGGACTGCACTGATTGCTTGTGGTCATCCCCGGCATTGTTGGAATCTGTGCATAACTGTGGTCCATCGCTTTGCTGTTGGTATTGCTGCATGTCGGATTGCATTGATTGCTCTTGGCAGTTTCTTGTGTTGTTGGAACCTGTGGGTCTCTGCTGTTCAATACGTCTTTGTTGGTGTTGTTGCATATCAGACTGCATTGGCTGTTGTTGTCTGTCTCTTGTGTTGTAAAATTCTGTTGATCTTGGGTGGTCACTGCCTCTTGCAGTTGCTGTTGTAAATGTTGATGTTCTGGTGTCTTGACTACCCGACTGTTGTTGGTAGTCTGTATGTCCATGTCACGTTGTTTGTCCTCTTGTGCTCCATCTTGTCTCAGACTGTCTATTTCTTGTGTAACTGTGGTCTGCTGCACGATCTTGTCCATTATCACACAAGTGATTTCTTGAGTCTGTTGCTGTGAGACATTCTACGTCATCTGTAGGCAATTGATAATTGTTTCTGCCATGATCTTCACTATGTTTTTCAGCTGGTCCTCGGTAAAACTGTATATTTGTTGTGTTGATTCCGAAAGTAATTGTTTTTTTGCTCTTTTGCATTTGCTGTATTTCTGCAGCACTTTTGTGTATTTTCTGATTTGGAATTAATAAATTCTGGAAATTTTGCTCTGTGAAAGAGTGTGTCTGATGTGGCTGTGCACGAGTATTCCAGACGTTGGTGTTAGTGTATGTAGTGCTGGTCTGTGTGTTGATCCTGGCCTGAGCTGTCTGCACTTTTTCTTTCCGTGCAGAGCAAGTTGTGCTCCAGGCATGATGTTTGTCTCCACAATTTGGACATTTGGCTGTTGTGGCCTGGTTTGCCTTGTGCTTGGCTATATAATCTTTGGTGGGATGTCTCAGGCTGCACACTCCGCATCTCTCCTGTCCGGTGCAACGTGATTGATGGTGGCCGTATTTCTGGCACCTGAAGCAGCGCAGAGGTTCCGTGACGTATGGCCTCTGTCGGTATGTTCCCCAATTTCCAAGACTGAATGTTTCTGGCACATGTCCCATGACGGTCACCAGAACCTGACGTGTCGCTGCCTTGTCTACTTTTGTGCGGCATCGTTCCGCATTCAGGATTTGCTTGTGTTTTAGTACTGGAACCAGGGGAAAGTCGATTGGGTATCCCAAAAGCACGACTCGTGTGCGTCTTTCTGAAGGGTCCAACTTTTCCAAGCATACAGGTTTCCTTTACAGGACTCTTACTTTATCTAAATAATTTGCAGTCAGTTGGTCTTGTGGTGTCATTATTATTTCTCCTTTCAGGTTGACTGTAATGGAAAGTTTGAGCTCTGGTTGTTCTTTTTCCATCGCCGTTACTACTCCATATGCTGTAGGAAAGTGGTCTGTCTGCATTATTTTGAATTTTGGAAGATGTGCAGAGTCTGGCACTGGCTGGTGTGAGACTGATGCTGTCCTCTCCTGTCTCATACTGTCGTCTTGTGGCTGGGTTGTGTACTGAGAAACATTGTCTGACACTGGCTGATGTGAGACTGATGGTGTCCTCTCCTGTCTCATACTGTCGACCTGTGGCTGTGTTGTGTACTGAGAAGCATTGTCTGACACTGGCTGATGTGAGACTGATGCTGTCCTCTCTAGGTCCATTACGTCTGCTGTCTTGCTGGTAGAAGCAAGTGGTGAAGCCTCGATAGCAGTTTTCTTCGGTGTCTGCTGCACCTCGGTCCACCGTTCCTCGTCGTCTGAAAGCTGCCTCCATTTCCTCTTTCTCTTAGCCTTAACCATGACTCTCCCCGTAGTGAGGACTTTTGTGATGTCCAGCCGTTATAAGCAAGAGCATGAAATAAAGGCAACTGCAGAAGGATTTTGGCCCATATGAGGCAGCTCCTATTTATATAAAACAAAACTCTTCCGTATGTGTCTAACTTATGTCTGAAAGTCTAGCTATCCCACATTGATTATGTTACATTGTGAAATTACAGAAAAATTACCAGGTAACAATTATTGTCCCTGAGTAGTAAGTATTATTTTATGATTGATTATGCCACCAAAGAATTTAAAATGGTTATTATTCCCCCTTAAAATTTGCTTGATTTTTGCTTCAGGCAGCTTAAGGCAACCGATCCTCCTGTTTAGATAGTAGTTTTTGTAAATATGTGCACCATAGTACAAACATTGATGTACTAAGCAATGAGTTAGTAGAACTTTGTACTATTCATTTATAGTCCGAAAAAATGAAGCTAAAAAAAAAAAAATATTCCTAGGCCTAGTATATAACACATATATTTAGTATACTTTGGTAGCAGTCTTTCTTTTAAACATATGTTGTTAAATATGACTGAAAAAGTGAGATTAATAATTCTAACACGAATTTTCTCAATATTTCTTATGTTTCTTTTTACTGTCGATGGTAATTGAAAATCAATTCTCCAAAATTCATTTTTATTTCTAGTCTGACGCGACGCTTGAACGCGTTTCGTAATAACTTATTACATTTTCAAAGACTTTAGTTTACACACACAACTGTAACCTGAAAACACTAAACAGAGTTTTACTTATACTAACACTAAACAGCTTATCCGTCTTACATATACTCGCACTTGGGTGCGGTGATATGGTGCAACAGTTTTGGATGAGGGGAACAAATTTGTGACAAATGGAAGACAGAACACAAAACAATGGGTATTAATTGGATGGAAGTAACTGCAGAGGGCCTATTGGTCCATACTTCCTCTTGATGCTTCTATATTGATTCGGAGTCTTGAAGTGGGTAGAATATAGTTGTGCATTAATTGGCTGTTAATTGCTGGTGTTGACTTTTTGAAGTGTAGTGCCTCGCAAATGTCGAGCCGCCTGCTATCGCTATACCTATCGATGATTTCTGTGTTGTCTGTTAAGACTTCTCTGGTGATGGTCTGGTTGTGAGAGGAGATTATGTGTTCCTTTATGGAACCCTGTTGCATAAGCAACAGGGCTCCAAAAAGGAACACAAGTGGTGTTCAAACAGCGTCGCGTCAGACTAGAAATAAAAATGAATTTTGGAGAATTGATTTTTCAATTACCATCGACAGTAAAAAGACACATAAGAAATATTGAGAAAATTCGTGTTAGAATTATTAATCTCACTTTTTCGGTCATATTTAACAACACACATATATTTACTATATTAGGCCTCAGATAGCATGTATTATGCCTATGGAGGTTTTTAGTTTAGTTTGTCTTTGCAACGTAAGTAGAAAATCATTTTCCAGTTTGTCCAAATCCAGTTTGAACTGATTTCTACTTTCGTTGAACGTCGGTCTATGTACTATGGGTCTCATCAATGCTATAAGTACTACCAAAACAGGGGGATGGCCTGTCTTAAGGAAGACTTCTTGAAGGTACTTGACGGCCGCCGACTCCATATTTAGAGCCGTGACACATTGTTTCATGAGTTGGCAGTCTTCAGGCACCTTCAAGACGTATTCCTTAAGCTGTCTGAAGCAAATTTTAAGGGGAATAATAAATTTTTTCTATACTTCGGAGGCATAATGAATCAGAAAATAGCACTTGCTACCCAGGAACAAAAAAATAGTTACGCATATTTAAACCCAAATCGGTGTTTACCTGCCTTCTCTGAATCTAAAATTACCCAATTTGTATCCAATATTTCATGTTATATTCTATTTTGATAAATTTAACACTTTATTAATATCCCTTACTAAGGGATATGTATATGCCCGTATATGCTTTTATCCCATATATCCCTAAATATGTCATTCTAATTCACGGGATTAACTGGGTTATCCTTCTCTGTAAACGTTTAAATGAATTAAAGTATGAAATATTTCGTATGCAAAATGTCCATTTTATAATACGGTAGCCAAAACTGAACCGTATAATTTAAATAGGGCCTAAGAGGCAAAATAAACTTGAAAAATAAAATAACATGTTGGTTTGGTGTTGGGCTTAAAGCCTATCAATGCGGGAATGTTATTTTGGCTAGCACAATAGTTTACTGACGAACAGACAAGTATACAGTAAACTTTAGTCCTGAACATAGCCCAAGACTACGGTAAACTTTCAATGTATACACAGAGAAGCGAGGTACACCTTTCGGTGTATATCTCTTGTTTAGATGTCTTGCTGCTAACACTTAGATTACTACCCAATATCCTATTTGCCTTATTTCAAACATTAATACATTGACTTTTTGGCTTAAGATTCCTATTAATCGTGGCTTTCAAACATTTTGTAGCAGTTATATTTGGCAATGGTAACTTTTTCATTTACTTCCCCTACCTTGTTATCATGTTTACAATTGCCTCCCTACAAGCACACACCCAGACCACTATCGTCTAACAGTTTATTCTCTGCTGCCTTGGCCCTGGCTACCACCCTCACCCTAGAGATATACATCCCATCTCCGGCACACCTCTCACGAGGGGTCGTAAAAGTTAACCAAGTTGTCAATAGAAAAAAATCACATTGGAATAGCAATAAAATCAATTCAGCCAGAAGTTAATAACAATTTCACAGGATAACCTTTCATTGCCAGCTCCTCTGGAATCTCTCCCAAGTGCTTTATGTATGAGCTTGAATGTTATTACATCTCAAATATATTTATGAAGCAAAGATGGATATTACACTACACACAGAAATCACAATTGCGTGATGCATCAAATGAACAAATCCACAAGGGCCGTGACGAGGATTCGAACCTGCGTCCGAGAGCATCGTTGGCCAGACGCTGCCTTAATCGACTGAGCTACGTCATGGTAAAAGGAGTTGAAACCAAAGTTCTACTGAACTTACTGGATCCTGCAGCCTCTCCAGGAGGCTGCAGGATCTGCAGGACGTAGGTTCGAATCCTCGTCACGGCCCTTGTGGATTTGTTCAAAGATGGATACTGTTTTCTGTCAAGTTCACACGTTGTGTTTAAATTTATCCTTAAATAGATTTATTTAGCCAAAATTTTATGATTTATCAATAGTGACAATTTTTATAGTCTACTTTTATTTTTTCTATTTATATATATATATGCAAGAGTTCTTACATTCTTGTACAGCTACTATCACATGTAGCATTTCGGGCAAGTCCTTAACCCTTTGTTCCCCAGAATACGACCCCCCAAATCGTTTAACAACTAGGTACCCATTTTACTGTTGGGTAAACAGAGGCTACAGCTACAGTAAACAGATTGACGCCCAGTAAGTCCTCCCCAGCCAGGATTCAAACCCAGGACAAAGTGCTCGCAAAATGCCAGGTGAGTGTCTTACCAACTTCACCACGACACTGGCCACAGCCATCGTCAGAAATGAAATTGGGTTGTACACTCTTAACATATTATTCTGCCAAACCAAACACGGTTTGTTTGGCCAACCATACAAAAGGAAAATTGTTTCGAGTAACTTGTACTATATTTTTGCACAAATCGCATCAGGGGAAACAATGTCATGCAGGAAAGTGATACTAATGCCAGCTTGAGGGTCCTGTGCAGTCGTCCTCTCAGGTGGAGGTAGAATACTTTGCCTCCCAGCAGTAATGTGCTGAATTTACACCATTTTATTAAAAAAAAATTTTAAAAAATTAAAACAACCAACCCCCCCCCCCCCCCATTCAAAATACAATTCATCATTAGCTCCCCACGGCCAATTCAAATGCACAGATAAATAAATGTTGTATGGTTTAAGATTGTATCATGCAAAAGTATATATGCTACATTTATAATTGGTAACAACTTGAAAAACTACAAAAATCTCAAAATTCAGCTTGTGGTTCAAGCTATCAAGCTTGTAAAATCAACCATGTCTACTACAAAAGAATGTGAACGTTAAATTTGCAACCACTGTCACGTCGGTAAAAATTAGTTCCAAAATCAGCCATGACGAAAGTACTCCACCCAAAAGCAATACGGTACACTGCGTTACATGAAGACAACCGTTTCAAGTTCGCAGAGTAACCGTTTGACCCACTTTGAAATTATCGCTATGAACCAGACAGAAAAATGGCACAATCATCAGGTACATCTTTAGTGAGATATCTCCTTTTTTTTTACATAAGTAATTTCTTTTACGATATGTATAAAAATATAACAGAAAGTGTTTGGTGTCCACAGTCTGAGTTCCACCTGAAGTACAGCGGGGTGAAGGTGCAGGCGCTCTGCCCCAGTCTAGTGAAGACCGACCTTCTCACCAATTCAATGAAGAATGCTTTCTCTCCAGAGGTCGCCACCGCCATGGCCAACTTAGCCGCCTCAATTAAAGATATGTCGTGAGTATCATGGCATTTGTTTTCTTTTGTAAATCTTCATATATTGTCTTTGTAAAAAAAGAAAAAGACTTTTATATTGTTTTATGCGAGGTCTTCAGCTCAGTTAACAAACCTAGTGTTAACGTCTTGCAACTGATATTCCTCACTTGCAAGACGAGCTCAAGTTTTGGTGTATGTCAACTTGGCTAGGACTTAATCAAGGGTCATTTTGGGCATTTCAGTTTTGCAATGTTTTCTTTTGATTGTTTCTGATTGACTCTACGTTTATTCCTATTTTGCTCTGGTCCCCCCCCCCCCTCCCATATACCTTAACTGCCTTAACCAAGTCCCTCTCAGCTAATTAGTGCTAGGTTTGTTAGTAGAACCAGTAGTTCTGCGCTTAAAAATGTTAGTTGTATTTATTTGACCATTTACTATTTTTTAAATTTAAGATAAATGCCATATATGTTTAGTTTACTTTCTTACTATTTATTTTAAAATCATAGATCTCGTAATTTGCATTTTTATTTATTTATTTATTTATTTATTTATTTATTCATTTATTTACTTATATTCAAGAAGGTACATTGGGTTTATGAGAGTACAAAGTATTGATATTTATACATTCTTGGAAAGCCACTAACACGCATAGCGTTTCGGGCAGGTTCTTAATCTAACAGATAATTTTAAGTAGGTAATTTCTAGCAAAATTGAATTTTTTTTAACAGGTACAATGTAAGAAAATTTGACAAAGATTAGTAGGTGTAATAAAGTAGAATTTGAGAGTTAATAATAGGTACATTGTAGCATAATTTGTGGATTATAAGGTACAATGTAGTAAAATATGCGTTCAGGATAACAACCACAATATAAGATGATAGCAATGATTACAATGGTGAGGTTTTATGGCTTAGGTACATATACTGGGGGTAGCACAAGATACAGTGCGAGTTTAAAGCACTAGGTAGGAAACTGAAGATGAAATTAGGTACTTTTTGGTTTTATTTTTGAATAAGGTAAAAGTTGGACAGTTTTTCAATTCATTAGGGAGTGAGTTCCATAGACTAGGTCTCTTTATTTGCATTGAGTGTTTACACAGATTAAGTTTGACTCTGGGGATTCCAAAGATATATTTATTTCTGGTGTGGTGATTATGGGTTCTGTTACATCTGTCCAGAAAGAGTTTAAGAACAGGGTTTGCATTTAGGAACAGGGTTTTGTAAATGTAAAGGGCACAAGAGAATGTGCGGAGAGAGTTTATGTTTAGCATGTTTAGGGATTTAAATAGGGAGCTGAGTGTTGTCTGAAAGGCGAGTTTGTTATTGTTCTGATAGCAAATTTTTGCTGGGTGATGATGGGCTTGAGGTAGTTTGAAGTGGTTGAATCCCATGCACAGATACTATACATAAGATAGGGATAGATTAGCGTGTAGTATTGTGAGAGGAGAGCAGAGTTTGGAACTTAATATCTGATTTTAGAAAGTATACCAACAATTTTTTAGACTTTTTTGACTATGTGGGTACTGAAGTTGAGTCTCTTGTCTAAGCATAGGCCAAGGAACTTTCCATCATTTTTATTGCTGATGTTAACATTGTCTATGTGAAGCTGGATTGCATTTGTTGATTTGCTTCCAAATAAGATGTAGTAGGTCTTTTCTATGTTTAGTGTGAGTTTGTTGGTTGACATCCATAAGTGGATTTTTTAATGAATTATTTACCAAAACTTTTAATGTGTGGGTTGGGGACTGAGTAGATGAGGGTAGTATCGTCAGCAAATAATATAGATTTAAGAATGTTAGAGACATTAGGCAGATCACTGATGCATACATAAAAAATAGGAGAGATCCTACGATGCTGCCCTGCGGCACCCCTACAGTTAATGGTAGAGTGGGAGAGGTTATGTCATTAATGGCTACATATTGATGATTGTCACCAAGATAAGATCGAATATAGTTCAGGGCAAGGCCTCGGATTCCGTAATGGTGAAGTTAGAGTAAGAGGTAGTTATGGTTAACAGTATCAAAGACCTTTCTCAGATCAATGAAGAGTCCAAATGGGAACTCTTTTTTGTCAAGGGCTGAGTAGATTATATCATTCAGAATAGTAAGTGCATCGTTGGTACTCTTTTGGGATCGGAAGCCAAACTGACAGGGACTTAGTAAGTTGAAGTTTACGAGATAGGCGTAGAGCTGTTTATAAATAATTTTTTCAAATATTTTTTATAATATAGAAAGATTTGATATGGGTTTGTAATTGTTTAAGTCTCCCGCATTGCCTCCTTTATGAACTGGCGTTACTCGTGCTTTTTTAAGGACATCAGGGAATGTATGACACTCTAGAAATTTCTTGAAGAGTAGAACAATGGATGGTACAAGGGCATTGGCGGCACTCTTGTATACCATAGATGGTATTTCACTAATGTTGCCAGCTTTGGTTTTTAGGGAGTTAATGATGGACATAACATCTGTCGGGCTGACTAGTAAAACGAGAAGATAGTTTGGATAGCTGCCTGAAAGATATGTAGTAACATGTGTCTGTGTCTGTGTCTGTGGGATATTTATATCTAGGTTAGCACCAACTGATGAAAAGAAGCTATTAAATCCTGATGCCGTTTCTAAATCTGTTGCAGGTGTATAACCGTCTTTAGAGAGTTTTATCTGTTTGCTATATGATTGCTGTTAAGATTCTAAGATGTTAGAGATGGCTTTCCATGTACTTATCATGTTTCCTTTTGCTTCTTTGAATCTACTCTCATAATAGGAAAGTTTTGCTCGTCTTATTATACTGGTAAGCATTGATGAGTATCTCTTAACTATTTCTTTTGTAACTAAGCCAATCCTAATTTTTTTTTCATATTCATGTTTCTTGTTGATTAATTTGAGTATGCCACTTGTGAGCCACGGATTGTTTAATCTTTTGACAGTTACTTGCTTGGTAAGGAGAGGTGAGTGAGAGAGTGTTGTAGAAGCTTAGAGTTTTGGAATGGAAGATGTTGGCTAATGAATTTTATCCTGTGTATTATTAAATTCAGACTCCCAGTTATTATTGTGAAATGCATTTGTGAGGTTGCCTATTGCTGCTTCACTGTGTAACCTGAAGGTAAGTTTCTTTGTGTCTGGTGGTGTTATGTTCATGTTTGCTATGAGGGAGGTATGATAACGGTCAGTTGTTCTGTCAGTGATTATACCAGATGGAAGGGAAGCTGTTATGTAGTCCATAAGTGATCCAAGGTAGTAGCAGATGTTTGTATGATTCGGGTATGCTTAGTGATTGTGGGGATTAGCATACAGGAGTTCATGCTGTTTAGGAAATAATCGAATTGAGCGTTATTTTGTTGACACAAGTCAATATTGAAGTCACCTAGAATGATATGATTTATGTTGAACTTTTTGTTTATGATAAGATTCCTTAGTTATCTGAGAATTCAGTTATATTAGTATTGAAAAATCTATAGCTTCAATAGTCAAGGGGGATTTAAGGGTTTAAATCGAGAATTGAGCAAAGGTATATTCACAGAAGTCTTCTCTATCACTAAGTCACTATTGCATATGAAGGTATTATGGTAATATGTAGCTGTGCCACCTTCTTTTTTATTTGGCCTACAGTTGTGAATGACTTTATTACCGGCTAAATTGTATAGTTGGGTATGGTCTTGACTTAGCCTCCTTTCTGTTAAAATAATGAACTATAGTTTGGTACCTAGTGCTGTGAATAGTGCATTTATATCACCAAAATGTTAACTAGTGATCTGACATTTTGGTTGAAAACTGATATCTCTTGAGGTTATCTTGAGAAGATTTCGGGGCTTAGCGTCCCCGCGGCCCGGTCCTCGACCCGGCCTCGTTTTGGTTACTCACCCCCTCCCCCAGGAAGCAGCCCGTAGCAGCTATCTAACTCCTAGGTACCTAATTTACTGCTAGGTAACAGGGGTATCAGGGTGAAAGAAACATTTTGCCCATTTGTCTCCACCTCCACCGGGGATCGAACCCGGAACTTCAGGACTACGAATCCGGAGCGCTGTGCAGTTAGCTGTCAGGCGCCCGAAGTGCTATAGTGATAGGCCAGTGTTATTTTGGAGTTTGTTTGTTGCAAGGTTTGCTGTGAAATACTTGTAGTAGTGATGATCAATATGCTGGTTACTGTAGATCTGTGATAGCAGATTTAGTTCAGGGTCAATATCAGCTTACATGCAGATACAAGTTTGTTTATTTATTTATTTATATATACAAGAGTTCTTACATACTTGTACAGCCACCAGTATGCAGAGCGTTTCGGGCAAGTCCCTAATCCTATGTTCCCTGGGATACGACCCCCGCGAAGAATCGTTTTTACAACCAAGTACCCATTTTACTGTTGAGTTAAACAGAGGCTACAGTTAAGGATTTGCGCCCAGTAAATCCTCCCCGGCCAGGATACGAACCCAGGGTAAAGCGCTCGCAGAATGCCAGGTGAGCGTCTTAGCATTATGCTACGGAGACTATACCACAATGGAGTCAATATACAATAAACAAAGCGATTACAGAAGAGTAAAATACTAAATCTATTGTATATCTAGTTGTTATAGTTTTTACAATTTACAGTAAATCAGTTTTTACAAATTATAATAAAATTTTGAATGATAATAAGCAATATTAAACATTTAAATTGTGCAAATGGAATAAAAGTAATAGCAAATAACATTACAGTAAGTGACCAATTTGGAAATTAACAATATAAAATGGTGAGATAAACAGGAAAAGAAAAACAATGCAAATTGTAAAACCTTTTTGAATGGAAAGGCAGAGCTATAATATACTTTAGATGTTAGATAAAACTATAAGTTGCATAAAATTATAATATACACTCTGGGGTTGAGAGGGTTCTGTGGTAGAGGGGACCTCAGAGATAGGGTTCACTTGGCATCTGGTTATTGAGCTGGAAACCCACAGTCAGTGAAGAAAGATCTCTGGTGTGCCTCAATGGTTATTTCATAGGTTTTTCTAGTGTCAGACTTCTTAGCTAGTATTCTACCACCTCTTACAAAACAATGTTTAATTGGCCCATTGGAATTTTTATGGACTTCACGCTGTTTAAAAAAGGAGATTTTGTCTGTTCCTGGTCAAACATTCATTCACATAAACAGAGATTTTTCTAGACACTGCGACTCTGATAAGTTCTGATTTGCGCGAACAGCTATCTAATTTCCCACGAATTCTTCTGTTATTTACACCAGATGACTTGGTACCCACTCTATATGCTGCTTTGATGTCTCTTGCTGCAATTTCATAATTCATCTTATCGTGTAATACCTGGATCACGATGGTAGCATCAGTCCTCTCCGTCAGTTTCTTGGGGAAAATTATGTGAGGAGATAATGACAGAATCATGGAGCTTTTGTTGGTGAGATTCGTCTTGAGAAACGGTGAGTTGCTGCTGTAGTGTTAAAATGATTCTCAAACTTTTGTAACATTTCTTCCTGTTTTCTAGTGATTTCTGCGGGTTTTATTTTTGTAACTGTGTCCTTAAAAGAGCTTAAATCCAGTTCATGGAGGCCGACTCTGGAAGACAGATCTTGATTTTCCTTAAGTCTGGCTTCAACTTCGGCTTGTAGGCTCGTTATTATGGTCGACTGCTGTTCGATTACTGACATTTATTTGGCCTTCAAGTATCATCGCTAATAACTTTAACCATGGGTTATCAGCGAAGCGAAGGGCTTGATGTCGGGACAAGGGGCGGCAGCTCGTTTAAGGGGTTCCATGTGTTAAGGTGTTATAGGTGTTTAATTGTAGCATGGCCCGTGTCGGACACGTTGATGACGTCACGGCACCCAGCTGGGATGGTGTGTTGTTGTCGAATGAAGAGACGGACCCCCCCCCCCCCCCCCAGGCGGCCACCAAGGGAAGACAGCAGCACTAGTCCAGTTGTTAGCCTAGCTAGCTGGGTTATTCCTGAGAGTTGTGCTGTCTCTCTTAGTGGCCTTACCGGATTTCGTTTTGGTATGCATGGTAGTAGACTAAATGGGGAAAACTCGTCGAGGTGGAGACAATGAAATCTCGGGCACAAACCTTCCTCCACTTACCCTATCTAAAAATTTAAAAAATTATTTAAATTCCTAACTCATTGTTTCACACTTATTTTTCTTTTTTAAATAAAATATTTTGATTCAATATATTAACTCGCTTCAAACAATAAATTTAGATAGATTTGAAAACCCTTATTATATGTGGCCACCTATGAACGTACATTAAGTTACGCGACAAACGAAGATTAATTTATGTGATCATTTTCAATCGGTAAAATAGTTTTTTACAGATTTATTTTAAAGTATTTGAAGAACAAAATATTGTACGAGCAGACCTCCTATCGTAGAGTTCATTTGATAAAAACACATATAAGTTTTTTGGGTCGATTTATTGAGGCTACTTTTGATTTAAAATGATTATTGATATGTATGTATGTATGTATCTGTGTAAATGATTGTATATATATGTACATGTGTATGTAACATTAACTATTGTGTAAAACTAGCTCCAAAAGATGCCACTTGCTTAGCTGAATGAACTATGGGGTTCAGTTCCTGAACACATTGTGTGCCTCTGTAACCCTTTCCATCACCGCCCACAGGATGGGTATGGGGTGCATTATAAAGACAGTAATTGTATTGAATTAACACTAATATAATTTGTGACTTTTATAGGGCGGAGACTGTGGCAGAGGCCCTGGTGAAGCTCTTGGAGGAGGGTCGTAATGGAGCGTGTCTGGTGGTGGCTGCAGGTGCTGATCCTTTCTACGTGGATGCCCCTATACCTTCCTAATAGATCCCGGCTCTGTTACGCAGCTACTCTGTAAAAAGTATCGGTCATTATTGACCAAAATGACCGATACTTTTCAAATCTATGAATTCAGTTCCCCTAACTCTCATGCTATCTCAGTTACCCACAATTCCCAAGTTATAAAATTTTCAATATATATATATATATATATATATATATATATATATATATATATATATATATATATATATATATATATATACTTATATATTGTTTACTTCGTTATATTATAATTGCCAATTGTTCAAAGTCATTCGTTTAGCAAATGGCACATTTCGTGTTGCCTATTTTGGGACGGCGTCCCAAACCCAGTTGAAGTTCTAGTAGTAGTTATGAGGTAGTACTACAAATCATTTTTAAAGTTTCTTACTAATATAAATTCCTTTATGGTAATGTCTTCTATGATTTATTTTTGTATTTGTTTAACATACAAAACTTTGTATTTGTTAAACATAAGGAAATCAAATGTGTTTCATCATTGTCCTTCCCTCGAATGGTAGCTATTTCAATTAGAATAAGTATATTTTGTTATAAAAATAATTTAATAATATAAATAATTTAAATATCTCCAAAAGTATGCAACTAGCTCATCAGTGCTGTAACTTTCTTTGGGAAACGAATTTTTGGTTTCAGTTTGTGAACCCATTATATGGTTCTAAACTTATGCCTCTGTAAGCCATTCCCACCACCACTCACCTTGTGGGTGTGTGGTGAAAGACATATGAACTAAACTAAACTTACAGTTTGTGGCCTTGAGAGTAAACCTTAAACCAGTCAGCTTCGAATATCCAGTGAATGTTGGGATTTTTGTTATTTTAAATTGTAGAACGAACTACGTTTTTTGTATAATGACTTTGTACAACATTAATAATATACTTGTCTAATAAAACTAAATTACATTTTATGTATTATTTTCCATTTTTTTTTTAATGTGAGCAACGCTCAAGTATGGTGTTATTCTAGCTTGAGAGTTACCCAACTATAGAGCTATAGCCCAACTATTAGAGCTATTACCCAACTATATAGCTATAGAGTTACCCAACTTCAATCAGAAGTTGAAGTATTGTGTATGACTGTGTGTTCCAGCCATGGTTATAATAATAATAATATAATAATAATTTTTATTTAGGTAAGGTACATACATAAAGAGATTTTACAAAGTTTGTTGGCTTTATAGATAGAGCTAGTACATACAATGCCTAAAGCCACTATTACGCAAAGCGTTTCGGGCAGGAAAAACATTAATGACTAAAGCTTAAAACTAATGGGTAAAAAGAATAAGATGTGTTGAGTACAAGTAAAAATAGAGGTAAAAGAGGGGGGAACATTGTTAAAAGCAGCACAAATACAATTACAAATTATTACAGAAAATTACATTCAAACAGCGTTGATTTGAAAGACAAAAAAAACAAAAAACATACATGGGTTGACAACAGAGGGGTAAGGTGGGTTACAGGGAATTTATTAGGTATAGCTTCGTTTTTAACTTAAACTGGTTGAGAGAGGTACAGTCTTTAACATGGTTGGGAAGGTCATTCCACATTCTGGGCCCCTTGATTTGTAGAGCATTTCTGGTCTGATTAAGTCGTACTCTAGGAATATCAAAACTGTATTTATTTCTGGTGTGGTGCTCATGGGTTCTGTTACAACCTTCTATGAAGCTTTTGAGATCAGGATTGGCATTATAGTTTAGCGTTTTATATATGTACAATACACATGAGAGAATGTGCAGTGACTTAATGTCTAACATATTCAGAGATTTGAGTAGGGGTACCGAGTGATGTCTGGGGCCAGAATTGGATATTGTCCTAATAGCAGCTTTGTGTTGAGTAATTAGAGGACATAAGTGATTTTGGGTAGTAGAGCCCCAAGCACAAATACCATAGTTGAGATATGGATAGATAAGGGAGTAATAGAGAGTCACCAGGGCAGGGCGTGGTACATAATATCTGATCTTAGAAAGAATGCCCACAGTTTTTGAAACTTTTTTTGATATGTTTAGAATGTGTCCCTGGAAATTCAGCTTGTGGTCAATGAGAATGCCAAGGAATTTGCCATCTAATTTGTTACAAATTTGGGTACTGTTTATGTTGAGATTTATTTGATTAGAGGATTTATTGCCAAACAGAATATAGAAAGTTTTGTCAATGTTAAGGGTGAGTTTGTTGGCAGTTAGCCACAGATGGACTTTATTAAGCTCAGTATTTACTGTGGCATTTAGAGCAAGGGGATCAGGACTGGAGTAAATGAAGGTTGTGTCGTCAGCAAATAGAATTGGTTTGAGGTGTTGGGAGGCATTTGGAAGGTCATTAATGTAGATGAGAAAGAGGAGAGGGCCAAGTATGCTGCCCTGGGGAACACCAATGTTGATGGGTAGGGTGGGAGAAATTGTATTATTCACAGAAACACATTGGAGCCTGTCAGTAAGGTAGGATTGGAGGTATTGTAGGGAGTGTCCTCTGACACCATAATGATGTAATTTAAGAAGAAGGTTTTGGTGGTTGACAGTATCGAAAGCTTTACGCAGGTCCACAAATACCCCAACAGGGAACTCATTTTTATCAAGAGCTGTATGAATCGAGTTAAGCATACTAATAAGTGCATCGTTAGTGCTTTTTTTGGGCCTGAAGCCATATTGGCAAGGGCTAAGTATATTGAGTTTGGCTAGATATGAGTAAAGCTGCTTATAGATTAGTTTTTCAAAAATTAAAGATTAAATTAAATTAAAAATTAAAGAGAGTAGATTAAAGTTGGTATCTCCTCAAGGGCACCAGACTTGGTTTTAAGGGAAAGGATTA
>NC_091170.1:44710026-44778896 GCF_040958095.1 Procambarus clarkii | reverse complement strand
CCTGTTGCCGCATCTCCTCCGGAGGTTGGGTCCTCGCCTAGTGCTCCAGCTGGTGTCCCCGAGCCTCTTCCGCCTGCCGTTTGCTCGGACCCCTCGTCTTCCAGTTCTTCCTCTGCTGTGTCTGTCCCGGTCCCTGCACCCTCGCCGTCTGTTCCGGCTGTGCTGGGAGCTGAGGTGGATCCGGAATTCCCTCCTGTGCCTGGCCTGGTGCCCCGTGTGGTTGAGGAGGCTGCCGTGCTGCGGCGTGCGTCGGTTCGCTCGGTTGGTGCTGCGCGGGTCGCTGAGTCTGCCTCCGGGTCTGATGATGTGCGGCCCGAGCCTAAGCGTTCCCGGCGTTCTTCTGCGTGGGCTGATGTTGGCGAATTCGACGAGTGTCGTCCTTCCGTTGACGGTGGGGTGGCTCCGGATGTGGTGCACACTACGGTGGTGGCGGAGGTACACTTGCCTGAGGATGCCGGTGCCGGCGTTTCGGCCTCAACCTCTGGTCCTGTGTCCGAGGGTCCTGCTTCAGGTGCGTTGCCTGTGTCGGATGGCTCCGGTTCTTCGTGGGCGGTGGTTCCCCCTGCTGTAGTTGGTGGTGAGCGGGGTGGCCTGGTGGTGATGTTGAGAAAGGATGCTCGCTCTGGATGTTCTGTGACCCCTTCCTCGTTACCCGTTTCCTCGGCAGCAGTCTTGCCGCCTCTTCCGTTTCCTGCAGTCCCTTCCGTGTCTCCTGCGGTATCCGTGGAAGTGCTATCGTCTCAGCGTCCGGCGCCTGCTCCGATGACGAAGGCGTGGCAGGCTCGGCGACCCTCGTCCGCTTCTCCGGTGTCATCTGCTTCCTCGAAGGGCGTGGTTGGCGCTCCCCGGCCTCGTTATGCGACTTGCGTCAGTGACCTTAGGCATTGGCCGATGCCGCCAGATATAGATGTTCCTGAGTTTATGATACCCGCTCGAGCGCGGGGGGTCGAAAACCCTACCGACCTTGAAGATCTAGTCTGGGAAGCTTACAAGGCGAAATATCCTCATGATCTTTTCCCGGAGAAGTACATTTCTCTCGAGGTTCCTCGCAAGTGATTTCTGTGTATTTTGTGTTGCCTGGTTGTGGGGTGTGTATGTGAGTGGGTGGGGTGGGTATTGTTTCCCGGTTCCTGCGTGCTCCGGTTTGTATTGTGGGTTTTCTTGTATGGCTAGTGGGGGGGGGTGTGCGGTTCCTGTGCGTTTGTGTGTTCGGTTGTGGATGTCGTGTGCGCTTGCTTGTCATATTGTGTGCCCTTCAGGCTGTTGGGGTGTGCTCTTTGTTATGTGTGCATTATGTGTTTGAAGTGTTAGCAGACTTGTTTTGTATGTTTCTCGCCTCTATGTTTCCCTTATGTTTGTATTACGCTGTGTTTATATTTGTGTTATGTTTGTATATGCATTTTTTGTTTTGTGGTCAGCCCTTCTGGCTGGTCTTCTCTTGATTTGTTTCTTTGTCATTGTTCATGTGTGTGCTTTGTACTTTTGTTCTGTTATATTTGTTCTGTTTTTATTGTACATTATACGCATGCTTGCACGTAAAAATAAAAAAAAATAAAAAAGTTGCCCTCAAGCTAGAGGAGGAGCAGGCAGGATGTATCCGTCCTCCTGTTTGACATAGGCCTAGGCCTAAGGTCTAGTCTTCAGTGCGCCAAATAGGTCAGCTACAGCGGTACTAAGTGTGCACCGCCCCTCCTACCTTTTGGCCGTGGATGTGTGGATTGGCCAGAAATTAAGGCAGTAATTGTTAATGTGGCAATATCGAGGCCTGCTGAGGGGAGTGTTGTGAGGTAGGTGGGCCGCCCCACGGTACCTGGAGCCCCAGGCACCACTCGTGTGGAAAATAGTCTTTGTGCCCTCCCTACCCAAGGTCGCGGTTTGTGTGTGCGACTAGTGTGTTTACACGAGAGACTGCCAGGACACCCCATACTGTATAGTGCCCCTACACTACGTGTGAGTGTAAACCTAGTGGCTTGCAGGTGTCTATATGTACATGTGTGTGTGTAGGGTAGAGTGCAGTGTTGAAGACATACCACCCAACAACATATGAAGTGAGCCGCAGCAAATAGATGGTTGTTGACACGAGAAGTAAGACTTTGAGACAAGTGACTATGGCTGGTGTGCCTGGGAACCATAACCATTATTATTATTATTATTATTATTATTATTATTATTATTATTATTATAATAATAATATTATTATTATTACCAACCATTATTATTATTATTATTATTATTATTATTATTATTATTATTATTATTACATAGTGACGGAGGGTGTGCGAATAATTTTGTTGACACAGTTTACATTTGGTCAGGTCTACATCAGCAGATAATGAGAATTCCCAGAGATACTTGTAACCGAGTCTAAGCCGAGCAGCAGTAACATCTAGAAGTCTGCTGATTTTATTGGATGATCCATAGATGTGTGGCTCCTCTTGCATGATAGTATCAAATCAAATCAAATCAAATGTTTATTTAGGTATTAGAGTAGGTATGATGATGTTTAGTATGATGATAGATGGAATTACTGGTGTCAATTTCACTTTGCCTCAGATCAAGTCGAGTCGAGGTCGAGGGAGGGGGAAGACGTTCCATGCGCGCTCCGTTAAAATCGTGACATTAATCGGGATTTCTTAGGACTACTGCCATGGATTACTGATTACAGACATAACAAAGTGCATAGTGACCCGCTGGAAAATTGAAAATAGTCATTAACAATAGAACTTTGTGTTAAATAGAGAATAAACCGGAGACCACGTGTGAGCCAGTGCACGAGGCTTTGTGTACATGCGTGTATGAGGAAAAAAATAGTGAACGGTGATTCGTGGAACAGTGATGTGGAACGGGTATCACAACAACATATAAGTTGGAAGTGAAGGAAAATCGTGCATAGAATATTATAAATATAGAATACTAGAGTACCTGTTGCACCTCTGCTTTTCAACGGGGGTATTCTGCACATCCTGCCATGTCTTCTGGTCTCATGTGATGTTATTTCTGTGTGCAGGTTTGGGACCAGCCCCTCTAATATTTTCCACGTGTAAATTATTATGTACCTCTCCCGCCTGCGCTCAAGGGAGTACAGTTTTAGGCTCTTTAGTCGGTCCCAATAGTTTAGATGTTTTACTGAGTGGATTCTAGCAGTAAAGGATCTCTGCACGCTCTCCAGGTCAGCAATTTCTCCAGCTTTGAAAGGGGCTGTCATTGTGCAGCAGTACTCCACTCTAGAGAGCACAAGCGTTTTGAAAAGTATCATCATCGGTATAGCATCTCTAGTGTGAAAACTTCTTGTTATCCAACCTGTCATTTTTCTTGCAGTTGTGACGGCTACTTTATTGTGTTCTTTAAAGGTAAAGTCTTCCGACATGAGTACACCCAGATCCTTTACATTGCCTTTTCGTTTGATGTGTCTTTTACATTGTGTCATTAATGTACATTCACAAAGGTGAAATGTAATTCTGATCAGCTTCCATATATACTTTATACCCATACCCATACATACCTTTATACATACACACACACATATTTATACATACACACACACATATACATACATATCTGCACACACATGCATTCACATACATTTGTCTCATTTACTCTGACAGAGTAAGATAGCTGATAAAGAAACTAGTGTGCAATTAAGCACTTAATCACTGAAGGTGATGAAGGTGCTTTTACAAGCTCAGGTTATATAGTTACATCATATATTTACATTGTATAGTTGATATATTACATGGTCAATCTTGGATATATCATCAAGTTCCAGTACTCATATAGTAATTACAGAGTTCAGCATACCTTAGCCCAGGAGGGCGAAAGCCAGTCAGTATGGGATATTCTACAATATAATGTTCAAGAGAGTGCATGTTTTCTCTTTCACAAAGTTGACACATTGTGTACTCGACATTTGGGTTTTGAGAAAGCTGCCAGATACGTCTATATCCCAGGCGTATTCTGGCCACTATAACATCACATTGCCGGGTTTTTGTTCTATTAGTCCCATATGAGAATGTTTCGTCACGATATCTATCATAATACTTAATGCTACAACTTTCAGGTCTTTGTGAATTTGTTAGGTCGGTGAGATCTTCATTAGATATTTAAGTATTCTCTTTGTCACTGCTAATGAAACACCCATATCAATTTCTACTACTGGTTTTCTGCAGGCTGACTTAGCAAGCATATCAACAGTGTCATGCCTTGAGATGCCAACATGTGATGGTATCCATAACAATTTAATCTCAACTCTGTTTTTTTTAGCAGCTAAAACATTCATTCGAATATCACTGACTATTTTCTGGGTGTCACTACTATGTGCGTTCAATGCCAGGAGTGCACTCTGCGAGTCACAGTATATAAGTCCACTGCCTTTGTCTTTTAAAAAATTCAGTGGCAAGGTGCCTGCAAGTTCGGTTTGAGTTGTACTTGCCCAGTCATTGACGCGCTTCATTGCTGTATGTACGAGAGAAGATTGTTCAAATATGTTACATGCACATCCGGTACATCGTCCACCTTCTTCTACAGAGCCGTCGGTATAGCACTGATACACATCGTTACCCATACTCCGAGTAATTTCAGTGATGCTTTTCAGTGTTAACTGTTTTAATAATGTAGTGTGCACACTATCTTTCTTGGGCGCATTTACAAAGTCAACTGATTGATCCCAGTTATCCCATGGAGTAATTGGCTGATTAATCATTAGTTGAGTTGGGTACATATTTAATATTTTGATGGAGTTGGCTACCTTGTAGAACCAATATACATAATCAGATTTCGTTCTTCTTCTATAGACCTCAGGTGAGTGCAGCATATTAGAAAGTTTAGCTTGAAACTTCATGTGTTGTCTAGATCTACTCAATGCCTTCACGCCGAAAACTGTGCTAATAGGCAAAATTCTCTCACTTATGGTAGGTAATTTTAACTCTGCTCTCATATTAACTATTCTCGTGGACTTTGGAGCCCCAAGGATGAGACGCATAGCTTCATTTTTTTTTTTTTTTTTTTTTTTTTTTTGAGATATATACAAGAGTTGTTACATTCATGTACAGCCACTAGTACGCGTAGCGTTTCGGGCAGGTCCCTGGAATACGATCCCCTGCCGCGAAGAATCGTAAATTTTCTGGGTGTCACTACTATGTGCGTTCAATGCCAGGAGTGCACTCTGCGAGTCACAGTATATAAGTCCACTGCCTTTGTCTTTTAAAAAATTCAGTGGCAAGGTGCCTGCAAGTTCGGTTTGAGTTGTACTTGCCCAGTCATTGACGCGCTTCATTGCTGTATGTACGAGAGAAGATTGTTCAAATATGTTACATGCACATCCGGTACATCGTCCACCTTCTTCTACAGAGCCGTCGGTATTGCACTGATACACATCGTTACCCATACTCCGAGTACTTTCAGTGATGCTTTTCAGTGTTAACTGTTTTAATAATGTAATAATTTAATTTTAATAATTTTGCAAGGTTTCAAGAGATTTCAGCTCTTTGTCAGTATACAGTGTGAGATGTAGAGCATTGTAGTCAATCACAGAGCGTATAAACGATACATAAAACATTCTAGCAAGTATCACGTTAAGTCCATGATTGACACCAACAAGGACCCGCAAGGGCTTTAATCTCTCCCAAAGTCTCCTCTTGAGAGAAGAAAGGTACCCAGGGTCGTTAATGGGGACACCAAGGTATCTGTAAGACTCGCAGTTCTCAAGTGCTCGCCCATCTTTATGATAATTGGCTGGTGGAATACCACATGGAATGAGGGCACGAGTTTTCTGTACAGAGATAAGGAGGCCACATTCCTCAGCTCTAGTAGCAAAAGCGTCGAGCAGAACTTGCATTCTAGGCTCGGTGGCAGCCTGTAAACATATATCATCAGCATAACAAATGACAGTGTCTTCATTATTAGTTGGAAGATCTTTAATAAGTTTATACATCAGAACGTTGAACAATAAGGGACTGAGGACACCCCCTTGTGGAGTTCCCAGCTCAAAGTGTTTGCTCTCTGTGCTTTTAACACCATTAAACAAAACATATGCTGTTCGATTAGACAAATAGCCCTTTATCCATTTCAGTAATTTTCCTTGTATTCCCAGCTCGGCAAGCTGTTCCAGTATGATTTCTCTGTTTGCTGTATCAAAAGCTGCTGCTAGGTCGATGAAGACTGTTTGAGGGGAAGCTTCAATATGTGCGAAGTACTCAGCAAAACAGTGTTGTGTACTGAGCCCAGGCATAAATCCAAACAGTTGGGGTGACAGGTGCCCGTGTATACGATACATGAGTCGGTTAAGAACAATACGTTCAAGCACTTTGCAAACACACGATGTTAGAGATATGGGTCTATAATTATCTGAGTGTGGTTTGGGGATGGGAACAATGACACTCTTGTCCAAGCATCAGGTAATACTCCTTCACGTAAACTTATTCTGTACAACACTAATAGTGGATTACCTGGTACATGTGAGACTAATCTCAGTAGACTGTAAGTAATACCGTCTTCTCCAGGAGCAGTTGATTTTCCCATCTTTAGTGCATGATTTAATTCCCATTCAGTTACATCATTAAGGTCCGACACGTCGATAGCTGTACAGGCAAGATTGATGGTTCGTTGTCTGTTGGGGCGTGTGTCATCAAGTTTGTGCTGTATGTTAATTGGGAGTGAGTCGTAGCTCGATGTTAGTGCCCATTGATCAAGGAGGATGTTTGCTTGTTCTAGTGAGCTGTGGTGCAGTGGTTTGGTTGGGCTGCTTCTAGAGATTTTTCGTATCTTTTCCCAAACTTCAACAAGTGTTGTTTGCTCATTTATACTTTGTAGGAACTCTTCCCAATGTTTATTACGTATAACGTTGCTCATGTCTCTCACCTCTCTATTTGCAACTAAAAATGCATGCAAGTCACCTTGTGCTTTGGTTCGTTTGTATGTATCTCCAAGTTGCTTTACTCGTTCATGTTCTTTAACAACTACGGGGTCAAGGACCCACTTGGGTGGTGGCAGGTGTTGCCCACTTCTGCTAGTGGGAACTTGGATTAGGGCATGGCTATTCAAAAGGAAACAGAGAGTTTTTTTTTTTTTTTTTTTTTTTTTTTGATAAAAGAAATATACAAAGTATAGCACAATATATACATGACATGAACCTAAGAACAGAACATAACAACAAAAACATAATCATAAACAGGCATAGAAGAGAACATTGCATAATAAGACCCCAGAAACTCCAGGGACACAAGTCCGAATACAAATAAACATAGAAACGGACACACAACAAACGGACGCATACGGACATGGAAAGACAACTAACATATAAAGAATAAACCAGACACACATATAAATACACAATGCACACAAGTACAGAAATAACACAAAGCATAAGCACATCAGCACACAAATCATATAAGTAACATAACAACAAACCATGGCCAAGGCCCAGGCACTACTATATGACAACCCCAAGAAAGAATCCGGGGCGAACAATGAAACACAGAGATACATGTACCCTAAACAAACACACTTCCAGGAAGAACAGCAATCAAACCAACAAAATGAGTAACAAACAGCCGCATGCAACTCACTCAAAATACAAGCAACGGCCCACGCAGGAGCCAACATAGAAGCAAACCCACACTCACACACAACCCCACACACCAAACCGAACACACAACCACAGGAGCAACCACACACACACCCAGCACAACTCCCCCGAGGAGGCCCACCGGAGGGCCGGGATCTAGGATGGAAACAGAAGACCACTCACCCAAAAGCAACCCCACGCACATACCCACCCGTGAACCATCCACGGAACTCGCTCGGAAACGCACGCTGCACCCACCACCACGTGAACCGCAAACGACCCCTCAAAAACCCCAAAAGCCTAGCAACCCTCCCTCCGACCCACCCACACACAATACACAAAGTCAGCAACAAGAAGACAAAGCGTATTACGAACACGGCGCGACCTCCGCAGAAAGGACAAAAACAAAAATCTCAAAAGGTCACCCCGACACTCAGGTCCACAAACCAACACGTCCCGAAACCAATCAAGCAAACCCCGCAACCGCCCGCAAAAATAAAAGACATGCAACTGCGTCTCCGGGAGACCACAGTGCACACACGCATCAGAGGCACGCAAACCCAGCATGCACAACCGTGCATTAGTCGCCAACGACAAATGCAAGAGCCGAAACAACAATTCCCGCTGTTGCAGAGCCAGAAACCGAGCCCCCAGCGCCGCCCACACATCCCCCCAATCCCAACACGGGAACAAACCCTCCACCCGCGGTGGAACACGACGAAACAAAACCCGATGCACCGCCTTGACCGACAAGGACAGGAACCCCGGACAACGGCATACCTCCCGAAGAATCGCCACCGCCCAAGAGTAAACCGGGGGGGGGGGGGGTACAGACCGCCGCCTCTCGACAAACACCAAAATCCACCAAATAGCTAAACCTAACAGAGCAATAATAAACACACAAACCATTGAGCCCCCCACCCAACTCAAACCCCTGACACAACGAGACCCAAAAGAGCGCCCGAGCCCTCGTGAACACATCAGGAATGCCCACCCCACCCTCCCGCACAGCCAACACCAACGTCGACCGGCGAATTGGGTGGTAACGACCACACCACACATAACGATAAACCTGGCGTTCCAACCCGAAAGCCAGCTTATGATCCAGGGGGAAAACCCGAGCCACGAACCAGACCCGGGACAAAACTTTGCAATTCACAAGCAACGCCCGCTGATAAAGCATCAACGGGCGCACAGCCAGCATCCCAATCGCAACACCGACACTCCGGGAAACCATATCCCAATTGCAAGCCAAGGACCTCTCATAGGAAGCAAACCAGGTAAGCCCCAAAACCCGCATAGAAGTGACAACCGGAAACCATGACCCCACCCACACAAGGCGAGAGGACCACCCACCAAGACCCATAAGACCGGATTTCGCACGATTTACCTGCGCCCCAGTGGCCAACTCAAACCTCTCAACCACAACCTGGACCGCCCCAACCGACCCCTCCGAGGCCAGGAACAGGACGGTATCATCTGCATAACCGCAGATAGGCAACCGAAGACCCGACGGCAAACAGGGGGGGACGACCAACGGGCATCCCTTGATCGCCCGAAAAAACGGCTCCTGAAAGACGATATACAGGAGCATCGAAAGCGGACAACCCTGCCGCACCGAGCGACGCACAGGGAAAGAATCACTCAAAAACCCATTTACACAGACCCGACTACAACATTGAGCGTACAACATACGCACCCAACGAACAAATAAGGGCGGAAATCCCAGCCTCCCCAACACACGAAACACAAAATCGAGCGACACATGGTCGAAAGCCTTCGACCAATCCAGACAAAGCATCGCTGCCGACGAGCGAGAGTCAGACACGTACAAGAGCACATCTCGAAACAATGCATTGCAATGCAACAAGGAACGACCCAGAACACCACAAAACTGCTCCACAGAGACAACAGACGCAACAACACCGCGACACCGACCAGCCAAGACCTTAGACAGGATCTTGTAGTCGACATTCAACAAAGTAATGGGCCGCCAGTTTGAGAATAACCGTAGATCGCCCGACTTCGGGAGAAGCCGCACAATCCCAACGCACTGAGACATAGGCAGAACACACTCCCGAAGACAAGACTGGACCACCTCCAGCAGAACATCCCCCAACACATCCCAAAAGGCGACATAGAACTCAATAGGAAGACCATCCGAACCCGGCACCTTCCCGGAACGAAACGACCGCACCACCACAAGCAGCTCCGCCAAGGAGACCTCTTTAACCAGACCAGCACACTCCGCAACCGACAACCCAGGAAGGCACCGACCCAAGAAATCCTCCGCAAGTGCGGCGTCCCCAGCCACCTCCGCATACAGTGCAGCCAACTCCTGCCGAACATAGTGCAACACCCCACCAGTGTCCGAAACAACCGTCCCATCTGGCCGTTGCAAGGCCGTAAAAAGAACAGAGTCCCGCGCGGCCCGTACCTTACTTAAAAGAAATGGAGAAATCCGTTCCCCGTCTACCCTCTCACTTACACGAGCCCTCACACGCACACCCTCCGCCCACTCACTCCGCAACCCGCATATACGCGCCTTGCAGTCCACAATCTTATCAAAACAATCAACACCAGCATCGTACCTTACATACAACCTCGACAGCTGCGCCTGCAACAACCGCAGCAACCCAAAGCGCCCAGCAGCCTCGCGCTTAGCAACCACGCGAAAAAACAAACGACACTGCACTTTACACCACTCCCACCACTCCAAGACAGACAGAAACTCACAACGCAGGGCACGAATCCCGACCCACCAACACCGAAACTGACGACAAACACGCGGAGAACGCAACAACCCACAGTTTACCTTCCACCACCCCGCACCGACCCGCACCTGACTGGGTACCCCAACCCGGACCACCACCAAACTGTGGTCGGAGAATGCAACCGGGACAGTGCGAAAATCATACACCGTACATTCCCCACCATTGACATACACCCTATCGATGCGCGAACGCACCCCACGTGCAGCAAAAGTAAACAACAACCCTCCACCAAAGAGCACGGCAGCGTCTCGGAAACCACATGAACGCACCACCTCCAGCAGCGCACCCGAGACATTCTGCGGACAAGCGCTACAACAATCCCGTGCACTTGTCACACAATTGAAGTCCCCTCCAAAAATCATGCCCCGCGTATCATGGCGCAAGAAAGGAAGAAGCCCCACCCGAAAAAACTCCTCCCTCTCCCGACGACGCGCTGCAACCGAGGGGGCGTACACCGTCAAAAACGGAATCACAACCCCCAAAAACTCCACCCGCACAAACAACACCCGCCCATCCTCGTCCAACTCCGTGTGAAGCACGGAGAAGAAGGCCTTACGAGAGAATAACATAAGGGTCCCCCCGAAAGGCGTCCTCGGCGAGTTGAGCACCACATGATAATGCACGCTTATACACTGCAACACAGACACATCATGCACATTATGCTCCTGTATGAGAGCCACATCCACACGTTGCTCCTGCAAAACATCCAACAGGCCCAACTGGATCCCAAGAGCATTCAAACCCCGAACATTCAAGGACGCACAAACTACAGAGGGCCCCATCGGGACAACCTCAGGACACCCCCAACCCGTCGCGACACACAGGCCGCACTTCATCCTGGACCCCAGGGCGATCACAGTGAACACCGCCAGTCGCCGTACCCAGCCCCATGGACGAGCCCTCTGCCGGATCCGCAGAGCCCCCACCAACCGGAACAAGGGCCGAAGACCCCCGACAGTTACTCTTAGACAACACGACCACCAGGTCCCGGTCACCGCGATGAGCCACCCACCCAGAGGTGCCACCATCAGGAGGCGCAGCTGCTGTCACTGGAGGCACCACAGAAGAAACCTCCTCGATGTCCTCGCCCGCAACCTCCATCGCAACACCGCCCTCCGCCCACAACCGACGAGGCGATGTATCCTGAGTCGAACGACGGCGCTTCACATGAGGCTGCTGAACGTCGGTACAACGACCCCCAGCAAGGGGTGCTCCAGAAGAATCCGACGCGGGCGGGCCCAAAGCCGAAGCAGCACGGACACACACAGCAGCAACCTCCACAGCATGGGGCCACAGCCTACCACCACGCCCGGAGACCGGAGCAGAAGGAGCAGGTCTAGAAAGCGGGAGAGCACACTCCAGCTCACAGGGGGCATCCACCACGGACGCCGAGGCAATCGCAGCTGACGAACCACTGGACAAGGCGACCTTCGTAGACGACGAGGGAGTCGACGCAGAGTCAGAGGGCAGGGAGGAGGACACACACCCCACCACCCCAGCATCCCCGGGCAGCAGACAATCTTCAGCAGGGGAAGCAGGCACCACACCAACAGCAGCAGCCGAGGACCGCACAGAAGCCTCCGGCCGCGGATGCACCTCCGCCACCACCGAACGAGGAACTCCCGAGGTAGGAGCTCCCGTTCCCACAGAGCACACCGGGGAAGCAGACGTACTATGTCCCGACCAAACAGGGACAGAGGGAGCACTTGCTGAACCCGCCGCACGAACCACCCCAGGCACCTCGCCAGGGCGAGAAGGCGATGAGGAAGCCCCCCGCGTCTCCAAAGGGGGGAAGTCACCCTCCAAGAAAACGGAGGGAGCCTCAGCCCGAGGAGCATCACAGCTCGCTGCCACATGGCCCTCACCACCACACCGGAAACAAGTGCGAGTCTGTCCCTGATAAAATACTCTGAGCGAGAGCCCACGATACTGAAGACGAGACGGTACCGGTGACGTAATCTTCATACCTAGCGTACGAATGCCCGTACGCAGCCCGCTCAGCCGACCTGTACGCAGATGGTTGAAACGATGAAACTGCACCTCTCCATACTTTCCAAACACAACCCGCAGCTCATCCTCAGAGAACGTCACCGGTACACCATGCACACTCACGTACTGCACGGCCCCCCAGGGATCCGAAACGGCCACAGACACAGCTGTGTCGGTGACTGGAACCGAGTGGCCGGCCCAACGCGCCACAAACTCCTTGTATAGCGAGCTCCTGCAGAAGGTCATCGCCACTCGCGTAGGGGAAAGTTTTTCCAGCCCTATCAAATCCTGGACATCCGCTTGAAGCACATTGACGACAGCAACTTCCACAATCGCCCAGTCCACATCCCCTGAGAAGTCAAGGCACGCCGTGTCCACCCGCCGTACGCGGGACACACCACCAACTACCATACCACCAGCCGGGCCCTCCGGCCACCGGGCGCACCACACCACAATCCACACCCGCCTCCACTCAGCACCAGGCGACAACTGGCAGGTCAAACGAGCACGTCCTGGCCCTCTGGCGGCCAGTGAGCGAATCCTGGAAACAGAGAGTTAGTATAAATGGGGTTAAGTCAGAGTGGGATAATGTTGTTAGTGGAGTACCTCAGGGCTCTGTCCTGGGACCTCTGTTGTTTATAATATATATAAATGATTTAGATTCAGGTTTGAGTAGCAACATTTGCAAATTTGCCGAAAATCGGTAGGGAAATTAATTCGGAGGAGGGCTCACTATCACCTCAAGTTGATCTAGATAGGGTTTTGAAATGGTCAAATGATTGGCAAATGCAGTTTAATGCTGATAAATGTAAAGTTCTGAGGCTAGGTAATGATGATAGAGTTACAAGATACGAGCTAGATGGTGTTGAGATTGCGAAGTCGGATTGCGAAAGGGATCTGGGAGTTATGATTAGTAAGAATTTAAAACAAAAGGATCAATGCATGAATGTTCGTAATAAGGCGAATAGGACACTGGGATTTATTAATCGAAGCGTTAGTAACAAGACACCTGGTGTGGTTCTTAAGCTATATCTTGCTCTCGTTAGGCCCCATTTAGATTATGCAGTTCAGTTTTGGTCGCCGTATTATAGAATGGATATAAATTCACTTGAACGTGTCCAACGTAGGATGACTAAGTTAATTCCCCAAATTAGAAATCTTTCATATGAAGAAAGATTAACAAAGCTTAAGTTGCATTCACTGGAAAGGCGAAGAGTTAGGGGTGACATGATAGAGGTTTACAAGCGGATGAATGGACATAACACGGGGGATATTAATAGGGTATTAAAAATATCAACACAAGACAGAACACGAAACAATGGGTATAAATTGGATAAGTTTAGATTTAGGAAAGACTTGGGTAAATACTGGTTCAGTAACAGGGTTCTTGATTTGTGGAACCAATTGCCGCGTAACGTGGTGGAGGTGGTGTCCCTCGATTGTTTCAAGCGCGGGTTGGACAAGTATATGAGTGGGATTGGGTGGTTATAGAATAGGAGCTGCCTCGTATGGGCCAATAGGCCTTCTGCAGTTACCTTTGTTCTTATGTTCTAAAACAAACTTTCAACACAAGACAGAACACGAAACAATGGGTATAATATTTTGTAAGTTAAAGGGAAGAATGGAAGTAACTGCAAAGGGCCTATTGGCCCATATTTCTTGATGCTTCTATATTGGTGCGGAGTCTTGAAGTGGGTAGAATATAGTTGTGCATTAATTGGCTGTTGATTGCTGGTGTCGACTTCTTAATGTGTAGTGCCTCGCAGATATCAAGCCGCCTGCTATCGCTGTATCTATCGATGATTTCCGTGTCTTTTGTTAAGACTTCTCTGGTGATGGTCTGGTTGTGGGAAGAGATTATATGTTCCCAAATGCAGGTATAAAATCGAAGCTGTTTAAACTCTGTTCAGTTATAGTTGTGTGTGTGTAAACTAAAGTCTTTGAAAATGTAATAAGTTTTACGAAACGCGTCCAAGTGTCGCGTCAGACTAGAAATAATACGAAATAAGAAATACAAATGAATTTTGGAGAATTGATTTTTCAATTACCATCAACAGTGAAAAGAAATATAAGAAAGATTGAGAAAATTCGTGTTAGAATTATTAATCTAACTTTTTCGGTCATATTTAATATATTATATATTATATATACATATATATATATATATATATATATATATATATATATATATATATATATATATATATATATATATATATATATATATATATATATATTAAACCCTTCTTCGGAGCATCCCTTTGTGCCCTTAAGAAGAAGGATGGTGGAGTCAGACCCATTGCCGTGGGTAACACACTTCGGCGCCTTGTTGCTAGGGCAGCTGTCAGAAAAATTAGCATAGATGCTGCAACGATGCTTCGACTTTCCCATAGCTGTGAAGCAGCAGCTCATGCAGCACGAGCCTATAAGAACATAAGAACATAAGAACAAAGGTAACTGCAGAAGGCCTATTGGCCCATACGAGGCAGCTCCTATTCTATAACCACCCAATCCCACTCATATACTTGTCCAACCCGTGCTTGAAACAATCGAGGGACCCCACCTCCACAATGTTACGCGGCAATTGGTTCCACAAATCAACAACCCTGTTACTGAACCAGTATTTACCCAAGTCTTTCCTAAATCTAAACTTATCCAATTTATACCCATTGTTTCGTGTTCTGTCCTGTGTTGATACTTTTAATACCCTATTAATATCCCCCCGGTTATGTCCATTCATCCACTTGTAAACCTCTATCATGTCACCCCTAACTCTTCGCCTTTCCAGTGAATGCAACTTAAGCTTTGTTAATCTTTCTTCATATGAAAGATTTCTAATTTGGGGAATTAACTTAGTCATCCTACGCTGGACACGTTCAAGTGAATTTATATCCATTCTATAATATGGCGACCAAAACTGAACTGCATAATCTAAATGGGGCCTAACTAGAGCAAGATATAGCTTGAGAACCACACCAGGTGTCTTGTTACTAACGCTGCGATTAATAAATCCAAGTGTCCGATTTGCCTTATTACGAACATTTATGCATTGATCCTTTTGTTTTAAATTCTTACTAATCATAACTCCCAGATCCCTTTCGCAATCCGACTTCGCAATCACAACACCATCTAGCTCGTATCTTGTAACTCTATCATCATTACCTAACCTCAGAACTTTACATTTATCAGCATTAAACTGCATCTGCCAATCCTTTGACCATTTCAAAACCCTATCTAGATCAACTTGAAGTGATAGTGAGTCCTCCTCCGAATTAATTTCCCTACCGATTTTCGTATCATCGGCAAATTTGCAAATGTTGCTACTCAAACCTGAATCTAAATCATTTATATATATTATAAACAACAGAGGTCCCAGGACAGAGCCTTGAGGCACTCCACTTACAACATTTTCCCACTCTGACTTGATTCCATTTATACTAACTCTCTGTTTCCTTTGGTATAGCCATGCCCTAATCCAGCTTAATATAGCACCCCCAATACCATGAGACTCTATCTTTTTATATCATGCACCTCCCAGAAAAAGAACACTGTTTCCCAAAAACGGTGGGTTTTCTGAGTGGAAGAGAACGTATGTCTGGAAGCTGACTTTAACCGCCCCAAGCTGCGCGCGCATTGACCCGAGGTTAATTGACCCGAGGTTATATAAACCGGGACGGAGACGGCGTGGGCCCTCTTCCCAAGCCAGCAGCTGCTCTTACATAACGACTCACTGCTGCTCAGCGAGTCGTAAACACAGAAGTTTAGCCCGCTCAACTGTCCCCCCAGCATGGACCCTACACCAGTTCCTATCGACAACGACTCGGAGCGACCCGTCAGGGACGTCCTGCCCTTCTCAACATTTAAGGTAGTGTTTGTGTTGGCGCGCCGGACCAGTGTTTGTCTCTGTGTTGGCGCGCGCGCCCTGACCCACGCCTGTTGGTTCAGCCTTGGTGACCAAATGCAGGTGCAGTGGTCCTAGAGGGGGAGGTGACCCTCGGTGTTATGGGGCACTGGTTTTACTCCAGTAGGTGGCTGTTATTTGAAGCACAATCGGGAGGAGATAACCAAGATAACCTCAAGAGGAGGCCTGTTCCCACCCCCACCTTCCCCATCTGCTCAGCCCTGTACCTTAAGCTCCCTCACCCAGTCGACGTGAGGTATGCTGCTTGGGCGACTTTTGTTGTGCCGTTATTTGTTATTTACGTTCTTTATATAAGTACTTCTTTATAGTCTGACTGTTAGTCATGGCGTGTTTCCTCACGCTACAATATTTACTGTAATTTTACCTTTGCTTTCGCCCCATGCCTATGTTTATATTGGGTAGTGCTGTTATTGTTGTTCCAGGACATTTATTGCTCAAGCCAGCTCCTATTTAGTGTTGTTGCTTTACCCTCCTCTAAACGCTGGCTATTAGGTTAGGCTAGTGCTAGGTTAGGCTAGCTGCTGTCTCTCAGGCCTCGGGCCCCTAGCTTCAAGTTTTCATGGACTTGTATTTTTCATAAGTTTCCTTAATTTATTAATGAATTTAATGGTGTCAAGCTGCATGTTTTTTTTTTTTTGCACGTTTTACATTTAGGTTTGTTTTACCTTTTGGTCATTGCCTATAAGTTAGTAGGTAAAGTTAGCTAGGTTAGGCTAGCTGCAGTGTCACAGGCCTCTGGCCCTAGCTTTGTTTTCATGGACTTGTTTTCCATAAATTTCCTTAATTTATTAATGAATTTTATGCAGTGTCAGGCTGCATGTTCTCTTTAGCTGGTTTTACATTAATGTTTGTTTAACTTTTGCTATTGCCTTTAAGTTATTAGGTAAAGTTAGCTAGGTTAGGCTAGCTGCAGTCACAGGCCTCTGGCCCCTAGCTTTGTTTTTATGGACTTGTTTTTCCATAAGTTTCCTTATTTTATTAATGAATTTTATGCAGTGTCAAGATGCGTGTTTCTTTGCTGGCTTTACATTTAGGTTTGTTTATCCTCTGCTTTGCCTTTAAGTTATTATCAGATTCAGATGTTTATTCAGGTAAGGTATATACATACAAGTGATGTTACATTAATGGATTGATATATAGATAGAGCTAGTACATACAATGCCTAAAGCCACTATTACGTAATGCGTTTCGGGCAAAAAGTAAAGTAAAGTCATTATGTAAAGTCAGCTAGGATGTGATAGTTGTAGGGATCGGGCCCTTGCCTGTTGCTTTAAGTTTATTCTGGCCCTGCATTTACGTTTAGTTTCCTCAGCAATTTTCCCGCATTTTACATCGCCCTTGCGTACCCAGACGTTTTCGTCTGGCCGGTGTAGCCCGGTACAATTGTTCCCAGACGTTTCGTCCGGCTGGTATAGCCGGCACGTTCGTACCCAGACGTTTTCGTCTGGCCGGTGTAGCCCGGTACATTTGTTCCCAGACGTTTCGTCCGGCTGGTATAGCCGGCACGTTCGTACCCAGACGTTTTCGTCTGGCCGGTGTAGCCCGGTACATTTGTTCCCAGACGTTTCGTCCGGCTGGTATAGCCGGCACGTTCGTACCCAGACGTTTTCGTCTGGCCGGTGTAGCCCGGTACATTTGTTCCCAGACATTTCGTCCGGGTGGTATAGCCGGCACGTTCGTACCCAGACGTTTTCGTCTGGCCGGTGTAGCCCGGTACGTCAATTCCACCACGTTTCGTTCGAACGCTGTAGCACAGTACTCCCGTGTTTTTCCTTGGTTGCGTGTACCAGATGTTGGTCTGCCTGGAGTGCCCGGTTATGCGGCCCCCTTCACCATCACAAGTTTTCAGCGTCCAGCCTAATGCCTGGCCGTGCGGTCTGCCGCTTGTGCGACTTTAAATCAATTCAAATGTTTATTTAGGTAAGGTACATACATACAAGAGATTTTACAAAGAGTGATGGATTTAATTCTAATTATTGCGGTCATTTATTATTTAATTCTCTTCAATTTATTACATTCCTTTATTTAGACTTTCAGCTTGATTAGTTTAATTACGCGGCAAATTTAGGAAATTTATAGCATTGCTACACCTCTTGCCTTAAAAAAAAAAAAAAAAAAAAAATATATATATATATTTTCGTAAAAGAATTCGTATTTTCATGTCAATTTAGTGAACGGGAGCCCGCTCCTGTATTGGTGATTTATGTTTCCCCATCATTAACTATACCCTTACTCAAATAACTTGCTATATTCTTAGTCTTTCAGTCATGACGCGCATTAAGACTTGCCTCATTTATTCCTCAAGTTATTCCTCAATTTAGCATTGCGCAAGCCTCTGGAGTTAGATCCTTTAGTTTTAGAGGTAATTAGGTATTCGTTTCAATGTCAATTTTGTGAACGGGAGCCCGCTCCTGTTTTGGTGATTTACGTTCCTCCATCATTAACTAAACGCTTACTTCAATAACTTGTTATATCCTTAGTACTCCAGTCATGACGTGTATTAAGACTAAAGTTATTCCTCAATTTAGCATGGAGCAAGCCTCCGGCTTTAGATTATTCCTGCACTTGATTTATGAGTCAATTATCCTCAGCAATTTGTTACTGCAATTTATGCATTGCGTTTGCTCCACGTTTTATTTAACTTTTGTGCCGCAATTATGTATGTGTAACTGCCGCTTTTATCATTGAGTTTTAAGTTAAGTCAGCTAGGACGAGCTAGTTAGGTTATACTATGGGGTCTTTCAGTCACGACGTGTATTAAAGACTTTCAATTTAGTCGGAAGGTGCTGCGGCTTCCCAGCCGATGTCCTTCCTGTGACGAGTTAAGCCGGCGATGTTTTCAGTTTTATATTTATTTGGTCATATAAATAGGCGGCCTCCCAGGCCGCTGGCTTATCCAGACGTGTTGTCTGCACGGCGTAGCCCGGATGTCACAGCGGCCTCCTAGGCCGCTGGTCGCGAAGTTCCAGCTGAAGCCTTCCAGCCGAAGTGTCTTTTTTCAATCCTTTTCGTTAATGTATTTGGTTGTATTTACCTCGGCTCAAAGTGTTAATCCCGTTTCTCTAACGAGTTATAGTCCAGCTTTATTTTGAGCATACTTTGTTTTGCAATTTAATTATTTATAATTAGTTATAATTAATTATAGTTATAATTGGTTTATAAATTTATTATTTACACCATTTATTTACGACTTTTGGGCGACTTTTGTTGTGCTTATTCATATAATAATTTATTACATTGTTAGGCTTTTCCAACGACGTCGTCCCAGCCGGTGTTGTTCCTGCAGAGGATGGGCCAGCTGGTGGCTCGGCCGTAGCTGTTGCAGCGGGCGCCCTCACAGATTCAGCTAGTTTCAGCAGACGATGTTACAGCTGCTAACGCCCCAGTTCCATCTTAGGCTTCCCGGCAGCCGATGCTTCAGTCATGAACCTCCAGCTGAAGCGTTCCACCCGACGTTGCGCCCATCAATTTAACACTCTTTTCAGTTTTGTAATTCTCGCTTTCCCAGCTTCATGAATTGTTCCCGTTATTTCTAGGACAGTTATATTCCAATCTTTAGCCTAAATTGTCTTGCAGCTGGCCCTCTACTTACCACTAAGGTCTTCCCTGGTGGCCAGTTGCCGCTATTTTCCTCCCTTTATCAGATGTTGATGCTCCAGCTGTCGATGTCCAGCTGCAGGTGCCCAGCCCCGATGTTCCAGCCGCTGATGGCAGGATTTTGCAGTTCAACATTCGGCAACGGTCGTTAAGTTAATCCATTATTTTGCACTCGTTACATTTTGCACTATTACACTCGTTTCCCCCCATTATATATTCTAAATATTGTGCATTATATTTGACCACCCATTCTTCATCGCATCGACAGTACATTAAGATACATTAGGAATGCTACAGAGAAGTCCATGATAATAGCATGGCCTCGCGCACGCTGTCATGCAAAAACTGGCCATTCGGCCTTCCTTTCGGCAAGCACAAGCCAGTCAGTTAGCATGATGTCGGCCCGCAGCAGCCAGCATGCTGTTGGCCATCCGGTCGCTAACGTTCTTTGGCCATCCGGCCTTCTGGGCTAATTTACTCTTCTTGTTCCTTCGCCATTGTTGTTTCCTACTACGTAATAGTATTCTATTTAATTTAACCTCATCTATCATTAGGTTAGGGGCCCTTACCTCCAACTGCTATTCCTTCCCCTGCGCTCTGCCCGCTTGGCGCACAACGTCGGCTTCTTCTGTTCCCTTTTTTCGCAGCCACGACAAGCCGGAACCCCCCCCCCCCCCCCCCTCCTCACCCTACTGCGGCGAGGAACAGAACGCGAGCCGGATATTCCTCTTATCACCGTTACAACGCACGCAGCGGCGCCGGGATGCAGCCGCCCAGGACCTACGTTAATACTATTATCTTCCCTTATTTGCTGGGCTATATGGTAGTATTAATATTATTCCGTATCGTTACTGTCATTCCAGTATTATTTTATTAAAAATATAAATTGTTATTATGGTCTGGCGTTGCTTTCTTAATTTCTTCCATTCTGCGGCACTTGCCGTCATCGGTTATTTACGATATTACATTGTATTCTTACATTGTACGATTATTTACGACATTGTATTCTTAATATTATTCCTTATTACAGTTACTGGATGACGGTTCCCTGCCGTCGATTTCACTTTGCTCCTGTTCTAAAAGATGTAGCCGAAGTTCACGGCGCACTAGCTGCGGCTTGCAGACGCTCATTGACAACACAAGACTACACTCAGCGGCCACTTAAGGCAGACTCCTTGGCTTCTATCCAGCCCTATCACCCGTCTGGAGGCAGAGATGGGATGGAGACCAAGGGTAATGTTCCCCGCTCACATTCTACATCCGCTTAGGACACAAGCATGTTATAGATTTGGCGTTAAGAATTGGTTCTTATACCATTTTATTGTTTATGTATATATTGCTTTGTTGTATATACCCGTTCTTGGTATATGTATTGTTTATATTCAAGATTTATAGTGTTTCGTATTATCCCTGTTTATAGTTGCTTTGTTCTTCTTTGCTGTTCTCCTACTGGCTTTCTCCCACCTTTGCTCTTAGCAAAGGTACTTCCCCCTTCCGTTTGCTGGAAGATTCTTAGAATTGTTAGCCCCCTTCATTGCTACAGTATAATTATTCGGAAAACTCTTTATTCATCCAGGATTGTTAATTAAGGAATCTCTTAATTCCTGTGCCGGGCTCCCTCCCCCCGGTTTTCGTCTCCGTATTGATTCAGCTAGGGTTTCCCTCTCGTCTGTGCCCTTGCCTGTCACGATAACACTGCATGCCGCTTCTGCCCACCCTTACTGCCTTATATCTTTCAGCCCGGGGGAGGTGATCTACGCGACAAAAAATCGACGCACGCTCCGACTGGACCAGGTATCGCTTACATGGTCAGGAATCAACACTCTTCGGATCCTACAAGCGCAGTGCAGGACGCACGCATACCCTAGCCCAGCGAGCGCCCCCCGGCAAGTTCTACCCGGCCCGTGCCCAGTGAACAGGCAACACTTCTTCAGGGCGATTACATATATACAAGAGTTTTACATTCTTGTAAAGCCACTATTACGCGTAGCGTTTCGGGCAAGGTCCTTAACCCTAATTTCCCCGGAATACGACCCCGCCGAATCGTTTAACAACCAGGTACCCATTCACTGCTGGGTGAACAGAGGCTACAGTTAAGGATTGGCGCCCGGTCAATCCTCCCCGGCCAGGATTCGAACCCAAGGCAAGGCGCTTGCGAAACGCCAGGCGAGTGTCTTACCACTGCGCCACGGAGACTGCTAAACTGCGACTGCGATTAATTCGCGCCGCCCTCGCAGAGCTAGGCTCGCCTTCAGCCGACCACGCCCTCTTACCTTTAGAATTGACAGGGCCACTCGGCTCTTTTGACGGGCTAGCCATCGGAGTTAACGGCGGGTCCAGCAACCAGCTGGAACACCCAGCTGACTACGTCCGGGACATTGTTGCACTGCCACTCTGAGGCCTCCTTGCGAGAACGGGTTGCCAGCGGGCCTCACCCTTCGGGGGGGGGGGGTCCGGCCAGCTGGCCTGCGGTGGGGGTGCAGCGCCGGTCCCCAAGTGTCACGCTGTCCGCAGCTAATATCCTTTGCCCAGTCTACGTGCTAGTAAGAGTAAGGAACCCCTTCTCCTTAATCCTTCTCCCGCTGCCCCTCGCGGGATTGGGGGTGCTCCGCCGGAACCCCCAAAGTGATAAGCCTGCAGATAGCTAAGAAATATTCCCATGAATTGTAATTAGTCTAATTAAATTAATGCAACTTTCATTTACTACCTATGGATGTAGTTATTAATTGTAATTGATCTCTACTTTATCATTAAGGATTATTCATTATAATTATTCCTTAATACTTTATTGTTATGCACTAGTCAATAATTATTTATCATTCATCCTAATTAGCTATTTGATTCATTAAAAATAATTGCTTATCATTATACTATTTGTTATTATTATTATTTACTATATAATAATAATTTTATTATTTATTAATTTATTATTTATTAATTTATATAATAAATTAATTTATTATATAATAAATTAATATATAATAAATTAATATATGTTAATTTATTATTTACCATTATAAAATAAACAAGTCCCCAATCTGAGCACGTTTTCTTCCAACCTCAGAAAATAAGGCATTAATTAAATTAGACTTTAAAAATGCCTTCAACCAGGTAAAAAGGGATGTGGTACTGGAAGCAGTTCGAACCAGCTTTCCTTGTCTACTTCCCTTCGTTTCAGCAGGTTACAGTAGGGAATCGACACTGTTGTTTGGGGAACATGAAGTTGTTTCCGCAGAAGGTGTCCAGCAGGGAGACCCACTTGCCCTTTTTCTTTTCTGCATGGCAGCTAAGGAGGTCACAAGCAGGTTGTCCAGCGAATTCAACATCTGGTTCCTGGACGATGGCACCCTGGCAGGGACACAGGAATCCCTGCTAGGAGATCTTCAGCTAGTGAAATCTAAGGGAGAGGAGTTAGGCCTTACACTAAATCCATCAAAGTGTGAAATCATATCCAGCCAACCAATCATAGATGCAGTACGAATCTTATTGCCAGGAGCCCAAGTGATCGCTCCCACCGACAGTGTGCTGCTAGGGGCACCTCTGGGCTCGAACGCCATTGAGGTAGTCCTCGAAGAAAAGCTTAAAGACCTGAGGAGGATGGAGGCGAGAATAGGGGCTTTGGATGCTCACGATGCTTTGTACCTTCTTACAAGGTGCCTGGCCTTGCCCATACTTACCTATTTCCTCAGGTGTGCTCCTTCCTTTGACAGCCCAAAATTAACGGAACACGACTCACTCCTAAAGACAATAACTATGAAAGTGTTAAACCGCTCCCTGCAAGATGACCAGTGAGACCAAGCAACCCTCCCAGTTAGACTCGGGGGTATAGGTATTCGCAAGACGACACAGCATTGCCGGCATTCTTATCCTCGACCACTGCTACAAGTGAATTAGTGAATGAAATACTACCAGAATACCTAAGGAACTCCATTGGGATTCGTGATCCCAAATGTGTGGAAGGAGCTGGTCAGTGGGACACTTGCCAATTCACACACCCGACCAACTTTTCCAAACGATGGTAAACAGGCCAAATGGGATAGCCCCATAGTGGAGAACATTGCCAAAGCATTGCTGGAGGCAGCTTCTCAGAAGGACAGAGCGCGTCTCCTAGCTGTGCAAGCCCCCCCTGCTGGGAACTTCCTGTTGGCAGTCCCTAATTCCGCCTTGGGCACCCGTCTGGACCATCGGGCCCTAAGTATTGGTGTTGCTCTGCGCCTTGCCGCCCCTATCTCCACCGAACACCGGTGTGTTTGCGGCCATGCACAGGCAGACCAATACGGCAGCCATGGTCTCATCTGTCGTAAGACACAGGGAAAGATTGCCAGACATGAAGCAGTCAATGACATCAAGAGAAGTTTGGCTACAGCTGGGTGTCCAGCACAAAGGGAACCCCAGTTGTGCAGACCTGACAACAGCCAAAAAAACGCCAAGATGGAGTCACCCTGCAGCTAGATATATATATATATATATATATATATATATATATATATATATATATATATATATATATATATATATATATATATATATATATATATATATATATATATATATATATATATATATATATATATATATATATATATATATATATATATATATATATATTATATGTCGTACCTAGTAGCCAGAACGTACTTCTCAGCCTACTATGCAAGGCCCGATTTGCCTAATAAGCCAAGTTTTCATGAATTAATTGTTTTTCGACTACCTAACCTACCTAACCTAACCTAACCTAACTTTTTCGGCTACCTAACCAAACCTAACCTATAAAGATAGGTTAGGTTAGGTTAGGTAGGGTTGGTTAGGTTCGGTCATATATCTACGTTAATTTTAACTCCAATAAAAAAAAATTGACCTCATACATAATGAAATGGGTAGCTTTATCATTTCATAAGAAAAAAATTAGAAAAAATATATTAATTCAGGAAAACTTGGCTTATTAGGCAAATCGGGCCTTACATAGAAGGCTGAGAAGTGCGTTCTGGCAATTAGGTACGACATATATATATATATATATATATATATATATATATATATATATATATATATATATATATATATATATATATATATATATATATATATATATATATATATATATATATATATATATGTCGTACCTAGTAGCCAGAACGCACTTCTCAGCCAACTATTCTAGGCCATATTTGCCTAATAAGCCAAGTTTTCCTGAATTAATATATTTTCTCTAATTTTTTTCTTATGAAATGATAAAGCTACCCATTTCATTATGTATGAGGACAATTTTTTTTTATTAGAGTTAAAATTAACGTAGATATATGACCGAACCTAACCAACCCTACCTAACCTAACCTAACCTATCTTTATAGGTTAGGTTAGGTTAGGTAGCGGAAAAAGTTAGGTTAGGTAGGTTAGGTTGCCGAAAAACAATTAATTCATGAAAACTTGGCTTATTAGGCAAATCGGGCCTTGCATAGTAGGCTGAGAAGTGCGTTCTGGCTACTAGGTACGACATATATATATATATATATATATATATATATATATATATATATATATATATATATATATATATCCACCCTGGCAACGACATACATCACCCTCTCTGCCGGCACGGCAGGAGCCGCAGCGACACACAGAGAAAAACAAAAGTCAGTCAAGTACAGGCAATTAGATCAAAGGTACAACTTCGTTCCAATAGGGTCTGAGACCCTAGGCCCATGGGGTGAGAGTGCAAGAAGGTTTCTTAAGGATCTTGGTTCCAAGCTCATTGACACCACAAGATACCCTAGAGCAGCAAGTTTTCTCTTTCAGCGCTTCAGTGTCGCGATCCAGAGGGGAAATGCCCGCTGCATCCTCGGTTCCTGCCCGGCGTCGGAGGAGTTCGAGGAAATCTACAGCCTCTAGGAAGCGAACTTTTTCTTGTGTCCTCTTAATGTTCATTTTTTGTATAAAATCAGATATGTAACTGTATAACCTTGCATAATAAAGTGTACATCATAATAAAAAAAAAAGGGGGTGGTAGGAGAAGTGAACTCTCTTTCGTATTCAGAGTTAAATGGCAAGTTTTTCCCTGAGTGCTCTGTGTTCCCTTCTCTGAGGCTGTGGGTCCCTATAATTGCACCAGTGGTGGTACCCCCCTATATATATATATAAAAAAAAAAAAAAAAATATATATATATATATATATATATATATATAGATGTGTGTATATCACGAAAATAAACACGTGATTAAAAATGTGACAATGTCAGACCACGGAGGAAAAATGAAACAGGAATTTCCTTAAGTACTTTCGTATATTAATACATCTTCAGAAGGAGTGACTCCTTCTGAAGATGTATTAATATACGAAAGTACTTAAGGAAATTCCTGTTTCATTTTTCCTCCGTGGTCTGACATTGTCATATATATATATGCGAACAAGCCTGAATGGTCCCCAGGACTATATGCGAATGAAAACTCACACCCCAGAAGTGACTCGAACCCATACTCCCAGGAGCAACGCAAGCATTCAGGCTTGTTCGCATTTGTGTTCCTCACGTGTGCCCCAAAGAATGAGGTGATTTGGTGAAATGCTATGCCCAAGATTACCATCCGAGTTGCCGTCGGGGAAGTGGCTCAAATAGCCTTGGCTATCACTTCCTTTTGACGGCCGTGATGGTCAAGTGGATTAAGGCGCCCTGTAGTTACCAGTTGCGTTGCTCCTGGGAGTATGGGTTCGAGTCACTTCTGGGGTGTGAGTTTTCATTCATATATATATATATATATATATATATATATATATATATATATATATATATATATATATATATATATATATATATATATATATATATATATATACATATATACATATATATATATATATATATATATATATATACAATCTTTGGACAACACCCACCAGTGGGACTCGAACCCAGAAAGCACAACTACCTTCCAGTAGCTGGCATAACTAGTATGCTTTAACCCACTACGCCATCAGACCTTACAAAAGAAGTAGATAGTTCGAGATATATATCTCAAACATCTCTACCTCCCGAAGGCACCAGATGAGTGAGGGGTCAGTCTGCATTTTTCGTCAAGCCACTGTCAATGTGAGAGAACTCGTGTCCAGCTTATAAGCCTATACTTGCATAAACCACAAGTGAAGATAAACAATCTTTGGACAACACCCACCAGTGGGACTCGAACCCAGAAAGCACAACTACCTTCCAGTAGCTGGCATAACTAGTATGCTTTAACCCACTACGCCATCAGACCTTACAAAAGAAGTAGATAGTTCGAGATATATATCTCAAACATCTCTACCTCCCGAAGGCACCAGATGAGTGAGGGGTCAGTCTGCATTTTTCGTCAAGCCACTGTCAATGTGAGAGAACTCGTGTCCAGCTTATAAGCCTATACTTGCATAAACCACAAGTGAAGATAAACAATCTTTGGACAACACCCACCAGTGGGACTCGAACCCAGAAAGCACAACTACCTTCCAGTAGCTGGCATAACTAGTATGCTTTAACCCACTACGCCATCAGACCTTACAAAAGAAGTAGATAGTTCGAGATATATATATCTCAAACATCTCTACCTCCCGAAGGCACCAGATGAGTGAGGGGTCAGTCTGCATTTTTCGTCAAGCCACTGTCAATGTGAGAGAACTCGTGTCCAGCTTATAAGCCTATACTTGCATAAACCACAAGTGAAGATAAACAATCTTTGGACAACACCCACCAGTGGGACTCGAACCCAGAAAGCACAACTACCTTCCAGTAGCTGGCATAACTAGTATGCTTTAACCCACTACGCCATCAGACCTTACAAAAGAAGTAGATAGTTCGAGATATATATCTCAAACATCTCTACCTCCCGAAGGCACCAGATGAGTGAGGGGTCAGTCTGCATTTTTCGTCAAGCCACTGTCAATGTGAGAGAACTCGTGTCCAGCTTATAAGCCTATACTTGCATAAACCACAAGTGAAGATAAACAATCTTTGGACAACACCCACCAGTGGGACTCGAACCCAGAAAGCACAACTACCTTCCAGTAGCTGGCATAACTAGTATGCTTTAACCCACTACGCCATCAGACCTTACAAAAGAAGTAGATAGTTCGAGATATATATCTCAAACATCTCTACCTCCCGAAGGCACCAGATGAGTGAGGGGTCAGTCTGCATTTTTCGTCAAGCCACTGTCAATGTGAGAGAACTCGTGTCCAGCTTATAAGCCTATACTTGCATAAACCACAAGTGAAGATAAACAATCTTTGGACAACACCCACCAGTGGGACTCGAACCCAGAAAGCACAACTACCTTCCAGTAGCTGGCATAACTAGTATGCTTTAACCCACTACGCCATCAGACCTTACAAAAGAAGTAGATAGTTCGAGATATATATCTCAAACATCTCTACCTCCCGAAGGCACCAGATGAGTGAGGGGTCAGTCTGCATTTTTCGTCAAGCCACTGTCAATGTGAGAGAACTCGTGTCCAGCTTATAAGCCTATACTTGCATAAACCACAAGTGAAGATAAACAATCTTTGGACAACACCCACCAGTGGGACTCGAACCCAGAAAGCACAACTACCTTCCAGTAGCTGGCATAACTAGTATGCTTTAACCCACTACGCCATCAGACCTTACAAAAGAAGTAGATAGTTCGAGATATATATCTCAAACATCTCTACCTCCCGAAGGCACCAGATGAGTGAGGGGTCAGTCTGCATTTTTCGTCAAGCCACTGTCAATGTGAGAGAACTCGTGTCCAGCTTATAAGCCTATACTTGCATAAACCACAAGTGAAGATAAACAATCTTTGGACAACACCCACCAGTGGGACTCGAACCCAGAAAGCACAACTACCTTCCAGTAGCTGGCATAACTAGTATGCTTTAACCCACTACGCCATCAGACCTTACAAAAGAAGTAGATAGTTCGAGATATATATCTCAAACATCTCTACCTCCCGAAGGCACCAGATGAGTGAGGGGTCAGTCTGCATTTTTCGTCAAGCCACTGTCAATGTGAGAGAACTCGTGTCCAGCTTATAAGCCTATACTTGCATAAACCACAAGTGAAGATAAACAATCTTTGGACAACACCCACCAGTGGGACTCGAACCCAGAAAGCACAACTACCTTCCAGTAGCTGGCATAACTAGTATGCTTTAACCCACTACGCCATCAGACCTTACAAAAGAAGTAGATAGTTCGAGATATATATCTCAAACATCTCTACCTCCCGAAGGCACCAGATGAGTGAGGGGTCAGTCTGCATTTTTCGTCAAGCCACTGTCAATGTGAGAGAACTCGTGTCCAGCTTATAAGCCTATACTTGCATAAACCACAAGTGAAGATAAACAATCTTTGGACAACACCCACCAGTGGGACTCGAACCCAGAAAGCACAACTACCTTCCAGTAGCTGGCATAACTAGTATGCTTTAACCCACTACGCCATCAGACCTTACAAAAGAAGTAGATAGTTCGAGATATATATCTCAAACATCTCTACCTCCCGAAGGCACCAGATGAGTGAGGGGTCAGTCTGCATTTTTCGTCAAGCCACTGTCAATGTGAGAGAACTCGTGTCCAGCTTATAAGCCTATACTTGCATAAACCACAAGTGAAGATAAACAATCTTTGGACAACACCCACCAGTGGGACTCGAACCCAGAAAGCACAACTACCTTCCAGTAGCTGGCATAACTAGTATGCTTTAACCCACTACGCCATCAGACCTTACAAAAGAAGTAGATAGTTCGAGATATATATCTCAAACATCTCTACCTCCCGAAGGCACCAGATGAGTGAGGGGTCAGTCTGCATTTTTCGTCAAGCCACTGTCAATGTGAGAGAACTCGTGTCCAGCTTATAAGCCTATACTTGCATAAACCACAAGTGAAGATAAACAATCTTTGGACAACACCCACCAGTGGGACTCGAACCCAGAAAGCACAACTACCTTCCAGTAGCTGGCATAACTAGTATGCTTTAACCCACTACGCCATCAGACCTTACAAAAGAAGTAGATAGTTCGAGATATATATCTCAAACATCTCTACCTCCCGAAGGCACCAGATGAGTGAGGGGTCAGTCTGCATTTTTCGTCAAGCCACTGTCAATGTGAGAGAACTCGTGTCCAGCTTATAAGCCTATACTTGCATAAACCACAAGTGAAGATAAACAATCTTTGGACAACACCCACCAGTGGGACTCGAACCCAGAAAGCACAACTACCTTCCAGTAGCTGGCATAACTAGTATGCTTTAACCCACTACGCCATCAGACCTTACAAAAGAAGTAGATAGTTCGAGATATATATCTCAAACATCTCTACCTCCCGAAGGCACCAGATGAGTGAGGGGTCAGTCTGCATTTTTCGTCAAGCCACTGTCAATGTGAGAGAACTCGTGTCCAGCTTATAAGCCTATACTTGCATAAACCACAAGTGAAGATAAACAATCTTTGGACAACACCCACCAGTGGGACTCGAACCCAGAAAGCACAACTACCTTCCAGTAGCTGGCATAACTAGTATGCTTTAACCCACTACGCCATCAGACCTTACAAAAGAAGTAGATAGTTCGAGATATATATCTCAAACATCTCTACCTCCCGAAGGCACCAGATGAGTGAGGGGTCAGTCTGCATTTTTCGTCAAGCCACTGTCAATGTGAGAGAACTCGTGTCCAGCTTATAAGCCTATACTTGCATAAACCACAAGTGAAGATAAACAATCTTTGGACAACACCCACCAGTGGGACTCGAACCCAGAAAGCACAACTACCTTCCAGTAGCTGGCATAACTAGTATGCTTTAACCCACTACGCCATCAGACCTTACAAAAGAAGTAGATAGTTCGAGATATATATCTCAAACATCTCTACCTCCCGAAGGCACCAGATGAGTGAGGGGTCAGTCTGCATTTTTCGTCAAGCCACTGTCAATGTGAGAGAACTCGTGTCCAGCTTATAAGCCTATACTTGCATAAACCACAAGTGAAGATAAACAATCTTTGGACAACACCCACCAGTGGGACTCGAACCCAGAAAGCACAACTACCTTCCAGTAGCTGGCATAACTAGTATGCTTTAACCCACTACGCCATCAGACCTTACAAAAGAAGTAGATAGTTCGAGATATATATCTCAAACATCTCTACCTCCCGAAGGCACCAGATGAGTGAGGGGTCAGTCTGCATTTTTCGTCAAGCCACTGTCAATGTGAGAGAACTCGTGTCCAGCTTATAAGCCTATACTTGCATAAACCACAAGTGAAGATAAACAATCTTTGGACAACACCCACCAGTGGGACTCGAACCCAGAAAGCACAACTACCTTCCAGTAGCTGGCATAACTAGTATGCTTTAACCCACTACGCCATCAGACCTTACAAAAGAAGTAGATAGTTCGAGATATATATCTCAAACATCTCTACCTCCCGAAGGCACCAGATGAGTGAGGGGTCAGTCTGCATTTTTCGTCAAGCCACTGTCAATGTGAGAGAACTCGTGTCCAGCTTATAAGCCTATACTTGCATAAACCACAAGTGAAGATAAACAATCTTTGGACAACACCCACCAGTGGGACTCGAACCCAGAAAGCACAACTACCTTCCAGTAGCTGGCATAACTAGTATGCTTTAACCCACTACGCCATCAGACCTTACAAAAGAAGTAGATAGTTCGAGATATATATCTCAAACATCTCTACCTCCCGAAGGCACCAGATGAGTGAGGGGTCAGTCTGCATTTTTCGTCAAGCCACTGTCAATGTGAGAGAACTCGTGTCCAGCTTATAAGCCTATACTTGCATAAACCACAAGTGAAGATAAACAATCTTTGGACAACACCCACCAGTGGGACTCGAACCCAGAAAGCACAACTACCTTCCAGTAGCTGGCATAACTAGTATGCTTTAACCCACTACGCCATCAGACCTTACAAAAGAAGTAGATAGTTCGAGATATATATCTCAAACATCTCTACCTCCCGAAGGCACCAGATGAGTGAGGGGTCAGTCTGCATTTTTCGTCAAGCCACTGTCAATGTGAGAGAACTCGTGTCCAGCTTATAAGCCTATACTTGCATAAACCACAAGTGAAGATAAACAATCTTTGGACAACACCCACCAGTGGGACTCGAACCCAGAAAGCACAACTACCTTCCAGTAGCTGGCATAACTAGTATGCTTTAACCCACTACGCCATCAGACCTTACAAAAGAAGTAGATAGTTCGAGATATATATCTCAAACATCTCTACCTCCCGAAGGCACCAGATGAGTGAGGGGTCAGTCTGCATTTTTCGTCAAGCCACTGTCAATGTGAGAGAACTCGTGTCCAGCTTATAAGCCTATACTTGCATAAACCACAAGTGAAGATAAACAATCTTTGGACAACACCCACCAGTGGGACTCGAACCCAGTGGTGGGTTCGTCACTGCCACTGTCTCACATTGACAGTGGCTTGACGAAAAATGCAGACTGACCCCTCACTCATCTGGTGCCTTAGGGAGGTAGAGATGTTTGAGATATATATCTCGAACTATCTACTTCTTTTGTAAGGTCTGATGGCGTAGTGGGTTAAAGCATACTAGTTATGCCAGCTACTGGAAGGTAGTTGTGCTTTCTGGGTTCGAGTCCCACTGGTGGGTGTTGTCCAAAGATTGTTTATCTTCACTTGTGGTTTATGCAAGTATAGGCTTATAAGCTGGACACGAGTTCTCTCACATTGACAGTGGCTTGACGAAAAATGCAGACTGACCCCTCACTCATCTGGTGCCTTCGGGAGGTAGAGATGTTTGAGATATATATCTCGAACTATCTACTTCTTTTGTAAGGTCTGATGGCGTAGTGGGTTAAAGCATACTAGTTATGCCAGCTACTGGAAGGTAGTTGTGCTTTCTGGGTTCGAGTCCCACTGGTGGGTGTTGTCCAAAGATTGTTTATCTTCACTTGTGGTTTATGCAAGTATAGGCTTATAAGCTGGACACGAGTTCTCTCACATTGACAGTGGCTTGACGAAAAATGCAGACTGACCCCTCACTCATCTGGTGCCTTCGGGAGGTAGAGATGTTTGAGATATATATCTCGAACTATCTACTTCTTTTGTAAGGTCTGATGGCGTAGTGGGTTAAAGCATACTAGTTATGCCAGCTACTGGAAGGTAGTTGTGCTTTCTGGGTTCGAGTCCCACTGGTGGGTGTTGTCCAAAGATTGTTTATCTTCACTTGTGGTTTATGCAAGTATAGGCTTATAAGCTGGACACGAGTTCTCTCACATTGACAGTGGCTTGACGAAAAATGCAGACTGACCCCTCACTCATCTGGTGCCTTCGGGAGGTAGAGATGTTTGAGATATATATCTCGAACTATCTACTTCTTTTGTAAGGTCTGATGGCGTAGTGGGTTAAAGCATACTAGTTATGCCAGCTACTGGAAGGTAGTTGTGCTTTCTGGGTTCGAGTCCCACTGGTGGGTGTTGTCCAAAGATTGTTTATCTTCACTTGTGGTTTATGCAAGTATAGGCTTATAAGCTGGACACGAGTTCTCTCACATTGACAGTGGCTTGACGAAAAATGCAGACTGACCCCTCACTCATCTGGTGCCTTCGGGAGGTAGAGATGTTTGAGATATATATCTCGAACTATCTACTTCTTTTGTAAGGTCTGATGGCGTAGTGGGTTAAAGCATACTAGTTATGCCAGCTACTGGAAGGTAGTTGTGCTTTCTGGGTTCGAGTCCCACTGGTGGGTGTTGTCCAAAGATTGTTTATCTTCACTTGTGGTTTATGCAAGTATAGGCTTATAAGCTGGACACGAGTTCTCTCACATTGACAGTGGCTTGACGAAAAATGCAGACTGACCCCTCACTCATCTGGTGCCTTCGGGAGGTAGAGATGTTTGAGATATATATCTCGAACTATCTACTTCTTTTGTAAGGTCTGATGGCGTAGTGGGTTAAAGCATACTAGTTATGCCAGCTACTGGAAGGTAGTTGTGCTTTCTGGGTTCGAGTCCCACTGGTGGGTGTTGTCCAAAGATTGTTTATCTTCACTTGTGGTTTATGCAAGTATAGGCTTATAAGCTGGACACGAGTTCTCTCACATTGACAGTGGCTTGACGAAAAATGCAGACTGACCCCTCACTCATCTGGTGCCTTCGGGAGGTAGAGATGTTTGAGATATATATCTCGAACTATCTACTTCTTTTGTAAGGTCTGATGGCGTAGTGGGTTAAAGCATACTAGTTATGCCAGCTACTGGAAGGTAGTTGTGCTTTCTGGGTTCGAGTCCCACTGGTGGGTGTTGTCCAAAGATTGTTTATCTTCACTTGTGGTTTATGCAAGTATAGGCTTATAAGCTGGACACGAGTTCTCTCACATTGACAGTGGCTTGACGAAAAATGCAGACTGACCCCTCACTCATCTGGTGCCTTCGGGAGGTAGAGATGTTTGAGATATATATCTCGAACTATCTACTTCTTTTGTAAGGTCTGATGGCGTAGTGGGTTAAAGCATACTAGTTATGCCAGCTACTGGAAGGTAGTTGTGCTTTCTGGGTTCGAGTCCCACTGGTGGGTGTTGTCCAAAGATTGTTTATCTTCACTTGTGGTTTATGCAAGTATAGGCTTATAAGCTGGACACGAGTTCTCTCACATTGACAGTGGCTTGACGAAAAATGCAGACTGACCCCTCACTCATCTGGTGCCTTCGGGAGGTAGAGATGTTTGAGATATATATCTCGAACTATCTACTTCTTTTGTAAGGTCTGATGGCGTAGTGGGTTAAAGCATACTAGTTATGCCAGCTACTGGAAGGTAGTTGTGCTTTCTGGGTTCGAGTCCCACTGGTGGGTGTTGTCCAAAGATTGTTTATCTTCACTTGTGGTTTATGCAAGTATAGGCTTATAAGCTGGACACGAGTTCTCTCACATTGACAGTGGCTTGACGAAAAATGCAGACTGACCCCTCACTCATCTGGTGCCTTCGGGAGGTAGAGATGTTTGAGATATATATCTCGAACTATCTACTTCTTTTGTAAGGTCTGATGGCGTAGTGGGTTAAAGCATACTAGTTATGCCAGCTACTGGAAGGTAGTTGTGCTTTCTGGGTTCGAGTCCCACTGGTGGGTGTTGTCCAAAGATTGTTTATCTTCACTTGTGGTTTATGCAAGTATAGGCTTATAAGCTGGACACGAGTTCTCTCACATTGACAGTGGCTTGACGAAAAATGCAGACTGACCCCTCACTCATCTGGTGCCTTCGGGAGGTAGAGATGTTTGAGATATATATCTCGAACTATCTACTTCTTTTGTAAGGTCTGATGGCGTAGTGGGTTAAAGCATACTAGTTATGCCAGCTACTGGAAGGTAGTTGTGCTTTCTGGGTTCGAGTCCCACTGGTGGGTGTTGTCCAAAGATTGTTTATCTTCACTTGTGGTTTATGCAAGTATAGGCTTATAAGCTGGACACGAGTTCTCTCACATTGACAGTGGCTTGACGAAAAATGCAGACTGACCCCTCACTCATCTGGTGCCTTCGGGAGGTAGAGATGTTTGAGATATATATCTCGAACTATCTACTTCTTTTGTAAGGTCTGATGGCGTAGTGGGTTAAAGCATACTAGTTATGCCAGCTACTGGAAGGTAGTTGTGCTTTCTGGGTTCGAGTCCCACTGGTGGGTGTTGTCCAAAGATTGTTTATCTTCACTTGTGGTTTATGCAAGTATAGGCTTATAAGCTGGACACGAGTTCTCTCACATTGACAGTGGCTTGACGAAAAATGCAGACTGACCCCTCACTCATCTGGTGCCTTCGGGAGGTAGAGATGTTTGAGATATATATCTCGAACTATCTACTTCTTTTGTAAGGTCTGATGGCGTAGTGGGTTAAAGCATACTAGTTATGCCAGCTACTGGAAGGTAGTTGTGCTTTCTGGGTTCGAGTCCCACTGGTGGGTGTTGTCCAAAGATTGTTTATCTTCACTTGTGGTTTATGCAAGTATAGGCTTATAAGCTGGACACGAGTTCTCTCACATTGACAGTGGCTTGACGAAAAATGCAGACTGACCCCTCACTCATCTGGTGCCTTCGGGAGGTAGAGATGTTTGAGATATATATCTCGAACTATCTACTTCTTTTGTAAGGTCTGATGGCGTAGTGGGTTAAAGCATACTAGTTATGCCAGCTACTGGAAGGTAGTTGTGCTTTCTGGGTTCGAGTCCCACTGGTGGGTGTTGTCCAAAGATTGTTTATCTTCACTTGTGGTTTATGCAAGTATAGGCTTATAAGCTGGACACGAGTTCTCTCACATTGACAGTGGCTTGACGAAAAATGCAGACTGACCCCTCACTCATCTGGTGCCTTCGGGAGGTAGAGATGTTTGAGATATATATCTCGAACTATCTACTTCTTTTGTAAGGTCTGATGGCGTAGTGGGTTAAAGCATACTAGTTATGCCAGCTACTGGAAGGTAGTTGTGCTTTCTGGGTTCAAGTCCCACTGGTGGGTGTTGTCCAAAGATTGTTTATCTTCACTTGTGGTTTATGCAAGTATAGGCTTATAAGCTGGACACGAGTTCTCTCACATTGACAGTGGCTTGACGAAAAATGCAGACTGACCCCTCACTCATCTGGTGCCTTCGGGAGGTAGAGATGTTTGAGATATATATCTCGAACTATCTACTTCTTTTGTAAGGTCTGATGGCGTAGTGGGTTATAGCATACTAGTTATGCCAGCTACTGGAAGGTAGTTGTGCTTTCTGGGTTCGAGTCCCACTGGTGGGTGTTGTCCAAAGATTGTTTATCTTCACTTGTGGTTTATGCAAGTATAGGCTTATAAGCTGGACACGAGTTCTCTCACATTGACAGTGGCTTGACGAAAAATGCAGACTGACCCCTCACTCATCTGGTGCCTTCGGGAGGTAGAGATGTTTGAGATATATATCTCGAACTATCTACTTCTTTTGTAAGGTCTGATGGCGTAGTGGGTTAAAGCATACTAGTTATGCCAGCTACTGGAAGGTAGTTGTGCTTTCTGGGTTCGAGTCCCACTGGTGGGTGTTGTCCAAAGATTGTTTATCTTCACTTGTGGTTTATGCAAGTATAGGCTTATAAGCTGGACACGAGTTCTCTCACATTGACAGTGGCTTGACGAAAAATGCAGACTGACCCCTCACTCATCTGGTGCCTTCGGGAGGTAGAGATGTTTGAGATATATATCTCGAACTATCTACTTCTTTTGTAAGGTCTGATGGCGTAGTGGGTTAAAGCATACTAGTTATGCCAGCTACTGGAAGGTAGTTGTGCTTTCTGGGTTCGAGTCCCACTGGTGGGTGTTGTCCAAAGATTGTTTATCTTCACTTGTGGTTTATGCAAGTATAGGCTTATAAGCTGGACACGAGTTCTCTCACATTGACAGTGGCTTGACGAAAAATGCAGACTGACCCCTCACTCATCTGGTGCCTTCGGGAGGTAGAGATGTTTGAGATATATATCTCGAACTATCTACTTCTTTTGTAAGGTCTGATGGCGTAGTGGGTTAAAGCATACTAGTTATGCCAGCTACTGGAAGGTAGTTGTGCTTTCTGGGTTCGAGTCCCACTGGTGGGTGTTGTCCAAAGATTGTTTATCTTCACTTGTGGTTTATGCAAGTATAGGCTTATAAGCTGGACACGAGTTCTCTCACATTGACAGTGGCTTGACGAAAAATGCAGACTGACCCCTCACTCATCTGGTGCCTTCGGGAGGTAGAGATGTTTGAGATATATATCTCGAACTATCTACTTCTTTTGTAAGGTCTGATGGCGTAGTGGGTTAAAGCATACTAGTTATGCCAGCTACTGGAAGGTAGTTGTGCTTTCTGGGTTCGAGTCCCACTGGTGGGTGTTGTCCAAAGATTGTTTATCTTCACTTGTGGTTTATGCAAGTATAGGCTTATAAGCTGGACACGAGTTCTCTCACATTGACAGTGGCTTGACGAAAAATGCAGACTGACCCCTCACTCATCTGGTGCCTTCGGGAGGTAGAGATGTTTGAGATATATATCTCGAACTATCTACTTCTTTTGTAAGGTCTGATGGCGTAGTGGGTTAAAGCATACTAGTTATGCCAGCTACTGGAAGGTAGTTGTGCTTTCTGGGTTCGAGTCCCACTGGTGGGTGTTGTCCAAAGATTGTTTATCTTCACTTGTGGTTTATGCAAGTATAGGCTTATAAGCTGGACACGAGTTCTCTCACATTGACAGTGGCTTGACGAAAAATGCAGACTGACCCCTCACTCATCTGGTGCCTTCGGGAGGTAGAGATGTTTGAGATATATATCTCGAACTATCTACTTCTTTTGTAAGGTCTGATGGCGTAGTGGGTTAAAGCATACTAGTTATGCCAGCTACTGGAAGGTAGTTGTGCTTTCTGGGTTCGAGTCCCACTGGTGGGTGTTGTCCAAAGATTGTTTATCTTCACTTGTGGTTTATGCAAGTATAGGCTTATAAGCTGGACACGAGTTCTCTCACATTGACAGTGGCTTGACGAAAAATGCAGACTGACCCCTCACTCATCTGGTGCCTTCGGGAGGTAGAGATGTTTGAGATATATATCTCGAACTATCTACTTCTTTTGTAAGGTCTGATGGCGTAGTGGGTTAAAGCATACTAGTTATGCCAGCTACTGGAAGGTAGTTGTGCTTTCTGGGTTCGAGTCCCACTGGTGGGTGTTGTCCAAAGATTGTTTATCTTCACTTGTGGTTTATGCAAGTATAGGCTTATAAGCTGGACACGAGTTCTCTCACATTGACAGTGGCTTGACGAAAAATGCAGACTGACCCCTCACTCATCTGGTGCCTTCGGGAGGTAGAGATGTTTGAGATATATATCTCGAACTATCTACTTCTTTTGTAAGGTCTGATGGCGTAGTGGGTTAAAGCATACTAGTTATGCCAGCTACTGGAAGGTAGTTGTGCTTTCTGGGTTCGAGTCCCACTGGTGGGTGTTGTCCAGAGATTGTTTATCTTCACTTGTGGTTTATGCAAGTATAGGCTTATAAGCTGGACACGAGTTCTCTCACATTGACAGTGGCTTGACGAAAAATGCAGACTGACCCCTCACTCATCTGGTGCCTTCGGGAGGTAGAGATGTTTGAGATATATATCTCGAACTATCTACTTCTTTTGTAAGGTCTGATGGCGTAGTGGGTTAAAGCATACTAGTTATGCCAGCTACTGGAAGGTAGTTGTGCTTTCTGGGTTCGAGTCCCACTGGTGGGTGTTGTCCAAAGATTGTTTATCTTCACTTGTGGTTTATGCAAGTATAGGCTTATAAGCTGGACACGAGTTCTCTCACATTGACAGTGGCTTGACGAAAAATGCAGACTGACCCCTCACTCATCTGGTGCCTTCGGGAGGTAGAGATGTTTGAGATATATATCTCGAACTATCTACTTCTTTTGTAAGGTCTGATGGCGTAGTGGGTTAAAGCATACTAGTTATGCAAGCTACTGGAAGGTAGTTGTGCTTTCTGGGTTCGAGTCCCACTGGTGGGTGTTGTCCAAAGATTGTTTATCTTCACTTGTGGTTTATGCAAGTATAGGCTTATAAGCTGGACACGAGTTCTCTCACATTGACAGTGGCTTGACGAAAAATGCAGACTGACCCCTCACTCATCTGGTGCCTTCGGGAGGTAGAGATGTTTGAGATATATATCTCGAACTATCTACTTCTTTTGTAAGGTCTGATGGCGTAGTGGGTTAAAGCATACTAGTTATGCCAGCTACTGGAAGGTAGTTGTGCTTTCTGGGTTCGAGTCCCACTGGTGGGTGTTGTCCAAAGATTGTTTATCTTCACTTGTGGTTTATGCAAGTATAGGCTTATATATATATATATATATATATATATATATATATATATATATATATATATATATATATATATATATATATATATATATATATATATATATATATATATATATATATATATATATATAAGCTGAACGACCTGAGGAGGAAGGAGGGACGAATAAGGGCTTCGGATGCCCACGATGCTTTGTACCTTCTCTCAAGGTGCCTGGCTTTGCCCAGACTGACCTATTTCCTAAGGTGTGCTCCCTCCTTCGACAGCCCAAAATTAACAGAATATGACTCACTCCTAAGGTCAATAACCGTGAGAGTGTTAAACCTCTCTCTGCAAGATGACCAATGGGACCAAGCAACGCTCCCAGTTAGACTCGGGGGTATAGGTATTCGCAAGACGACACAGTTAGCATTGCCGGCATTCTTATCCTCGACCAGTGCTACAGGTGAATTAGTTAAGGAAATACTACCGGAATACCCAAGAGGCTCCATTAGGATTCATGATCCCAAATTCGCGGAAGGAGCCGGTCAGTGGGACACTTGTCAACTCTCACCCTCGACTGACTTTTCCAAATGACTACAGTCCAAATGGGATAGCCCCATAGTGGAAAACATTGCAACATCATTGCTGGAGGCAGCTTCCAGGAAGGACAGAGCACGTCTTCTAGCTGTGCAAGCGCCCCATGCCGGGGACTTCCTGTTGGCAGTCCCTAATTCCGCCTTGGGTACCCGCCTGGACCATCGGACCCTAAGTATTGGTGTTGCCCTGTGCCTTGCCGCCCCTATCTCCACCAAGCACCGGTGTATTTGCGGTTATGCACCGGCAGACCAATACGGCAGCCATGGTCTCATCTGTCGTAAGACACAGGAAAAGATTGTCAGACATGAAGCAGTCAATGACATCATCAAGAGAAGTTTGGCTACAGCTGGGTGCCCAGCACAAAGGGAACCTCAGTTGTGCAGGCCTGACAACAGCCAAAAACGCCCAGATGGAGTCACCCTGCAGCCATGGAGGGAAGGTAAACAGGTCGTAAGGGACTACACGTGTGCATCTACATTGGCTGATACCTATCTACCTTACAGCACAGCTGAGGGAGGTGGGGTGGCCACTTTCAGGGAGACCCAGAAAACCAATAAGTACAGAGACCTAGAATGTTGTTACAGGTTCGTGCCGATAGGCTCTGAGACTCTGGGGTAAATGTGCACTTGCCTGGCGTAAAAGACACTCGCCTGGTGTTCCGCAAGCGCTATGTCATGGGTTCGTATCCTGGCTGGGGAAGATTTAATGGGCGCAATTCCTTAACTGTAGCCTCTGTTTAACGCAACAGTAAAATGTGTACTTGGATGAAAAAACGATTCTTCGCGGCGGGGATCGTATTCCAGGGACCTGCCCGAAACGCTACGCGTACTAGTGGCTGTACAAGAATGTAACAACTCTTGTATATATCTCAAAAAGAAAAAAAAAAAAAAAAAAAACTTAAGTTCCTGAAGGAGGTGGGCGAGGAACTCATTGGGAAAACTAGAGACCCAAGAGCGGCCAATTTCATGTTCCAGCGCCTGAGTGTCCCTGTTCAAAGGGAACATGCGTGTTGTATCTTGGGTACGCACCGGACCTCCAAAGAGCTGGACGAGGTCTTCGAACACCGATTGTTATATTGTTATACACGTACAAGTGTGTGTTTTCTGTAAGCTGTAGAATTGCAATAAAATCAAATAAAGAAATATTTAAAAAAAAAAAAATAATAGGGGTGGTAGGAGAGGAAAAGATTAAAGTACTGTATTCAGTGAGAATCCACAAGGTCTTCTCTGAACACTATTTATTTTCTTCTTCGAGGATGTGGGTCCCTTTAATCAAACCAGTGGTGGTACCCCTATCTATATTATATATATTTATTTATATATATATATATATATATATATATATATATATATATATATATATATATATATATATATATATATATATATATATATATATATATATATAACCCATTCAGGCTTGTTCGCATATATGTATGTATGTATATATGTATGTATATATATATATATATATATATATATATATATATATATATATATATATATATATATATATATATATATATATATATATATATATATATATATATATATATATTGTGACGATAATCTCCTTCAAGAGATTGAGCCTGCTCTTCCCTCCAAAGTTCGTCGATACATACATCTATATAAAACTACTATGGAAGAAATATTCAACAACGACAACAACATCTCCAAGGTTTGCCAGAGAGCAAAACGTATGCAGCCAGGAACACCTGCTCCACCTCGAACAACCAAACTACCTGTCTTGTCGCCTGCTCCTCGCTGATTGGCTGCGGGTCCAGCTGCAACTGCACTCCACCCACCATACTACTTGATGTCTGGGGCTGCCACGACCTCAGTCCTCAGAATATCCCGTGCTTTCGACAAGTTAACACGTCTCGTTGGTAGACTAAGCCCCAGGCTTACGTGTACTAAGAGAAGTGATAGCTTGAAGCCAATATTCCTGCACCTATTTACTTTGTTTGTCATACACTGGTTATTTGCTCACTTGTCTTAACGTAACTTTTCATTTTGCCATTTGATTATTCTTATTACTTTGATTTTATTATACGAATTTGTATGTCCATTTTATTCATGTTTTGCTTTTATAACGTAATTAAAATTTCATTGTTAAAATTTACTTGTGTTTTGTGTGTCTTCTCCTTACCTTACCACAGACGAAGTTCCAGATTTTCTATTTTTTTCTATATGTGACAAGGCCATACCCCTAGCTTTTGAACAGCCGAACACCAACGCGTTACCGTCACATATTCAACCCGTTCTCGCAAATTCGTAAAGTCAATATTGACTTATTAACTACGTGCATAGGTGATATACTAAACATAATAGATACCCTTAAAAAGATTCATAGAAAACACCGACCTTACCTAACCTTGTTAGTATCTTAAGATAAGCATCTTATTGCTTCGTAATTACAATTATTACTTAACCTATACCTATTATAGGTTAGGTAATAATTGTAATTACGAAGCAATAAGATGCTTATCTTAAGATACTAACAAGGTTAGGTAAGGTCGGTGTTTTCTATGAATCTTTTTAAGGGTATCTATTATGTTAAGTATGTCACCTATGCACATATTTAATAAGTCAATATTGACTTATTAAATTTGCGAGAACGGGTTGACATATTATATGGGGGCCTGTCCTAGGACCTTCACTCAGGTACTGGTGCCAAGTGGTAATTTATGGTAAGCGTATTTAACTTTGTTAACGTAGCTTTTACTATTTTTCATATTCAATTTCATTTTTTATATGGTGCGGTGTATTGTGCATTACGAGAGTAACATATGGTGAAGGTGAGACAACTTTGGATTACGTGGTGACTGTAGGCCTCAGTCATACTCTTAATTGGTCATCTCTCCCTCCGTGTTATTACTCGTGTTTACCATCTTTGTCCCTTGGATATTTCTCATTTTTGACAGATCATCATATTGGTACCCTGGTACTGTGGTCTGCCCCGGGTCAAGTGCACCCAATCTTCTGCAATCTGACTGTAGGAGGACAAAGAGGGCCATAGTTCCTCTAGCTCGAACTTTAGTTGCTGAATTGGGACCTCAGCAGCAGTTCTCGTCACCAGTTGACACCTCGCACCCCTACACGTCAGTCAGAGATGATGATACATACAACGGTAGGGAATTAGCTTACTTTTTCAGAGCACAAAAGTTCGCTAATTCTGTAAGTATCATATTAATTTCGGTAGGAAAAACTTGTTTTATGTCCTATAGAGACTCGGCAAGGTATGCCTACATCCTTGGACTACCAATTTTACTTTTGAGGCAATTAACTGTTTCATTTGTTTTCGAAACTCTGTTTCATTTGTTAGTAGGATTTTCTTGCATGAGTATCCTCTTACATGAGTACCGGGTACAAGATTTCCTGCGCCCTTGATTTAAATTAATCATTTAACATCTTGTACTTAACTTTAATTGTTAAAGATTCCACAGGATAGGTACCAGTTGCCACGTTGTCCTGTTTCTGACATTCACTATAACTGAATATTCGTTGTACATTTATTTGCTAATTTCACCATGTTTCGTCTCCAAGCTTTCCGTGCAGATCCAGCAGGTGCAATAGGGACTTTAAGTCATGCCAAGAAGACTGAATTACAAACTCTTGCACATGAGTATCAACTAACAGTTCCCTACCAAGCCAACAAGAGTGAAATAGAGTTGCGTGGTGACCGCTGGCCGGGTCGGACGTTCCTGAGGTCTCTCCGCACTGGCTAGTGTTTACGTTGGGTGATCGCTTGTTTGCCCTGCTGGTGGTGGTTTGCCACTGACGGGGTGACGTTTGCTTCGCCATGGGGACGTTTCGCCCTCCATTGCAGAGGACGCTGTCAGCTGGTCTGGCGTTTACGGTGCCGGTGGACCATCCATTGGTTGGTGTCGCCCTAGTAGACGTGCTGCATGTGCAGCTGTCTGACCTGGTGGGCATCCAGCTGCTTCAGGGCCACCGTGCTGTGGTCAAGTTCCGCCTCCAGGCTGCCTTTCAGGAGTTTCTCGAGCGGTGTGAGGGGCGTGTTTACCCTCTCCCTGATTCAGCTGGCTCAGTTAAGGTAGTGAATCTTAGTGTCACCTTGACGTCTGTGCCCCCTTCGAATTTCAGGACGACTTTTTAACCTCCTGTTTCGAACGGTTTGGGACAGTGTTGAGTGTTCGTTGGAACAAGGTCGTTGCCGGGCACTGTGTTGGTATGCTTGACGGCTCCCGCACCCTGACGATGTCGCTGAAGGGTAGTGTACCGTCGTCGATGTCCGTGTTGGGATACACGCTCCGCTGCCAGTACCGGGGTCAACCGCGCACCTGTTATCGGTGTGGTCACGAGGGTCATCTGGCTGCTGCGTGCGACGTGGGAGCGACTGGTCGTGTGCATGTTCTTCGTGCGGAGGATTTTCCGCCCCTGTTGCGTTCGGGCGGTGTAGGTACTGTGCCTGAGGCGCCTGCCTGCCTGTCTGCTGCTCCGCCTGTTGAGGAGAAAAGTCTTGGAGAGAATTGTTCTCAATCGTGTCATGTTTCAGGTCAAAGAAAAACTGGCCCCAAACCTATATGGGTTCATGCCCAAGTGTAGCACACAAACATGCTTTGCTGAATATTTTGTAAACTCCCAGGATGGGACACAGGCAGCCTTTATTGACCTAAAGTCAGCTTTCGATGTAGCGAATGACGAAATAATATTAGAGCAACTTGCTGAATTTGGAATCAAAGGTAATCTTCTGAGTTGGATAAAGAGCTACCTATCCAACAGGCGTGCTAGTGTCCTATTTAAAGGAGTTAAAAGTACAAGAACAGATGCATTCGAACTAGGCACACCTCAAGGTGGTGTCCTAAGCCCTATGCTCTTCAATATACTTATGCACAAACTTATCCATAACATACCTGTACAACCTACGGAAACAGTTATATGTTATGCTGATGATATTTGTATTATGGCACACAGTAAACCAAGGCTACAAATGTTACTTGATGCATTCTCCAAGAAAGTAGTAGAATGTGGCCTCATAATCTCTGTTGATAAAACAAGGGTTCTTATTCCCCATTCTCTTCATGCTAACTATACTATTAATGGAGTGCCCGTGGAGACTTGTGAGTCTTATAAATATCTTGGAGTCGAGGTTAATGATACAAATCTCATCAGCAACCTGCGTAAAAAACTTGTTGGGCGTCTTAAACCTCTCAGAACTCTTGTTGGCAAAGGATTTGGCATTAACATAAAATATGCTCGTAGTTTTTATATTGCCTTTATACGATCTGTTGTTGATTATTATGCCTTGCATCTTCTTAATTTTTCTCCTAAACAATTACAAGGCCTAGATGTAGTACAGAATGATGCCATGCGCATCATCCTGGGTTGTCCTAGAACTGTCAGAATTGTTAACATGAGAAAGGAACTAAACTTACCTTCCATTTACGAAAGAATAGTTCTACTTAGTACTATGTTTTGCGCCAAAACTTTGAAAAATAATGGTCCCCCCAGCTCTATTCAAATTAAATTGAGATCCATTCTAAACAATTCTGACTGTTCCCTCAATCCGCCGCAAAAAGCTCCCTACAGTGTGTGGCTCAGTTGTTGTGCCTATAATCTTCAGAAACTGAATGTATCTCTTAACCCTGATAAAACTGTTCACTATATTCCCCCTTGGAAAGATGTGGAGGTCTCTCTGCATTATACTCCCATCAGTGTAAAACAAATGTATAACACTGACATTTTGAGATGTATAACATTAGAAGCTATTGACAGTCATCTTCAAATTCTCAAACCGACTGAATCTTATGCCTTTACTGATGGCTCTGTGCAGTTAGGCACTGGTAGAACAGGTTGTGCATGTGCAGTGTATAAAGGGAATGAAATGATCATGACTAGTACACAGAGATTGAACAACTGGGCAAGCACGACACAGACCGAGCTATTGGGTATTTATCTAGCCACTGAATACCTTAAGCTCAATGGTGGTGGAGTTATTTTCTGTGACTCTAAAAGTGCTCTGCAGTCCTTAAATAACCCATCACAATGTATGTCGGAAGTAGCTTGTAATATTAAATGGAATGTAATTTTTGCCAATGATAATAACTCTTGTATAAAATTTGTGTGGATCCCATCCCATGTTGGAGTTGAAAAACATGACTTTGTAGATCAATTGGCCAATGAGGCTTGCAGGAAAGAAAACATTGATTATGACTTTGGACTATCTAATGCAGTTATTAGAAACATACAAATTAAAGAAATTAATTCAGATTTAGAAGAACTAAGAAATGCACAGAGACCTGAAAGCTGCAGTATTAAAAGTTATGACAAGTGTCTGTAATAATAGGTATTTGTATGGTCAGCACAGTAACCGGACCAGGCAATGTGATGTAGTCATTGCGCGAATTCGCCTTGGCTATAGACACATCTGGCAGGTTAGTGAGGCTGAGCCACTACCAGAATATTCAGATTGTAAACTCTGTGATAAACCTTTAATGCATTCACTAGAACACTATATTGATGAATGTGAAACCGTAAAGGACTTTAGACCTCCTGGCCTATTGTACCACCAACTGTGTAACTATTTTATTGACTCAGGTGTTCTGGACGACATCCTAACAATTTACCCAAAATTTGCTTGTCCATTTTAAAGAATGAAGAACAATTTCTATTTATACTCTAAGCTGCATCACTTATGAACCCATCCCTGCCCTTGTGTGGCAGTGCACAATAGAAAGTTGTTTTCACATATCCACACATTAAAACATTGATTGTAACCGTGATATATATGTGCTTCAGCCTACAGTTTAGACCTATTGTCTTATGTATGACCCTCTGTCCTGCGTGACAGTGAATACTAGCATTAACCTCAATTTAATAAGACTATCAAAATCCTCAGATTAGGCAAAATTGTAATTAATTTTGTCAATAAAGATGTTAATAATAATAATAGCTCTCCGGCCTGTGCGACACGTCTAGTGCCAGCTGTGGCCCCTGGGGTTGTTCCGCCGGTGTGTGAGGGTGTCGGGCTGTCGCCTGAGCTGTGTGTAGTGAAAGGTGTCCCGGTGGAGGTTCATGTTCCGCCCCCGCCTGTGGATGTGTTACCGGCTCCCGGGGACACGGGTTCTGCCGTTTTGGAGGGGGTGCTTCGTGGTGAGGTGCCTGCCGTGCCTGAGTGTGTTGCCTCCTGTAGTTCTGCTCTTCCCATTCCTTTGCAGAAGCGTGCGCGTCGGTGTTCTGAGGCTGTTTCCGTGGATGATGTAGACAGTGTGGGTGATGTGGCCTCTGTGGACTCTTCGGACGGTGCGGGTGTGGCCTGTGTGGATATGACGGTGGAGGCTGTGCCTGCGGCGGGGCCTGCTGGGCGTGGTGTGGTGCGGCCTGTCTCGAAGCGTTCGCGGCGGGCTCGGAGTGTCTCCCCCCTTCGTGGTGTGCCTTGGGAGGAGGTGGGGGAGTATGGTGCTCAGCTGGCGTCCCCCGCCGAGGATGATGGTGCTGTGAGGGGCTCCGACGTTGCTCCCTGTGCCCCGCCTCCTGCGTCTCCTGCTGTTGGGTCCCCGCAGTGGGGGGTTGTCCCTGATGGTCGGGACCTCGTCGTGAAGTTGCGGAAAGATGTGCGCCAGGGAGCCTCGGCTCCTGTGCCCTGTGGTGGGGTCGCTGCCGTGCCTGCAGTTCCCCCTCCTTCCTTGCCCCGGTCTGGGGGTTGCCTAGTCCCGTCTGCTGGGGTCGTGCCCTGTGAGGGTCCGGAGTTGGGCCCTTATCGGGATGCCCGGGTGCTTCCGATCCCGTGGTGCTCGTCAACCATCTGGGTGTCGTCAAAGAAGGAGTTTGTTTATAGGGTGCCGGATAGGATGTCTCAGCCGAGGGTACAGCCTGATGGCCGGCTGCCCGCCGACCTGTGGGTGGTTTGGGAAGCGTACCGCTTGCGCTTTCCGTACCGTAAGTTTCCGGAGAAATATTAGTTCCCGTCTTGCGCGCACCGCTACGCCGTGCCTGGATCAGCTGCCACTGTGGCCATGACGCCCCGCCCCCCGGTGCGGGGAGTCTCCCTCTGACGTTCGCCTCTGTTTTCGTCGCCACTCCTCTCTCTACGGCCCATCACGTCTACCGCTTTTGACTTTCTTCTCCTCTTTACCATCAACGCGTCTCCTTACATCTGTCCTGGTGCAGTCATCGGGAGGGTTACCCCTTCATGCAAACTGCACCTATTCTCAAGAAGAAGAAGAGTGAAATACACAACCTGTTGCTGGATCATTTCTTAGAGCAAGGTAAGATAGACTCTGAAACTCATGAAACTTACTATATTGCAGATAAAACTGATTTGGCGACGATGAAACTCAAACTAGAGCTGGCCAAGATTGAACGTGAGCAGCAAAGGGAAGCCCTCGAACAACAAAGAGAAGCAGCTGCCATACGAAGGGAAGAACAAGAACGTGAGGCTGCCTTAAGAAGGGAAGAAATCGCCCTCAAAGAACGTGAAGCTGCCTTGAGGAGAGAAGAACAAGAACGTGAGGTTGCACTACTCCGTGAGCGGGAACGAGTACAACTTGAAACCAAACAACGCGAGTTGGAGATGCAACGCGAACATGACAAGCAACAAGCGACTCTGGCTCTAGAGTGTCGTCAACGAGAATACACGTTGGAAACTTCACACCTCGCTCAACGCCAGCAAGCTACTGCCAATCTTCCGGTCAGTTTTAATATATCGCATGCAAGTAAGTTAATGCCATCCTTTGTAGAAGCCGAAGTTGATGTGTTTTTCACCACCTTTGAAACCCTTGCTAATCAACTCAGTTGGCCTGTCGACCAATGGGCCACACTTCTCAGAGTCCATCTTACAGGTAGAGCTGCAGTCACACTCAGTACTCTGGCGTCTGAGAATGACTACCAGACTCTGAAACAAGCAGTGTTGGACGCCTACCTCCTCTCTACAGAAAGTTATCGAAGGAAATTCCGTGACCACCTGAAGGCAAGTACCACTACCTTCCTCGAGTTTGCTAACACAAAACGGAGATATTTTATGAAATGGCTGGAAGCAGCACATGTCTCTACTTTTACAGAACTCGTCAACCTGATGCTTGTTGAAGAATTCTTGAGGCGTGTGCCGCCTCCTGTCCGTCTCTACTTAGCAGATAAAGAAGAAACCGACTACCTGAAGTGTGCTAAGTCGGCTGACACTTACAGCCTCATCCACCGGCTGACACCCGAACCATCCTCCAGTAAGAAGTCGTGGTACAGTTACGAGAAAGTGAGCACCGATCAAGCTGGCTCGCAATTGTACTGCAAGTATTGTAGACTCTATGGACATACCATAGACAAGTGTGGTAAGTCTCAATACAAGGGAACCACTGACCCACAGAAACCCAAACCAACTCCTCCTAAGTCCGGTAAGCCTGTGATGAATGTTGGTGTTAATGTTAATGATCTTTCTCTTTTCAGTAACCACCTGTATACTGGAACTGTCTCTGCCAACGGTTCAAATCCGGAGGGACGTTTCAAATTGAAGATCTTGAGGGACACAGCGGCTCTTCAATCGATCATCTTGAAGTCGGCTGTGCCCAACATCGCCTACACCGGAGAAACTGTCTTCATCACTGACCTCACTGCTACCACTCCCTACCCTCTCGCCAGAGTCCACCTGGATTGTCCCTACGTGAACGGAGAAGTCCAAGTCGCCGTCAGGGAAAAGCCTTTTCCCATGCCTGGAGTGCAACTTCTCCTAGGCAACGACTTGGCAGAAGACCTGCAACCGACCAACCTGATCGTCATGGACAAACCCCAGGTGTGTAACTCTGTGCCAATAAACCCTATTCTAGCGTATGTTCCAGCAGAGGTTCAAGAGTGATGAAGTTTCTCCTCCGGTTCTCGTGACCACCCGTGCACAAGCCGCACGTCCACAGCCAGCTGACTCTACTGCTACCGCTGTCCCTCAAGACCCTCAGAAACTACCCCCGAATCTGACCAAGTTGGAGTTCCGTAAGTTGCAGAGGGAAGATCTTACCTTAACACCATTGTTTTTCCAGGCTGAGACTCAACCCGACAGTATTCCTGGGTTCTTCCTAGAGAACGACTTGCTCTACCGCAGATATAGACCCAGTAAACTGAAGGAGGAGGACGATTGGGCCAACATCGAACAACTTGTGATTCCTACCAGCCTGCGGCCCACTATTCTACACCTGGCCCACGGAGCACTCTCCCACTACGGCTTCAACAAGACTTACCATGGAATTCGTCAAGACTACTACTGGCCAGGTATGGTAAATAGCGTCAAACAGTACGTAAAACAGTGTCATACATGTCAGATGGCAGGCAAACCGAACATCTCCATTCCCAGAGCGCCACTGATTCCCATACAGGTGCCTGCGGAACCTTTCCACAGACTCATAATAGACTGTGTTGGTCCTTTACCTCGGACCAGTTCAGGTAACGCCTATATCTTAACCATCCTGTGTCCTACCACCAGATTTCCCATAGCAGTTCCAGTGAAGAACATCACGGCTGCTACGGTTGTAAAACATCTATTGAAGATCTTCACTCAATACGGATTTCCCAGGGAGATTCAGAGCGACTGTGGTACCAACTTCACCAGTGATCTCTTCAAAAGGACACTGGAGGAGTTCAACATCAAACAGGTATTGTCCAGCCCCTATCATCCTGCTTCACAGGGTTCTCTTGAACGTAGTCATCAGACTATCAAAGCACTCTTGAAAAAGTTTTGTAGTGAAACCTCTAAGGATTGGGATAAGCAAATCGACCTTATAATGTGTATTTACAGAAGTCTTCCCAATGAGTCCCTAGGAGTATCTCCTTATGAGATGCTCTACGGCCGTAAGTGCCGTACTCCCCTAAAGGCTTTCAAAGACTCTCTCCGAGATGCCACCTTCAGTGAGCATCAGAATGTGCCCCAGTTTCTTCAAAACCTTCAACACATTCTAGAGAGAGTCCACCGTTTTGCCCATGATAATCTATTGAAAGCCCAGGAGAGGATGAAGACTCATTATGACCAGACCAGCAAAGTACGAAAATTTAAGCCGGGAGACTTCGTGCTTGCATACTTCCCTATCCCAGGTTCACCTTTACAAAACAGGTTTTCAGGACCCTACCGCGTCAAAGAGTGCAGAAATAACAACTACGTCATAGAGACTCCAGATAGGCGGCGGAAGACCCAGCTGTGCCACGTCAACCTCCTGAAGCAATATAATGGTACTCCTCCCACTGTCCTGATTAACTGTTCTACCTTCACAGAATCCTACATCCACAGTGAGACCTTCCCAGCTTCTCCTCCCGAAAGCACTGACAAGGAGTCGGCGCTTTCTAATTCCGAATATCCTTAATGATCTTCCCAAATACTTTCAGGATAATAATCGTGCTCCTTTGCCATATTCTAATTCCACTCTCACCTCGTCAGATAAGCCCTTCATCCTCCATGTCGACGCCAGTGGTACCGACGTTGGTGGTGTCGTGATGCAGCAACGAGGCGAGGAGAATACACCTGTCGGCGACTACTGCTACAAGGAACTACGGAACAATTGGCAAGGAGCTACTCTTCATCATCCTGAAGCTCCAGCACTTCACTCCACACCTGAAAAGTGCTTGGTCCACCATCAACACGGACCACACCACCCTACACCTCCTGCAGCACTCCCACTTCTCATCTCAACGTCTTCTACTATGGGCTTGATAACTACAGAAATTCAACCTGGAGACACGCTATACCAAGATTCCGACAACATCTTAGCCCATGATCTCTCCAGAGTTTATGAAGTAGAAGCGACTCCATCTATTACTCCACCACATTACGACGTACTTCTTCCAGAACCGCAGGCTTCGGGGGAGAGTTGTGACGATAATCTCCTTCAAGAGATTGAGCCTGCTCTTCCCTCCAAAGTTCGTCGATACATACATCTATATAAAACTACTATGGAAGAAATATTCAACAACCACAACATCGTCTCCAAGGTTTGCCAGAGAGCAAAACGTATGCAGCCAGGAACACCTGCTCCACCTCGAACCACCAAACTACCTGTCTTGTCGCCTGCTCCTCGCTGATTGGCTGCGGGTCCAGCTGCAACTGCACTCCACCCACCATACTACTTGATGTCTGGGGCCGCCACGACCTCAGTCCTCAGAATATCCCGTGCTTTTGACAAGTTAACACGTCTCGTTGGTAGACTAAGCCCCAGGCTTACGTGTACTAAGAGAAGTGATAGCTTGAAGCCAATATTCCTGCACCTATTTACTTTGTTTGTCATACACTGGTTATTTGCTCACTTGTCTTAATGTAACTTTTCATTTTGCCATTTGATTATTCTTATTACTTTGATTTTATTATACGAATTTGTATGTCCATTTTATTCATGTTTTGCTTTTATAACGTAATTAAAATTTCATTGTTAAAATTTACTTGTTTTGTGTGTCTTCTCCTTACCTTACCACAGACGAAGTTCCAGATTTTCTATTTTTTTTCTATGTGACGAGGCCATACCCCTAGCTTTTGAACAGCCGAACACCAACGCGTTACCGTCAATATATATATATATATATATATATATATATATATATATATATATATATATATATATATATATATATATGTCGTACCTAGTAGCCAGAACTCACTTCTGAGCCTACTATGCAAGGCCCGATTTGCCTAATAAGCCAAGTTTTCATGAATTAATTGCTTTTCGACTACCTAACCTACCTAACCTAACTTAACTTTTTCGGCTACCTAACCGAACCTAACCTATAGAGATAGGTTAGGTAGGGTTGGTTAGGTTTGGTCATATTTCTACGTTAATTTTAACTCCAATTAAAAAAAATTGACCTCTTACATAATGAAATGGGTTGCTTTATCATTTCATAAGAAAAAAATTAGAGAAAATATATTAATTCATGAAAACTTGGCTTATTAGGCAAATCGGGCCTTGCATTGTAGGCTGAAAAGTGAGTTCTGGCTACTAGGTACGACATATATATATATATATATATATATATATATATATATATATATATATATATATATATGTCGTACCTAGTAGCCAGAACTCACTTTTCAGCCTACAATGCAAGGCCCGATTTGCCTAATAAGCCAAGTTTTCATGAATTAATATATTTTCTCTAATTTTTTTCTTATGAAATGATAAAGCAACCCATTTCATTATGTAAGAGGTCAATTTTTTTTAATTGGAGTTAAAATTAACGTAGAAATATGACCAAACCTAACCAACCCTACCTAACCTATCTCTATAGGTTAGGTTCGGTTAGGTAGCCGAAAAAGTTAAGTTAGGTTAGGTAGGTTAGGTAGTCGAAAAGCAATTAATTCATGAAAACTTGGCTTATTAGGCAAATCGGGCCTTGCATAGTAGGCTCAGAAGTGCGTTCTGGCTACTAGGTACGACATATATATATATATATATATATATATATATATGTCGTACCTAGTAGCCAGAACTCACTTTTCAGCCTACAATGCAAGGCCCGATTTGCCTAATAAGCCAAGTTTTCATGAATTAATATATTTTCTCTAATTTTTTTCTTATGAAATGATAAAGCTACCCATTTCATTATGTATGAGGTTAATTTTTTTTTATTGGAGTTAAAATTAACGTAGATATATGACCGAACCTAACCAACCCTACCTAACCTAACCTAATCTATCTTTATAGGTTAGGTTAGGTTAGGTAGCAGAAAAAGTTAGGTTAGGTTAGGTTAGGTAGGTTAGGTAGTCGAAAAACCATTAATTCAAGAAAACTTGGCTTACTAGGCAAATCGGGCCTTGCATAGTAGGCTGAGAAGTGCGTTCTGGCTACTAGGTACGACATATATATATATATATATATATATATATATATGTCGTACCTAGTAGCCAGAACGCACTTCTCAGCCTACTATGCAAGGCCCGATTTGCCTAGTAAGCCAAGTTTTCTTGAATTAATGGTTTTTCGACTACCTAACCTACCTAACCTAACCTAACCTAACTTTTTCTGCTACCTAACCTAACCTAACCTATAAAGATAGATTAGGTTAGGTTAGGTAGGGTTGGTTAGGTTCGGTCATATATCTACGTTAATTTTAACTCCAATAAAAAAAAATTAACCTCATACATAATGAAATGGGTAGCTTTATCATTTCATAAGAAAAAAATTAGAGAAAATATATTAATTCATGAAAACTTGGCTTATTAGGCAAATCGGGCCATGCATAGTAGGTTGAGAAGTGCGTTCTGGCTACTAGGTACGACATATATATATATATTATATTTATATATTTATAATATATATATGTACCTAGTAGCCAGAACGCACTTCTCAGCCTACTATGCAAGGCCCGATTTGCCTAATAAGCCAAGTTTTCCTGAATTAATATATTTTCTCTAATTTTTTTCTTATGAAATGATAAAGCTACCCATTTCATTATGTATGAGGTCATTTTTTTTTTATTGGAGTTAAAATTAACGTAGATATATGACCGAACCTAACCAACCCTACCTAACCTATCTCTATAGGTTTGGTTAGGTTAGGTAGCCGAAAAAGTTAGGTTAGGTAGGTTAGGTAGTCGAAAAACAATTCATGAAAACTTGGCTTATTAGGCAAATCGGGCCTTGCATAGTAGGCTGAGAAGTACGTTCTGGCTACTAGGTACGACTATATATATATATATATGTCGTACCTAATAGCCAGAACGCACTTCTCAGCCTACTATTCAAGGCCCGATTTGCCTAATAAGCCAAGTTTTCATGAATTAATGTTTTTTCGTCTACCTAACCTACCTAACCTAACCTAGCTTTTTTTGGCTACCTAACCTAACCTTACCTATAAATATAGGTTAGGTTAGGTTAGGTATGGTTGGTTAGGTTCGGTCATATATCTACGTTAATTTTAACTCCAATAAAAAAAAATTGACCTCATACATAGAGAAAAGGGTTGCTTTATCATTTCATAAGAAAAAAATTATAGTAAATATATTAATTCAGGAAAACTTGGCTTATTAGGCAAATCGGGCCTTGAATAGTAGGCTGAAAAGTGAGTTCTGGCTACTAGGTACGACATATATATATATATATATATATATATATATATATATATATATATATATATATATATATATATATATTGGCTATCTATCTTGCATATAGGCATATGATTAATGTTCATACTTTAAGAATAGAAACACAATAGTTTTCTTTTGACATTTATTGCTTGTACTGTTTGTTAGAGACAGTATACAAAACAGAATACTTGCAGCTGCTCTGGAACCCTAAAAAATTCAGAAAGCGACAGTAGACGACAGTACGCAAAAGTTTTGAAGTTGAGCATAGAACTCCACTCAGTCACTTAAAAAAAAAGTTAACCGATAAATAAAAAAAGTAAAAAAAATTATATATGTAATTATTACAAGGAATTCTTCATCCAATCAGACATACTTATCTGTTTTTGTTTTTATTAAATTACTTGTATTCATTGCACCTATACAATCTTTTTATCAGTTAATCATTGCACTTGCAATACTACAAACAATAGTGCTTATCTAGACGGCACAGACAACAAATTTAAACTTCAAAATCAAAGTGACTGACTTAGGGTAAAACAGCTACGTAGGTGATTCCATACCATTCATTATCATACGTGGAAAAGTATAGAGATCATTTTATATAAAAATTCCAAATATAAGATAAATACTCGATCCAACTTTACACTTTAATTGGACAAAAACTCCACAATGTTTCAAAACACGACAGTTTATGACTATGAGGGGATTTACACATGCAAATTTTTGTTTAATTAATACCCATCTAATAAGCATGGCTGATTACAAATAATTATCAATCAAACTGAACACTGTATAGGCTTAAAAACAAATTATTTCTGTGTACAAAGGCTAAAATTAACAATATGACAATAGTAAAGATACCCCCAAATATGGTCAATATTTTTACCACAAATATTGTCGTACTTTACATAACAAAAATTATTTGAGCCATGTTTGACAAAAATACTTTCATACCTCTAAAGCAAATATGAAATAAAATAAAAAAAATCTCCCACCATTTCACACAAAGGTAAACTCTATATAAAATCTGTAGATAATGTAACATCGTCTCAAGGTGCACTGCGTATCTCGTCAAAGTCTACACTATAATTATTTCCTCCTCACCCAATGCAAGTTCCCATGATGCATATAAGGTACAGTAGAACAGTTACAATATACACAAAAATTTTACAAATGGCTTTTAGTTTTAACATTTAAAATATACGCAACATGATCCAAAAAATGGCATCTCGGTATAAATACATTTTGTGACATGACACCTTACAGTAAAAATGGGAAATATTTCTTTCTTCTGGGTTCTGGATTTGCCTGGCGACACTAGGAACTTTGTAGTAACCAAAGCAACTGTTCGCTTAGCATTTTAAGACTTTAACGAATATTTCTACTGCTATACAAATGTACAGAGCCTGGTGATTCTGAGTGGACTTTTCAGCATTTGCTTTCTGGTTGTGCCAACAACTGGAGTCATTTACTATTTATATATATATTGCTGAAAAAGCCACTCATAAGACTAAATAAAGTGGTAATAGGTAATGTACCCTATGTACAATGGCCTGAGTAGAAGCCAAGATATAACTATGTACACTATTTGGCTACTTGATGTGGCAAACATTACCTCAGGTCAATAAATGACTTGAAATGCATTCATTCATCTTGATACCAATTAAATCTAAGTTGCAATATTTCTATTAAATTTTCTAAAAAAACTCACAAAAACTATCACAAGCTATTAATATATATCTACTGAAGTCCATGACTGAATTCACTTGAATTATATCACACTACAAATGCAATCGTAAAAGGCTGCACATGGCACTTGTAAAAAACTGAAAATAAATCTTGTTTCCAGGTTTCCATTATCTGTTAAGACAAGAAATATAAATGTAAAAATTAATTGATTTTCATGCATTTCTCTCGCACAACTCATTATATATGGCTACTGTTGTGGATTATTTCAAATGCCTATATAATAAGGTTGATAATCCACAAGAAATTCACTGTTTTTTATCCTCTAGGATAAAATATAACTTCTGTCCTTTGTGTAATATAAATGACACTAGGTTTATTTTCATACATATAAAATCTTATTTCTTCAGTTTCAGAGTTCAACTTTGACAAAATTATTTGTCAAAAAGACATGAAACTTAAATACTTACTCCAAACATTTGGATGTCTTTTTTTTTTCAGCCTGGCCTAGAACTACACATTATTTACATATTATAAGCAACATAAATAGGGTCAAGCTGGTCTGCCAGAAAACCATCCCTAAGATGCATGCGCTGCTTCTCTCCACGTGAATTGATGGGAACCACACCTGGGTCCACAACTACAATAACGCCAACGATGATTTGGTGTTCTTCTAGGACGGATGAAGTGATGAGTGGTACAAGATCCAGAGCTTCATACTCTGCACCGTCCAACTCCACAACCACCACTAACAAGTTGGTCCAGTTGAACACTGCACATTCTGAGATCTTCTTGTGGCATCGCATCACCGTCATTTCAATATCGATGGGATGATAACGCATTCCTCGCAAAATAACAGTCTCATCTAATGCACCAACAACAAACACTGCATCATGAAGTTCTCCATCTGCTTGAACCGATTCAGTCCGGCGAAGGAAGCCAAGGTAACCCGTGCGAGCATATGTCTCTCCTGTATTACCTGTCACAAGCTGGGCATTGAAATGATCATTGGCAGTACCATCATCCCCATACACTGTAAAGTAGCCACTTGCATTATGATTACACTGAACCCATATCTCACCAAGATGAGAATCTGAGCACTGTCCCTTAGTGTCAGGATTGGCAATAACTACCTTTACTCCGGGCAGAAGTTTTCCAGACTCCATGATACATAATGAATGTGGGGCACCCCTCTCCACTAATGTTACCCTATCATGTCTGAGGGACCTGAGATCAACATACACAGTAGTTGGGTCTGGTGAAGATGCTCCTTGTAGACAGATTGTTACATTCACACGGCAGCCAAAACTTGTTGATACTGCTCGGGGAGACAAACCAAGGCCACAAAATAGCTTGGAGAAAGAATTGGTGAGTTGGACCCTAGGCCGTTCTTCTGCTACAACTACACACGTTCTTACACATGCTAGATTAACACCACGTTGCTTAAGCAGGACAATGGACGATCCTAGACCCTTTGTGCACAATTCCATGACTCCATATGAACAGAAGGTGTCACGCACTTTGTACTGAGAGACAGCCGATAGCCATAAGGAGGGATTTAGCTCAACCTGAAATAAAGATGTGAAAGTTTCTTATAAACAAATAATGAGTATTTTGTTAATTTTAATTACATGCAGCATGTAAAATAAAAATAAGTCATAAAATGCCAATCAATCTATATATCTGTATCTATATCTCCATCTATATATGTATATCTATCTCTATATCTCTCTCTCTCTATATCCCTCTATACCTCTATATTTATATATTATATATATACGGACCGAAACGTCGTCGTCCCTTCAATTTCTAGTGTGTGGTCTGGTCAACATACTTCAGCCACGTTATTGTGACTCATCGCCTGCATATATATATATATATATATATATATATATATATATATATATATATATATATATATATATATATGCAAACAAGCCTGAATGGTCCCCAGGACTATATACAACTGAAAACTCACACCCCAGAAGTGACTCGAACCCATACTCCCACAACTGGTATGTACAGGGACGCCTTAATCCGCTTGACCATCACGACCGGACATAAGGAAGTGATAGCCGAGGCTATATGAACCACTTCCCCGCCGGCACTCGGATGGTAATCTTGGGCATAGCATTTTATCAAATCACCTCATTCTTTGGGGCACACGTGAGGAACACAAATAGGTTTTGTGTTCCTCACGTGTGCCCCAAAGAATGAGGTGATTTGATAAAATGCTATGCCCAAGATTACCATCCGAGTGCCGGCGGGGAAGTGGTTCATATAGCCTCGGCTATCACTTCCTTATGTCCGGTCGTGATGGTCAAGCGGATTAAGGCGTCCCTGTACATACCAGTTGTGGGAGTATGGGTTCGAGTCACTTCTGGGGTGTGAGTTTTCAGTTATATATATATATATATATATATTATATACAGTATATAATTTTTTTTTTTTCTCCACTATCTTTCACTATCTCTCTTTCACTCTCTCTCACTATCCCTTACATTATGCCTGTTACCCTTTTTTTGTATGTGTGTACTGTTTTTAACTTTTTAGTATTACTTTTATTTCCTTAGAGAAGCACTTTACTAATTCATAGACATGGATATGTTGTTTCAGTTTATGAATTAACTTCTTCACTAATAAAATATATCTCCCTACTACATATCCGTGCAAAAAATAAATCATAACGATAAGAGGAATATAAGCCATATTCTTACCTCACCAGGAGGAATGAGAATGGACTGATGCCCAGAATATACAGATGAGAGGACCCATAGTGCCAGACCAAGACCACAGTATGGATCTAAGCACAGTGCCACCACTCTTGATGGGTAGAGTTCACAAGCAACCTGATAACAAAATATATGGTTAAACTTAGCTCAGGTGATTTGTGTGGAAATAGGTTGGAAATCACTTTATGTATCAATAACTTTTGACATAGTAACTGCATGATAATTATTAAATGGTATAGATGTGTTCTAGGGAGGATTCTGTTTTCACCGGCAGCAGCAACTTATAGATGAAGTATAACTGGAGAGTGTTTCGGGAGTTCTTCTACTCCCCGAGATCGGCCTGAGGCCAGGCTTGATATATTTAAGGTGGCCACAACAGGACATTACCAAGTGAGATACTGCAGCTGGCACATCTTCATACACATCTAGTTGCTGTTATTGGTGAAACATGGTATATACAGTTCAGCATCATTATAGAACTACTCTATAGCAGCAGTACACCAATACCCTAATATGGTATTTGACATCAACGTTACAGTGCATGTTACGTCACACGTTAGCGGTACTGTCACAGGGTTTTCCAGTACCAGACCAGTCATCAGACATTTAAGTGCTTGAGGTTATCTTCTTGAGGTTATCTTGAGATGATTTCGGGGCTTTTAGTGTCCCCACGGCCCGGTCCTCGACCAGGCCTCCACCCCCAGGAAGCAGCCCGTGACAGCTGACTAACACCCAGGTATCTATTTTACTGCTAGGTAACAGGGGCATAGGGTGAAAGAAACTCTGCCCATTGTTTCTCGCCGGCGCCTGGGATCGAACCCAGGACCACAGAATCACAAGTCCAGAGTGCTGTCCGCTCGGCCGACCGGCTTCCCCAGTGAAAACAGCAGTTCACTGCTGCCAGTGAAAAAGAAACAGCGTTGAATGTAAGGAAACACCATTTTCTGGGGGGAGCCCCTACGGCTCCCCGGAGCTTACTAGGCTGATATGCTAATGTCAGACTTTGGCATCAGTCATGTGTATGGAGTTCTTATGGGCCTACCGGGGACCATGAGCCAGAACCTGGCCCCCTCTAGAGAGGCAAGGGGAGCAATGGCCTATAGAAACCCCCGTGTAATTGGAAGCATTCTATGTCTGCCATTGACCGGGTTAGGCACCTAGAAAGGTAGGCGTCCCAAAACAAACCCCTATTCTGGTGAAAATTGCAACCAAAAGCCGAACGAATGGATAGAACTCCCCAAACAAAAACGAGCAAACTAGTATGATGTCACCCGTTGTCGCGCCGCTGGCTGCGCAGCCCCCTCCCCGGGAAGGGGTAAGGGGTAGCCCCAGACCTACTGCGCCTAACCCATTCTACCCCATTCTATGTCTGCCATCGACCTAACCCAGTCGATGGCAGACAGAATGCTTCCAATTACACGGAGGTTTCTATAGGCCACTGCTCCCCTTACCTCTCTAGAGGGGGCCAGGTTCTGATTCATGGTCCCCGGTAGGCCCATAAGAACTCCATACACATGACTGATGCCAAAGTCTGACATTAGCATATCAGCCTATTAAGCTCCGGGAAGCCGTAGGGGCTCCCCCCAGAAAAAGACTTATCTACAAATTTAAAGAGGTTTTAACACTTTAGTGCGCGCGGCACTAGCTGGAAAAAAAAGCGGGTTGTGCGCGTGGCGTTCTGGGCGCTCAAGCGTAAACACAAAAAAGTTTATAATCTTTTCACGCTCCTAACATCAATTCTCGAGCTACGTTTTTCATTTTGGTATCAATGCGTTGGCAATAAAATTCTCTACAAGATCATATGCATAAAATGTCACCCAAGCATTTGGTATCCCACCACGAAGTAAATAAACACGAAGATGACTCGCCGTGACACCCAAACAGGAAGTAAATGTTCATACTCTGTCGTTTGTTGCCAACCTCACACTCATCCTACAGTGCTTATTTTGATATCACTGAACTCGCAATAAAATTCCCCACCCAGACATATGCCTATCAATGTCTAATTATGTTCCGCACGAGTGTGGGAACTGGGCGAAGCGTTAGCCGTGATTTCAGCAGCGACGACACTGTTGTGATGCAGCGCTTTGAAAGTTTATACTTATTTCACTGTCATGACATTATTTCTCGAGCTACGTATTTCATTTTTATAGCAATGTGTTCGCAATAGAAAGTTCTATAAGAACATGGGTAGAATTGGCCAACAGAGCGTCAAATAAATTTGCGGCGAATAAAATCTTACGCGAATCTTACGCATGTTTTTACCTGTGAGCGTAAAAAGTTTTTACTTTGCTCATGTTTTATCAAGTTTATACTTGATTCACTCCGTTTTTTTTGTTTGTATAGTGTTCGGAATAAAATTCTCTACACAGACATATGCATATAAATGTAGAATCATTATCGCGGCCAACACAAGAGTGTGTGGAGTGCGCGATTACCATCGTTGTGACACCAATTCAATAGTCTCTCCTCTAAGTTACAATACATTGCCGTTTTCTCAAATAGGCACAGTGCCTATTAGAGAAAACAAAAATTTAATGGCAAACATATTCATACAAACCCCAAGTCGATCGAGTAGTAAATACTCAATATAACACTGTCCGTAAATTTACGTCGTGATCCGACAAGCGGTTAGGGAAACCGCCCATAAGTCCAAGTCGAAAATCCAGGAAAGTGTTAAAGTTCAAATTTAAAATTCAAGAGCCAGTGCCAGTGATACAAGAATATCACATAACAAAAAGCTTTTGACAAACTGTTTGCATGCATTTAGAATTTAATCCCATCACAGTTGAATGTAATACAGACAGCCACATGTTTTATGAACCCTTCGGGACTGAGACTTATTGGATAACTTGTTGTGTTCATATAAGTGATCCGTCTTCCTGAAAATCTAGGTGAAAATAATTGACAATTTCATAGTATAAATTCTACGGTATTTTGTTTATACTCGCCAATAGGAGAAGTCCTAATCCATTTGCTAACTTGATTCTTATTGTTATTTACATGGAATAGGTGATGGTGGAGATTAATGGTGGAGATGAGGTAACCTCAGATGTTGAAGCATTTGGGTCAACATGTGATAAGTCAGATGCAGGTGGTGCAATGTGAGCTTTCTCAGAAGTCTTTGCAAATGAATAATTGAGATTTGTCCATGTCAAACTCACTGTTACTCCATTCCATAAATGCCAGAATTCCTTAAAAAAATTTCCCTTTTCCTTTAATGCTTCTATATCCTCTTCCTCTTCCTCTTCTTCACCATCATCTTCATTGTGTGCTTCTGACTTTTTCTGTAACTAAATCTATAATTTCTTCATCAGTCATGTTTTGAAAGGCTTCTTCGTCATTATCTATCCACTTATCAATGTCATTTTCTACTGTTACTGCCACCAGTTCTGCTCTCAGTTCTGGGGACTTAATTCCCCTGACATTAGCGTCTCTTAATTTTTTCTTCTTGCAAACTTTCTTGACCCAAAATCCTTCAAAATCCTAAATCCCTAATTCTTAAACAGACCTAATGTAGGCCAAAGTTTTCTCCAACCATTTCTAAGTGTTGTTAGCTTTGCTTCATCCCATGCACTAGCAATCGTCCAGATAGCTGACTTTATTGTGTAGACTAAGTCTTTAATTGTTCCTGGATGATTAATAAATCATCTGGCAAACATCCTCTTGTAGTAGTACTTAACCATTGCACTGTGCAGAGCGCCTTGTGGTGCTAGATCGAGGGTGCGCAGAGTGCCATGTGGTGTTTTTAGGTATAGGGAATGATTTAACACTCCCGCGGGAACACGAGGTTCACATCCTGTGTTTCAGGACTCCTGTAAACAGATGCCTTGCCATTTAAAAAAAAAATTGTGGGCAACATTCCTGGGTGAGAGCCTCAGTACTAACTGAGCAACTAAGGCTGGTGCACGCAGCATGAGCTAACAGCACTGCTGTTCAGCTTGTGACCACAGCATCGCCAAAAAAGTACAAATATACACATGTAACTGCTATTATTTAGCGATGATAGTATTACGGAAGACCCCTGACTGTAATAAACATGAGCAGGATTCTGATAATAGCAAGATTGTGGTGATAATTAGTGATGTGTGTAGTATGATGGGAGGAGTAATCTTGGTGAGGGAGGCAGGTAGCGTAGTTTGCTTTTTTCTTTTTTTTTCTTTTTTTCAGGGATATTCCTGCGCGGGCCCTAAGCCTCTGGCTGGCCCACAAAGTGTTGCTTGTTTCTGTTTTACTTGGGCGGAGTATGAGTATTTATTACTCGTATGGTCGCTTGTAGTCTGCTGACTCTGTGTGGCAACCTGTTATTGTCTGGACTCACCATACCAGCTTAGTGATTCGCTATGGTGAACACAAATGTAGATACAGAGGAACCTCAAGTGACGAGCATCTCCATTTACGAGCATTTCAGGTAATGAGCGAGTCACTTGCGGACAATTTGTCTCTATTAACGAGCAAACCACGTGTTGTGGTTCTCACATATTCTTGGACAAATTCAATTGTACGCTTCAAGTTCATTTGAAAATAGTAAAACACAACATTTATAGTAATTACATGTACAGTACTGTATTATAATTACATTATAAAATGTCATATTGATGTTTTTCCATGGGTTGAACGGATTAATTTTATTTCCATTATTTTAAATGGGGAAATTTGTTTCGCAAGATGAGCTTGGTGCCGGAAGGGATTAAATTCGTTAACCCTTAAGCTGCTAAAGGGTCCTGAGGAAGTTTACACCCTTGTACACAAGAAAAAAAAAAATTCTAAAAAAATAAGTGCGTGTGACCTTGAATGAGTGAGGGAGCCGCCAGCTGATTGTGTGTATAGCGACGATTCTTAGTGCCTGAACTAACTATATCAGCTTAGCTGTACAGTTGTGGTGAACAAAACATATACATACTTATATATAACGTCTGTATATAGTGTCATAACACCACAAACGGTATTGTTGGGGGAGAAAGTTTAGTGCGTGTGGCCTCGAGTGAGTGAGGCAGCCGCCAGCAGACTGTGTGTATAGCGACGGCTCTTAGTGCCTGAACTAACTATATCTGCTTAGCTGTACACTTGTGGTGAACAAAACATGTAGTTTCTTATATATAACGTCTGCATATTGTGAATAAAATATAAAACAGGATGATGGGAGGAAAAAGTGGGCGAGTGAGGCATTGTTGAGGGAGAAGCAATGAGTGGTTGCTGGTGTGTAGCGGTAACTCCTCGTTGCTTTTCAACTCTCAATACTAACTTAGTGGTTCGTTATGGTGAACAAAACATGCAGATACTTATATATAACCTGTGTATAGAGTGTAATAGCAGCAAAACTATTTGTTTATTGTTTTATAAACATAATAATTGAATCACTAATATGCACACTATACTTTTGAGTATAGCGATTATTCACCACTTTTATTATATAAATATATTACAATACACACTATTGAATAATATTACTGCAAAAAAACTAAGAAAAAATCAGAGACAAATAATTAAGTGATAATATCTTTGTGGCAGCTCCCATCTGTCAGCACGGGTGACACTGACCGGCTCTGACGACCCCTCTGTCAACGCCCACTTTTTGCCAAACTTCCTCGGTCAATTGCGCCCAAAATATGTCACCTACGATTTTTTTTATTTTTTTCCCGTGCTCAGGGAACACAAATTAACATTTTAAGAAGACGAAATAATGTTTTAGAATTTTTTTTCTTGCGCACAGGGGTGTAAATGTCCTCAAGGACCCCTGAGCAGTGGAAGGGCTAAAGATCATAGTGGCCACCCTCTACACAGCCAGACAAGTCATGCAGACAACGCCACCTCCGTCACTCAAATGGCTCCTCCCAACATAATCCTTTTGCTGTTATTACACTAATACACACATTATATATAAGTACTGTATCTTCATTTGTGTTCACCATAGAGAACCATTGAGCTGGTATGGTGAATGCAGACAGTAACAGGTGGCCACACAGTAAATGACACTATCTCCCTCCCTCCCACAGCATTACTACTCCCACACAGCACTAATTATCACAACAATCCTGCTATTATCACAATCCTGGTCATTTTTATCACAGTCAGGGGTCATCTGTAATATTGTCATCACAAACTAATAGCAGTTACATATTTATTTTGACATTTTTAGGCGATACTGTGGTCACAAGCTGAACAGCAATGCTGTTAGCTCATGCTGAGTGAGCCAGCCTTGGTTGCTCCAACCGTACTGTGGCCCTCACACCAGAGAATATTGCCCACGATTTTTTTTAAACATTGCGTCTACAGTATCCACTCAATTTAACGGCCTCTTTTATACCGATCTGCCGGTATTAACGACCGGTTTGGGAGCCCAGTATCTAGAGCCTGCTATACTGGTCTGCGGTCGATATTACCGACAGTCAGTATTGGGTTTGTTGTGGCATCAGCGTCCCCTCACATGGCGACCAGGCCGCCACCGACCTGGATCGTCCAGAGTCATATATTACATCTTAATTTTCTTTTAAAATGATTCACTTTAATGAAGAAAATTGTAAATTATTATTAATAAAATATTTTGAAACAGTTTTTATTAAGCAAAAGTCTTTGTTTTCTTATTAAATACCTTTTATAGTATGTATAGGCACTAGGTATTTTTTTTCCCACGGACCTAGTATGTACTCCGCCGGGCCATGTGTTCCCATTGTTTACCGTGAACTCGCGCGGCTAGCTTCAATTGTGAAGGATATTACTGTACTGTAATTGTGATCTTTTTAATTTACAAAATGCCAAAAGTTACCCAAAGGAAGCGCCTGACGGTTGCACAGAAGCTGGAGTTAATTAAGAAACTTGATAAAGGATATTCTCATGCATGAGCAGCAGCAGAGTTTAACATTCAACATAATTGTCAATAGTGAAGTAGAATTAGAACTCATGTGAATTAGTAGTAAGGCTAGCTGTTGTGTGAAGTGAGTGCCTGAAAATAAGTGTACTGTACATACAGTATGTACCCTGTATACAATATAAACAATATAAAACAAGCGCTGCAGAGGATGACGTAATCTTCACAGCTTCGTAATCTTCAGCTTCATTAAAAGTAAGTCAATTTACCAATTTTATTATAGTATTACAAGATATTAATTGTTTTTTTTCAACAAAAGCTACATATTAGTCTCTGCAAATGTATATTCTATCGTCAGCAGAGAAAAGGTGAGCTCAAAATATTTCGTCTTGGCTAGCTCTCAGTGACAAGGCTCGATCGCCATTGTTATGGCATGGCCGCCACAGCCTGTGTTGTAACATTAAAAATACATTACCTGCACTGTTCAGGGTAAATCAAAACACATCTCTAAAATTTTATTAAGACAATATTAACTCACTGATTGATACATAAAATATTTTTCAATACAAAGGAATGAATCAATTTTTTCCCACCCATCTGGACTTGATCAGAGCGTGTTCACACATCATCCATGCAGCAGCCAGCAACTGGCTTAATCGTCGGCCGTGCACTAAATTGGAATGCAATTACACAATGAACTTTATTTAATTTTAGTTATACAGTATAAAATATATCCTACCTGAATGTTACTTGAAAAATTACCCGACCCAACTTAACGTCTGAAATAACGTAGCTCCGTAAATAACGACTTGGGCTCAGCCCCATATAGGCTGTTAAATTGAGTGGATACTGTATTTACAAGAGCCCTGAGGAAGCTGATGTGAACCCCGTGTAGCCGCGGGCCATTTGAATCGTTCCTGGCATCCTATGGCGTATATATATGCCATGCGCATTGTGAGACACGTTACTCATGACGTATATATACGCCATGCGCAGTTTAAGGGTTAATCGTGGCTCCACTGTACAGTACTTATATATAACATGTGTAAATAATGTAATAACAGCAAAAGGTGTATGTTGGGAGGAGCCATTTTGGTGATGGAGGTAGCGTCGTCTGCTGGCTGGGGTGTGATTTGTGATGCTGTGCAGGGTGGCCACTATGCTGTTTGGACACCATACCAGCTTAGTTGTACAGTTATGGTGAACAAACATGTAGATATCTATATATAGCATGTGTGTATATAGTGTAATAACAGTAGAAACACTGGTGGGAGAAACACAATTGGAGTCAAAGCACTGACTCCAATTCACTAAATGTAATTGTTCAGCTTGCTAGTCACATAATGACTGGAGGTTTCCCTAGGTTCCAATTGCCACTAACATCAACAATCAATCTTCTTCCCAATAACAGATGTCATAGGAATTAGAGCCCAATGTAGTGACACTTAACACGCAGTCATATTTCTAATTTTATGTCTCCTTCGATTTTCAACTGGATTTCAATGAGTTGAACAGACCACTGTGAGTGAAGTCTTCCAAAGTGCTGCTCACTATCTCAAGGTCATCTAGGAGAGGGTTTAACCCAGCTGGTATGTTTGAAGGTGAGGCATGTGGTGGGTAAGGAAAAAAGTGGAATCACATGGCTTATACTCATTTCTGCATTTTCCAGCAAACTAATTCCTTAACAGGTGCACATTATAATAGTGTTTTGATGGTTACATCTAATACGGTAGTAATTTCCAATTTCATCCGAGACGGTAATGTAGCATCAGTGGTGGTGAAGGGGGGGGGGGGGGTAATTACACCACCCTCTAGTTGGTCCTGTGATGGAATTAGAAGCCTACTGAACTCGGTGATCCTCCTCTGCTTTTCTGAGTTTTGAGAAGCTACATTAAATACCTCATCAATGAGGAGCAAGGAAGCAGCTTACATGGAATTTGCACTATCTTGAAGCACTGATAATTTGGTCAGCATCACATTACTGTTGATGTAATTGGCATCAACAGTAATATCACAGTCATGGCCAGCTTTTTCTAAAGCTTTAAAGCACACTATGACAGTATTTTGCTATGTTTTAAAATGTAATAAACTTCTTTAATCTCCCCTTAGTTTAATCTCTTAAATCCCCATGTTTCTGGATGTTTTTCATACATTACTGTACATGTATAATTAATACTTTACTAACCTTCATACTAAGACACAAAGAAGTTGCTGCCCCATGTGACATTTTGATGCCTGCCAACATTCCTGTGGTGGAAACACTGAAATCCAAATAGGCAATCATCTCCGGTGTAGGAGCCTTATATATAGAGGGCAGGCGTTTCTTTGGTAGGTCATCTGTGTCTAGAATTGGTGGCCACTTCTTACCACTGTCAAACTTTTCTTCCT
>NC_091170.1:44592526-44707526 GCF_040958095.1 Procambarus clarkii | reverse complement strand
CCACATCAGAAGATGGAGAAATGACGACATTTTGGTCCCTCCTGGACCATTATCAAGTCGCATATGATAAAGACTTGATAATGGTCCAGGACAGACCAAAATGTTATAGTTTCTCCATCTTCTGATGTGTGGTTTGGTAATCATATCTCCAGCCACGCTATTATGACTCATCGTCTGCATAGAAATGTGGCTTTTGACTGACCAGGAGCACAATAATAACAGTAAAAGCAACCACTTGACAGAGAACATGGTGGACACAAGACTGAAAAAATAAAACCTATCTCAGAATAGGGCTTTACTGAATAACACTGATCTTATTCTTTATCATGAAAAAAAAAGATTGGGTTCGATATGCACAACTAAAAAATAAAACCAGAGTAACAGAACATCTAACTCACCAACACAATCACCAGTTGACATATCCAAATGTTTACAAATCCCCAAACTCAAACATCATGATGAGAGCAGGGGGACCCCTATACCAGGCTGCTAGAACATCCACCCCAGGCTCACAGAATGAAAAGATCATCTGGCCATCACAGAATGAATTCTAAGTATTCCCTTACCTAACAGCATCTAAAATTAAGATTAGGATAGGCAAGGGATGCCTAAGACTGATAAACGAAAAGATTTGAAAAACAAAATCAGCCAAGAACAACATGGCACAAAGGCAAGATTGGTGAGGGCAAGTGTTCCTCCGTGCATGGAGATAGATGCTTACAACCCAGAATAAAGTTCTGATGAGCCATCAAGAAATTACTCCCAGCTGGTACAAATTGAACTAGAACTAGCCGAGCATTGCAGCCAGGAAGGCCATTTAACAGTTAGCATGATCCTTACTTGGTGGTTTTTATAATATCATATATCTTTTAAGGGCTTTGAGTATATATAACACTGGCATGGAATATTAACCTGCATTGATTGTCCCACATCTTGTCCTGGGGGATATAAATCTTACAAAGCAATGAGTGTTAGCACTCAGAAAATTTAAGTTTTATGTTTTAAAACTAGAAAAGTACCTTTTTCATGATATCTTAATATAACAGTGCTATACAAGTAACTGCAAGTTCAATAATTTTCACTAATTGGAACACATTAATTGTGGCTTGAAACACAGTCAGTCTACTGCATAATCTGTCACACATTCTCACACTTCAGTAATAATTTTGCACAGGTTATTAGATTCATATTTATGCTTGTTTGTATTTATTTGCTGAAATTTAAAACAAGTCTCACAGTAAGACCACTGTCCACTGGGTAAATTAGTATTAAGTGAAAATTATGCATTTATGCATTTTACTTCTTTTTGAGGGAATGGTCCTGTTTCTAAACACATTTTTGGTGCAAAAACTCCTGTATAACAAATAGATGGCTCATCGTACTGGAGATATGCATGCATACATACTATGGCTACAGTATGTATACCTGAAAAATACCTGGAGAAGGTTTTGGTATTTCTTGTACTCCCTGAGCTTGACAAAACATAATACAAAAAATTGGCATCCAAGATGATGTGACTCACCCTTCTCATGCCATCTTCATTATCCATGAGCCCCATGTCCCGGCCCTGTGCACTAGCTAATCTGTTGCCTTGCACCAGGTTTCCTACCATTACACTCGCTGGTCCAACATCTGTGAAAGGAAGAAATAACCACATGCTGAAGTTGTTCATTTAACTGAAACGATCAAATATAAAATAATAATAATTATATAAACATTTTTAAAATCTTGACCTATCCATTTCATTGGTATTTATTGATGTTATTACTATATTGTAGTCAGTGAATTTACAAAAGGCACCGTCTTTTAGCAGTGACATGCTACAAAATTAATATAGTTCAGAACAGTATTTCAGATTTTTAAGATTAATATATAAGCAAATAAAATTTTGCCTTAATATAAATTATGCAATACTTATATAACAAAAAAAACATTTTGCAATAATGCAGATATAATATTTTAAATGCAATGAGAAGCAAACAATGCAAGGTTATTGTCCCCCCATACAGACACATGTTATTAATTAACCAGGGCAACAGATACAAACATGCTGCATAACTACTTCCAGTACCGAGATATTTAATCCTTGACATAAATTATTCTTAGTTCAAGACACCTTGACCAAAATGCTTCATCTTGTTCACAACCTTTAACAAAGATGGTGAACAAAATAAAACATTGAATAATGTGTCCTGGTCTATGCCATGCATATAAAGTCCCCAGAGGAGTGAATATGACTACATATTGCAGCTAATAATTTTTGCCAAAACCAAAGTAGCAGTCATAGGCAATATGCACTACTGTGTATTTTTAGGTGTATATAAATATTACTAGATATTAAGATAACAATAAATATGGTATACAGAAGGATAAAAAAGCATTTTAAGCATGGAATGAAGGACTATGCTATCAGCTGTCTTGTTTAAGTAAAAGCTTACTAGAGAACAGCACAGCATGGAATCTCAATAGGCTACCGAAGGAGTGCTGGTGTAATACAGCTCTGACAAAGCTAAAAATGAATGGCTTTCTGTATTTTGGATCAGCAAAACAGACATGAAGTATTTTGTTTGTGTTGAACAGTACTGCAATGTACAACAGTGGATGGTGATTAGTTTAATCCCTGCATTCTCTAGCACCACTACTACAACTTTCCCTATGTTCAGTCAATATTGCTACTTGTCATTCAGTGCTGCTAACTAGAATGCTTTCCTTAGCATTCTTATGCAAACTTATGCAAATAATATCAGTATCATCTGTTCTGTTTACCCCAAATCTAAATTTATATAATTTCCAATGTTTTCCCAGGCCTACCTTGATCAATACCTGATCAACCAGGCTGTGACTCGTACATCAGGCTGCGAGCAGCCGCGTCCAACAGCCTGGTTGATCAGTCCAGCAACCAGGAGGCCTGGTCGACGACCGGGCCGCGGGGACGCTAAGCCCCAGAAGCACCTCAAGGTAACCCCATGGTAAGGTACCAGCTTACTCAGCATTGGCATCACCTACTTGCCTTTTACCAAGGTCTACTGCACTTTACAGTACAGTATTTCTAAAAGTATGAGTATAAATACAAGCTAATTCAACATTCAATAGCCTGTGGCATTCCCTCCATCCCCCCTTTTCAACAACAACAAAGTAATTCCTCTGGGCTTCAGTAGTAGTCAGAGAAAGTTGAAAATTTCAGTATGCAGCAGGATGCTGCTTCTGAAAACTTTCCTTTTTAAGACTGCCAATAGCCTAGTTGATAGCGCTACGGCCTCACACGCATGGGGTCCGCAGTTCGAGACCTATACAGTCCAGGTGAATGGAAGTATCTACATGTTTGTTGACCAGACCACACACTAGAAAGTGAAGGGACGACGACATTTCGTCCCACAATCGACTTGAGAATGGTCCAGGACGGACCGAAATGTTGTCATCCCTTCACTTTCTAGTGTGTGGTCTGGTCAACATATTTCAGCCATGTTGTTCTGGCTCATCATCTCCATATTTACATTGTTCAAAAAGGTTCAAAGGTTTGCTACCAGACTAGTACCCGAACTGAGGGGTATGAGCTACGAGGAGAGACTACAGGAATTAAACCTCACGTCACTGGGAGACACAAGAGATAGAGGGGACATGATCACCACATACAAGATTCTCAAAGGAATTGATAGGGTAGATAAAGACAGGCTATTTACCACAAAGGGCACACGCACTAGGGAATACAGGTGGAAATTCAGTGCCCAAATGAGCCATAGAGACGTTAGAAAGATTTTTTTCAGTGTCAGAGTAGTAGACAAATGGAATGCATTATGAAGTAATGTGGTGGAGGCTGACTCCATACACAGCTTCAAGTGTAGATATGATAGAGCCCAGTAGGCTCAGGAACCTGTACATTAGTTGATTGACAATTGAGAGGCAGGACCAAAGAGCCAGAGCTCAACCCCCACAAGCACAACTAGGTAAGTACATGTTTTCTGTGGGAAGCCCCTTCGGCTCCCCGGAGCTATTCAGGTTATGTCCCTAAACTTTGGCATCAGTCAGTGTGAATGGATTTCTTGGCCTACCGGGGACCACGGCCAGAACCTGGCCCCCTCAGAGAGGCACAAGGAGCAATGGCCTATAGAAATGCACATGGGATTTGGAGCATTCTATAACTGCCATCAACTGGGATAGGCACCCAGAAAGATAATTGCCTCAAAACAAACCCCTATTCTGGTTAAAACAACTAAAATTGACCAACTAGTGGACAGAACTCCCCAAATGAAAACGAGCAAACAAGCATGACGTCACACGACCCGCGTCACATGTCTGTGCAGCTCCCCCCTCCCCAGGAGGGGGAAGGGGGAACCCCAGACCTCCACAACGGCGATCCACCCACCAGTTCTTCGGCCGATGTGATACTGGCAGGGTCGTGTGGCTCCAGCTCTAGACTCTTTGTTGTGCTGTACCTTGGGTCCAGTACTGCTCTTATGATGGCGTGCAAGCTGGGAGTAATATTCACAGGTACTCGGGCTGCATGTGCTTAGGGTTACCTTCCCTGAGTGCCCTGTAAGTACTGCTCTTGGGGCTCGGGGTTATCTTTTACAAGTCACCTTGCGGGTCTACCTCTGTTGGTCTTTTGCTGCTCGGCGATTGACCGCCCCGAGTGTTTTGGGGGGGTTTCCACACTTGTTTAACTTGGGGTAAGTGGTAGTTTTTGCACTGGTAAGGGCACGGGGTACTGCACAGCTAGTTTTCACCTAGAACAGCGGCTGGTTCTGTTCCTCCTGGGTACGTTGTCGTCTTGCAAGGTTTTTCTTTTTCTTTTTCTTTTTGCCTGGTGGGGGGGTCTGTCTTGGTGTGTCTTCCCCAGTTATACTAGGGTTTGACTTTCTGTTTTCAGTGGTACCTCCCCTCCCCTGCTTTGCCCTTGTGAGTGGACACATCCCGGGGGTTCAGCATTAGCAGTTAGTTTGGTAGCTTTTGGCACCGGTTAGCAGTACCCTGTCTGGGCTTACCCTTAGCGATACCAGTCTAGAAGCCCTAGGAAACCCAGTGGGGGCACACGGAGTCCGATGGATGCGACCCCTTGGTCCCCTCTCACCTTGTGAGAGTTTCAGGAGTTGCTCTGTCCCCTTGTCCCAGGGCGACGCACATTGTTTTTGCCTCCGTCATGCTGTCGTTGGGTCGGTGACACCTTCAACCAAGAGTCCTGTGAGCATTGTTACTTGTTTGTGACTCAATTCAGCCATTTTACTGATGACATTTTTCGGGTGCAGGTGGCTCGCACAGTGCAGGTTAGGTTAGGTTGCTGCAATGTGCTAGGTTGGTTGCTTCCCCGGATGCATTCGATTCGGTTCCTCCAGCCATAGCACCGGGATCTGACCAGTGGGCCCCTTCTCTTCCTGTTTTTTTGGCTGCCCCGGCTCTTCTTGCGAGGCCAGGGCTTTGGAGGATGACTCGCCCCCGGGGCTTGATGTAGAGGTTCCTGGGGTTGGGGAGCGGCTGACTTGGGGGGGGGGGCTTGGACCCCCATTGAACCCCGCCTGGGTTTTCCTACTCTCTGAGCAGGGTTTTCGGTTACAAGGAGTTGGGTTTTCCTTTCCCCCCTCTGCGTACGAGTTAGTGTAGGCGTTGGCCTCTTCCCGGGTTCGGTTCCGAGTCCCTTCGGGTCCGTTGGTTTTATCCTTCCTGTGGGTAATTTTAACCACTTTCTCAACCTTTTTATCTTGAACATGTATTCTTCTACATCATGTCGCAATCATGTTCAAATCGTATCAGGGTCCCTGCATAACCATTGATCACAGATGCCAATGGGCCTATATGAGCCTCTGATTTTGTGCTCAATTCTCACGGTTCTTGAAGGTTCGAGAAAATCTTCGATACTTAAAATATTATTGGAACGTCTGTCGACTTCCGGGGAGGCTTACCTGCAGTCCTTTATCGGACTCGTTGGTCCTCTTCCGTACTACTGGTCTTCTTTCGATACTCTCATTATTTTGTAATCACATCTTCTCTCCGTACTTTGTCTCGACATTACTATTAATTGTTAACTAAACCTTGTAGGCACCCTTCTTGAAAGACAGGTGGTGCGGCTCGGACCTCAGGTCATGGGCCGTGGGTGCTCGTTTTGTTTATGGACGGTGAAAACGTGTGTTGGTGTTCTGCTTCCTTTATCACGGATTATATACCGCTCTCTCTCATCTTCTCTCTCCAGTCATAGCCCCCACATACTGGGGAAGTTCTGGATTTTATATGGGGGGAAAACACCTGTTTCTTCTCTCTGCTTACGGGTGTGGGGTGGCTCAGAGTAGCACCGTCTCCACCTTTACATTACACCTCATCTCCTACTGTGCACACAACTCTGAACATAATCCACTAGCGATGCTCCCAAAATATTGCACGGCTCAGCTGTGTCGTGACATGATAGTGTCTATGCTCTACAGGTGAGATTATACGGTCTGGCTACACAGTCAGCCAGGAGCTGGTTCTTGATTTTTGGATAAGTGTTGCATATTGTTTGCAATACTATCTGGACACTCATTCCTTGCCTCAATGTTCTCTGGACACTTATTCATTGCCTCAGTCAATGCTATCTGGACACTCATAAATTGACTGTAGTTCAGTGCCTGGCTGCACCCTTATTGGAGTGTGACTGAATATATACTTGTTCGTGTATATTCCATTTCCACTTGCTTCCTAGGTCTTGTTAGTTCATCACATTGATTATACTCTTGCAATTAACTAAGTACTCACCTAATTGTACTCACCTAATTGTGCTTGCGGGGGTTGAGCTTTGGCTCTTTGGTCCCGCCTCTCAACTGTCAATCAACTGGTGTACAGATTCCTGAGCCTACTGGGCTCTATCATATCTACATTTGAAACTGTGTATAGAGTCAGCCTCCACCACATCACTTCCTAGTGCATTCCATTTATTAACTACTCTGACACTGAAAAAATTCTTTCTAATGTCTCTGTGGCTCATCTGGGTACTAAATTTCCACATGTGTCCCCTTGTTCGTGTCCCACCCGTGCTGAAGCGTTTGTCTTTGACCACCCTGCCAATTCCCCTGAGAATTTTGTAGGTGGTTATCATATCTTTCCTTACTCCTCTGTTTTCCAGGGATGTGAGGTTCAGCTCCTTTAGCCTTTCCTCGTAGCTCATTCCTCTCAGTTCCGGGATGAGCCTGGTGGCATACCGCTGAATCTTCTCTAACTTTGTCTTGTGTTTAACTAGGTATGGACTCCAGGCTGGAGCCTGGAGTCCATAAGTCCATCCATAAGTGTAATTACCTAAGTGTAGTTACAGAATGAGAGCTACACTCGTGGTGTTCGATCTTCCCAGCACTCTTTGTCATATAACACTTTGAAATTACTGATGGTTTTGGCCTCCACCACCTTCTCACCAAACTTGTTCAAACTGTCTAGCACTCTATTTACAAAAGTGATTTTTCTTATATTACTCCGCCTGCTATGTTTTGTTAGTTTAAATCCAAGACCTCTTGTTCTTGAAGTTCCGGGTCTCAGGAATTCTTCCATATCAATTTTATAGATTCCTGTTACTATTTTGTACGTAGTGATCATATAGCCTCTTTTTCTTCTATCTTCTAGTTTTTGCATATTTAATGCCTCTAACCTCTCCTCGTAGCTCTTGTCCTTCAGTTCTAGAAGCCACTTAATAGCATGTCTTTGCACCTCTTCCAGTTTGATGATGTGCTTCTTAAGATATGGGCACCATACAACCGCTGCATATTCTAACTTTGGTCTAACAAAAGTCGTGAACAATTTCTTTAGTATTTCTCTATCCATGTATTTAAAAGCAATTCTGAAGTTCGAAAGTGTAGCATAGGCTCCTCGCACAATGTTCTTAATGTGGTCCTCAGGTGACAGTTTTCTATCTAGAACCACACCTAGATCCCTTTCTTTGTTAGAATTCTTTACAGATTTCTTGGGGGCGGGACAGATACTGGGCGACACCCCCAGCAGGCACTCATAAGTCCTGGTGTGTTCCCAAAGGCTTAGTTGCTTCCCAGTTGTAGCACTGGGGAGATACTAAGGTCTTCACAGAAAACATAAAAAGCTCTGCATACATAGGCCTGATACTTACAAGAGGTTGTATGTACACTGAAGACAATAAAGAAATGAGCAAAATCCTGAAAGAACAATATAAATCTTGTTACTAATTAAGAGGATACAATGGAAATGGAAGACCAAAAAAATTTATGAAATTGGCCTACACACGCACAGAAAGAGAGAGAGAATGAGAGAGAATGAGAGAGAGAGAGAGAGAGAGAGAGAGAGAGAGAGAGGAGAGAGAGAGAGAGGAGAGAGAGAGGAGAGGGGGGGAGAGGGGGGAGAGGGGGGAGGGGGGAGAGGGGGGAGGGGGGGAGGGGGGAGAGGGGGGAGGGGGAGAGGGGGGAGGGGGGGAGGGGGGAGAGGGGGGAGGGGGGGAGGGGGGAGGGGGGGAGAGGGGAGAGGGGGGAGAGGGGGGGAGAGGGGAGAGGGGGGAGAGGGGGGAGGGGGGAGAGGGGGAAGGGGGGGAGAGGGGGGGAGGGGGGAGAGGGGGAAGGGGGGGAGAGGGGGGGAGGGGGGAGAGGGGGAAGGGGGGGAGGGGGGAGAGGGGGAAGGGGGGGAGAGGGGGGGAGAGGGGAGAGGGGGGAGAGGGGGTGGAGAGGGGGGAAGAGGGGGGAAGAGGGGGAAGAGGTTGGAGAGGGGGGGAGAGGAGGAAGAGGGGGGAGAAGGAGGGGGAAGGGGGGGAGAGGGGGGAAGTGGGGGAGAGAGGGGAGAGAGGGGGGAGAGGGGGGAAGGGGGGGAGAGGGGAGAGAGGGGGGAGAGAGGGGGGGAGAGGGGGGGGGAGAGGGGGGGAGAGGGGGGGGAGAGGGGGGGGAGAGGGGGGGGAGAGGGGGGGGAGAGGGGGGAAGGGGGGGGGAAGGGGGGGGGAAGGGGGGGGAAGGGGGGGAAGGGGGGGGGAAGGGGGGGGAAGGGGGGGAAGGGGGGGGGAAGGGGGGGGAAGGGGGGGGAGAGGGGGGAGAGGGGGGAAAGGGGGGGGGGAAGGGGGGGGGAAGGGGGGGAGAGGGGGAAGAGGGGGGGAGGAGAGGGGAGGAGGAGAGGGGAGAGAGATCCCCTGGCCGGCCTCGTGAGTACTGGTCACATAGCCCCAGCCAAGAGCAAGGGTTGGGGAAGGTGCCAAGGCACTGAACCCGGAAAACCCTGAAGAAGAAGCCGGCAATGCAGCAACCAACGCAAGGCGCCCAGGAGACGAATCCAGTGATCGTGAGAGAAGCAGAAGTGACGTCATCGAAGGAACCAAAACAGGCGACGAAGTCAAACCCGACCTGGCGGGTAGACCATCATCGCAAAGTTCAGGCTCCCACATAAACACTCGAGCAACTGCCAGATGACCCAGGAGACCCAGAAACAAGCACATGCGGGGACTGTAGCCAAAGGAGAGAGACTGGAGGGAGAGACAAGGAAGCGGTCCGAGAGTCCCACACAAGACCCAGCCAGGTCCGAACCTGGGAGGAAACCAGATGGGACTTCCGCCAGTTCACCAGGAACCCAAACCCAGCTAGCAGGGAAAGCAGCAAACCCCTGGCAAGCAGACACACGGACAGACGTGGAGCCCAGACCAGCCAGTTGTCGAGGTAAGCCAACACCCGAACACCTAAAAGATGCAGACGGGCCACCATGACCCGGGTAAAGCGTGTGAACACGTGAGGTGCCAGGTTCAACCCAAAAGGGAGACGGCGAAAGCAGTAACTCTGACGCCCCACAACAAAATCGAGCCAGTCCCTGAACCCCGGATGAATTGGAATGTGCCAATAAGTGTTCTTGAGGTCCAGGGACACCATCCAATCGCCCGGCTCCAACAGACGTCGGACCTGGTACAGAGTGGTCATCTGAAAAGAGGAACAAGAAATCCAGGGGTTCAGACGGGACAAGTCCAGAAATGAACCACAGGTCCACAAAGTAGCATTTCGGAACTGGAAACAGGCGGGAAACCCACCTGCGAGATGACGTCATTTTGACCACGCCCAAGCGCACCTACTCCAAGACGACCTGACAGCGCAGGAGAAGAAGCCTGCCCTGCCCGTCCCAAACCCCCTAAAGGAGGAGGAGCCACCAAACACCACCGCGGGCCATGAGAAACGACCCGAAAAGCCCATGAATCGCAAGACCAGGCGTGAGCGAACAGAGCAAGCCTCCCCCCACCATTGCCCCATCAATGGGGCGAACCATGAAAGGGCTGACGCCCCTTACAAGAACCCGACCTGCGCACAGAGCGATCACCGTGCAGACCAGACACAGACGGTTCCAAAGGTGGCCCCAGCTCCAAAACTGGTACCTGTGGCCTACACTAACAAGCGGATCCCTGAGCCCTGGCACAACCCCTCCGGGAAGAACCCACCCGGGATCCTGAAGAACCAACAAGTTGGACATTGGAAGACAGCTGGAAGAACCCAACTGCATATACTGCTTGACCACAGAGTTCGCAAACAGCAAAGGACAAAAGGGCGAAGACAACATAAGAACCAGGGCCCAAGCAGATTCCAAGGAGAAAGCAAGCACAACCTGTCAACAAGCGAGACGTGCAGTGAAAAACTGTAACAGCGCATCCCACAAGATCAGCGAAAAACTGCTTAAAAAATGCAGATGACGCACGAGCTGCCGAGACCAAGGTACCTGACCCAGAAACTAAGTGCCTCTATATCCTCCGCAAGCCAGTCCAAAGACAGCTCCAGGAGGGAAAAAGAAACACAAGACCGAAGCCAGCAGGCCATGAGCACGCAAGTCCTCAGCCACAAGCGCAGCCGACAGGGAAAGAACCTGCACGTGAAGCTGAATTGCGCCCACGTCCCACAGAAGGGCAGGAGTGAAAAGACACTTATTAAGGTGCTTAAAGTCGCCCCCCAGGTAAACTTGGACCACAGTAAACGCTTTGAGTCACTCAAGCGTGCGGGTACGACAGAAAGCGCCCCCAAGCATCCAATGACAACAAAGGGCAGTCCACAAGCCAGGACAACTCCTGAACCTCATAACGAACCCAGTATGAAGATGGATCCATTATTCCGGGTCGTGCAGGAAGTAAGCCCCAATGGCCACCCGCACCTCAGGAGGTGAGACGTGGGAAGCCGAAAACCTCCAGGAAGATGGAACAGAAGGACCCGCAGGGATACGGAACCAAATCCGGGGAGGAGCTGAACCCAAATCCAATTTGTACGCAGAGGAGGGAATGGAAAACCCCACTCCTTGTAACAGTAAGCCCCGCTCTGAGGGTCGGAAAACCCAGGTGGGGTCCAACAGGGCCCAAGGCTCCCCAAGTCAGCTCTTTCCCCAACCCCGGTAACTTCTGTATCAGGCCCCGGACGAGTCATCCTCCAAAGCCCTGGCCTCACAAGAAAAAGCCGGGGCGGCCGAAAAAGCAGGAAGAGAGGGGGCTAACTGGTCAGACCCCGGAGTCAAGGCTGGAGGAACAAACTCGAATATCTCCGTCGCCAGCCCAGAAGTAGCAACCCCCAAAACTGCCTGAATCTCTGAGACCTCTAAACAGTACCCTGACCCCGAAGACCTCAGACGCTTAGGAGCCGGAAGCAGGTGGGAGGAGGGACAGAATGAACCACAGCAGGGGGGGGGGAAAAACAAGGGGAAGCAGACTGAACCAAGGCTAACGCGACAAACACCCCCCATGTCCGGGTCCCAATAAGCAAAGCGGAGACTCATCCGTGCAGCCCTCCCCTCCCCAAAAAGGGAAGGGAAGCTTCGAACCTTCCCGCGCCGGCTGCCTAGCACTTCAGTTCGTAAGCTAATGTCAACCGGGACAGACGCTTCACTGGCTTCAAATTCCTTGGCGGTGTTTTGCCTTTGTGGCACCATCTGCTGTTCTTGTTGTGTGGTGGCCGAGTGTTACTCATCAGTATCGGTTGCTGCAACGAGCTAGGTTGGTTTCCCACCCGGATGTCCCAGGGCTGCCACGTTTTGGTTAGGTATTGTTCACCTTTTTCCCACCTCCCTGTTCCTGGCTCCAGACTTTCTGCGAGTTTCGGGATCAGGGCGGGGTTTAGTTGGTGCCTAGACTCGGGCAGCGTCGGGGGCTGCCCTGTTCGTGTTGGGGGCGGAGGCATTTGAATCTGCTAATCCTACCGAGGCTTCTGGGTCTTACCAGCGGCCCTTTCTTTGCTGCCTTTCCCATGGGCTCTGCCTCTTCTTTAGGAGGACGGCTCTGCCCCAGGGCCTCTGTTGTGGATTCCCAGGGCTGTAGGGGAGTGCTCCTACCTTGAGGCTAGCTTGAGGTGCTTCCGGGGCTTAGTGTCCCCGCGGCCCGGTCGTCGACCAGGCCTCCTGGTTGCTGGACTGATCAACCAGGCTGTTAGACGCGGCTGCTCGCAGCCTGACGTATGAGTCACAGCCTGGTTGATCAGGTATCCTTTGGAGGTGCTTATCCAGTTCTCTCTTGAACACTGTGAGGGGTTTGCCAGTTATGCCCCTTATGTGTAGTGGAAGCGTGTTGAACAGTCTCGGGCCTCTGATGTTGATAGAGTTCTCTCTCAGAGTACCTGTTGCACCTCTGCTTTTCAACGGGGGTATTCTGCACATCCTGCCATGTCTTCTGGTCTCATGTGGTGTTATTCCTGTGTGCAGGTTTGGGACCAGCCCCTCAATTATTTTCCACGTGTAAATTATTATGTATCTCTCCCGCCTGCGCTCAAGGGAGTACAGATTTAGGCTCTTTAGTCGGTCCCAGTAATTTAGATGTTTTACTGAGTGGATTCTAGCAGTAAAGGATCTCTGCACGCTCTCTAGGTCAGCAATTTCTCCAGCTTTGAAAGGGGCTGTCATTGTGCAGCAGTACTCCACTCTAGATAGCACAAGCGTTTTGAAAAGTATCATCATCGGTATAGCATCTCTAGTGTGAAAAGTTCTTGTTATCCAACCTGTCATTTTTCTTGCAGTTGTGACGGCTACTTTATTGTGTTCTTTAAAGGTAAGGTCTTCCGACATGAGTACACCCAGGTCCTTTACATTGCCTTTTCGTTCTATGTTATGATTTGCCTGCGTTTTGTACGTGGTTCCTGTTTTTATGTTTTCAATTTTTCCGTAGCGCATGAGCTGAAACTTATCCTCGTTGAATACCATATTATTTTCTGTAGCCCATAGAAAGACCTGATCAACATCTGATTGGAGGTTTGCCGTGTCCTCTATGTTGCCAACTCTCATGAAAATCCTAGTGTCATCTGCAAAGGATGATACAGTGCTATAGGTTGTGTTCTGGTCTATGTCCGATATGAGGATGAGAAAAAGTACTGGAGCAAGCACAGTACCCTGGGGGACTGAGCTCTTCACGGTTGATGGGCTGGATTTTATTTTGTTGACTATTACACATTGGGTTCTGTCAGTCAGGAAATTGTAGATCCATCTGCCTATTTTCCCGGTAATTCCTTTTGAACGCATTTTATGTGCAATAACACCATGGTCACATTTATCAAAAGCTTTTGCGAAATCTGTGTAAATTACATCAGCATTTTGTTTGTCTTCCATAGCATCTACAGTAATGCCATATCATAGTGGTCCAGCAACTGCGACAGGCAAGAGCGCCCTGTTCTGAAACCATGTTGTCCGCGGTTATGGAGATGCTGTGATTCCATGTATTTTGTGATCTTACTTCTTAGCACTCTCTCAAAAATTTTTATGATGTGCGATGTTAGTGCTATCGGTCTGTAATTTTTTGCCTCTGCCTTATTTCCTCCTTTATGGAGTGGTGCTATCTCTGCTGTTTTTAGTATGTCAGGGATAACGCCAGTATCTAGGCTTTGTCTCCACAGAATGTGAAGGGCCTGCGATAGTGGTTTTTTACAGTTCTTGATGAATATGGAGTTCCAAGAATCCGGGCCTGGTGCAGAGTGCATAGGCATACTGTTTATGGCTTCTTCAAAATCTAGTGGGGATAGGGCGACGTCTGATATGTGATTTGATGTTGGTATCATATCCATGAAAAATTCATTTGGGTTATCAATCTTTAGTGCATTTAATGGCTCACTGAAAACAGAGTCGTACTGCTTCCTCAGTAACTCGCTCATTTCTTTGTTGTCATCTGTGAAAGTTCCATCTTCCTTTCGCAGGGGCCCGATACTAGATGTGGTTTTTGATCTTGATTTTGCATAGGAGAAAAAATATTTCGGATTTCTCTCTATTTCACTGATGGCCTTTTGCTCTCTTTGCCTCTCCTGGGTTTTGTATAATTCTTGTAGCTTGAGTTCAATTGTTTCTATTTCTCTACCTAACCTTCTTCACCGTTCTTGAGATAGGGTGCGACTCTCAAGTTGTTCCGCGATTCGTTTTCTTCGCCTATATAAGGAACGACGTTCCCGTTCCAATCTGCATCTCTTTCTCTTTTTTCTTAGGGGTATGCGGTTTGAACATATTTCTAGTGCTACTGAGCTTATTTTTTTCCAGGCACTGGTTCAAGTTTGCATTTCCTAGCTGTTCTTCCCAGTTTATTTCTGTGAAGTCCTGGTTTATTTGCTCCCAGTTTATCCGTTTATTATTGAAGTTGAATTTGCTGAAATCTCCTCCACCGGGAATCTGGACTGGTTTTGGAGGTCCATTCCCCATGGTTGTCAGTACCTCAATTAAGTTGTGATCTGAGTAACAGGTATTTGTAATCATTATGTTCCCGATCAACTCATCATTATTAGTGAAAATGAGGTCCAGCGTGTTCTCCTTCCTAGTTGGTTCTACTATTTGCTGGTTTAAGGCAAACCTATCGCACATCCGTAGCAGGTCATTTGCATGTGCCTGCTCATTTAGGCTACTTCCTGGTATTCTTTCTGATATTACTGTATTAGCCAGGTGCTTCCATTTCAGGTGCCGTAGGTTGAAGTCCCCAAGCAGGATGATGTTCGGAGCTGGATTTGTGAGGTTTTCCAAGCAGTGCTCTATTTTCATTAGTTGGTCTTTAAACTGCTGAGGGTTTGCCTCCGGTGACTTATATACAAGGACAACAACTACATTTAGGATCTCTATTTTGACTATCAGCACTTCCACCATATCATTTGAGGTGTTTAGCAGCTCAGTACAGATGAGTGTGTCTTTGATGTAGAGGCTGACCCCACCCTGAAGCCGGTGTTTCCTATCACATCTGAAGAGATTGTATTCTGGGATCCATATTTCACCATCAAGGTAGTCCTTTGTGTGAGTTTCCGTTAGGGCTGCAAACACTGCATTTGCCTCATGAAGGAGACCATCTATAAAATGAACTTTGTTGGATTTGCGTGTTTTTATACCCTGGATGTTGGCAAATATAAATGATGTTATCGTGTTAGTGGAAGTGCTGGATGCTTTAATTGGTGTTAATATCTGAGGCTCTGGTAAGGAGGCCACTGTGTTTGCGTCCTCTCTAGCATTTGACCGAGTTGGTGGTAGAGTCTGGTCATTTTTAGCCATTCTTCTCCTCCTCCTCTTGCTAAAAAATTATCCCGGTTGATGGAGTAGTGGCTGTTTTCATAGTGGTAGTCTGTCGGTTTTATTCGCCTGGTACCTCTTATATGAAAAGCTGGGCATTCAGCATTGAAGCACTCTTTCCTGTCCAAAGAGTTCTTGCAAATTTCTGGGTGAAAGAATTCACAGCTTTTGGTACATTTACCTGTATTGAGGAGGTTTCTGCACTTTCTAGGGTGATTGTGTGTACATGTTCCATTTATTCTTCCCGATTCCCCATGCTTACAGGTAGCCCATCTGTAATACCAACAGATTTTGGGGCCTTGTTTTGTTTGTTTCCCTCTGCCAGGGACCGCACTCTGCTGCGGCGCCCCCGACACTGTGCTCTGCTCCGGTGCCTGTGACACCGCGCTCTGCTCTGGTGCCTGCGACACCGCGCACTGCTCAGGGGTCCCCGACTCCGCGCCCTGCTCAGGCATCCCCGACTCCGCGCCCTGCTCAGGCATCCCCGACTCCGCGCCCTGCTCAGGCATCCCCGACTCCGCGCCCTGCTCAGGCATCCCCGACTCCGCGCCCTGCTCAGGCATCCCCGACTCCGCGCCCTGCTCAGGCATCCCCGACTCCGCGCCCTGCTCAGGCATCCCCGACTCCGCGCCCTGCTCAGGCATCCCCGACTCCGCGCCCTGCTCAGGCATCCCCGACTCCGCGCCCTGCTCAGGCATCCCCGACTCCGCGCCCTGCTCAGGCATCCCCGACTCCGCGCCCTGCTCAGGCGCCGCTGCCACAGAGCTCTGTGCTACAGCTGGTTGTACCTTGGTGTCATGTACAGTTTGTTTGAAGACATTAGAAATTGCTATGCAGGCATTAATTAGTAATTCTCTGTTTTCGGCGGGAGTTTTATCCAGGATTTCCATCAATTTCAAAAAAGTTACATCATCCTTTTTGCAGAGCCAGTACACAGAGTGGTCACTGGGACCATTTCTCCTTGAATTGTTAGTCATGTTGGCACATTTTTTGTGTATGGCTGCTGAACAGAGTTGGCATTGAAAGCTCTGTTGGTAATCTACCTTCATGTTGCATTCTATGCACGTTTTTATCAAAGCCATTTTTTTGAACACTTCTGTTCAGTGGTGATGGTCTTACAAGGTGGGGTGTTGACCGGTGGGGAAGTTGACCGCGGGTGCTGGCCGTGGGAGCTGGCCGTGGGTGTTGACCGTGGGTGTTTACCAACTTGAGATAGGCCTGGAAGAGGCTGTATGGACGGCCACTGTTGCTACCACGTGTCGCACTCTTAATTTGTTTTGTTCACTTGTTAGAATACATTACTTGCATTTTCCCACTAGTTATCATACAGTAGAGGCGTCTAGTTTCTGTGTCTGGACACTAGTTACCTGAGTACGTTACACTATTTGAAAGAATACACACACAAGAGGGTACTGGGGTGGGCCTACCTCCAAGTGGCCCTTGTTTACACACACACGACGGACTTATTTTGTGTGTAATTTGTTCACTTGATATTAGACTATGTTATCTTAATTTGTTATAATAGACACAGGTTTTGCATAGAGAGCTTAGCACTATGGGCACTGATTACTTGATGTTTCAATAGCGAGAGATGTGATTTATTGACGACTTGGCAACTATCGCCTAAGGCCTCCTGGCACCACGAGGGCAGGCCTTGACTACACACGAAGTTCACTTATTTTTCCTTTAACACAAACGGTCGGATGGTAATCACTATGATATATTGCTTAATATGTTGAGACACACTTTAAAAGTTATCTGACTGTGTTTAGTTCCTGTATCACTGAAATGTCCCTAGATATATATTGTTTTCCGCGGAGCTCGCACCGCGTGGCCCTTCCCCTCTCACACCCAAAACACGACTCACTAGCAGTTCTGGGGCTGTTTGCTCCTGCCTGGGTTTTCTGCTTTCTGGGAATTTTTTTTTCTTCCCTCTCGTCTGCTTATTATCCCACATTTGCCGGTAAGTTTTCAGATCTCTTGCATCAGCCGCACCTCCTTTTGTTTTGGTGGCCATTTTCTTTCTGCGGGTCACTTCCCCGCCTGGCCACCAGGGCGGCGCTGCAGTTTGTTTACATGTGTCTGGGTGTGTGTGTTTTGGGGTGGTTTTTCACCTCCTTCGGAGATTTTAAACCTCCCGTTGCCATTTCTCTGCTATGCCTTATTTTTCTAGGGCATTCTGCCCTAGAAAAATATAGGTATGGGGGTATAGGGGTTGCCTATACCTCTTACTCCCCGGTCTAGCTATTGCTTCAGGTTCTGGCTCGGTTAGAGTCCTTCCAGGGGCGAGAAATCCTCATGATCCCTTGGGGTGCCGACCCGGCCTTGGTTCCAGGCGCTGCTTGCTCAGTGTGCAAACCTGGGGCATTTCCCGTGGCTCCGCCTTTTCCGGCAGGTCAGGCCAATCCGGTACACACCTGTTTCGATCTTCTCTCCTCTTCGCGTCGGGTCTTTTTGACACGGGTTATCATCAATTGTATGGTGGTCAGGTGTCTTCATTGGTGGTGTCCCACCTGAGAGCTTCGTCTTGGTGGCAGTATTACGTTTCCTGCCGTTTTTTCCGCCGTTTTCTCTTTCTTCGTGGGTTGTCTTCTATCTCGGATCGGTTTGTCTTGTCCTTTCTGTCTTGGCTTTTTCAGGACTGTCATTTAATTTCTAATACTGTGGCCTCATATCGTGCAGCACTGACGGAGTCGCTCCAGCCTGCGTTCGGGGTGGATGTCTCTTCTGCCTCGTTCCGTATGCTTTCTCGTGTTTTGTTTCACCTCCAACCTGCTCATGTGCCGCCTGAGCCATCCTGGTCCTTGGACAGGGTGCTCTCCGAACTCTCCTTTCCTCGGTTTGTGGTATACCCATTCGGTTCAGATTGTTTTTCCAAGGCTCTGTTCTGTTGGCATTGGCCTCTGGAGGTCGGGTCAGGGTGCTGCAAGCTCTCCTCCAGCGCAGGGGTTTTTGTTCTTTCAGTCCTGGTGTTAGGTTTGTTCGTTTGCAGCCTCCTCCTTTTCTGGCGAAGAATGAAACTGCTGTTTTCCGGAGGGGTCCTTGAGTCATTGATGCTTGGTTGGTCAGGTCGGGAATGCCTCATGGGTTGTGTACGGTTATGGCTTTTCGTCGTTCTCTCCACGCTTCGGCTTCAGGTGGCTGCGGATGTGCTTTGGGTCGATTTGGGTTAGCATGTGGGGTTTTTCGGCAGGCAGTGCTCGCTTCTTCTTTGGAATCCGCTTGGGCCCTGGCTCTTAGGTTGTCTTCGCCTTTTTGTCCGTTGCTGTTTGCAGTCTGCAGTTGTGCAGTACAGTATCTTTAGGCAGCTTCATCTAGTTGTCGTCCTATGTTGGACTTGTTGGTTCTCCTGGGGGCTCGATGGGGGGGCCTACCAGGAGGGGTCGTGCCAGGGTTCAGGGTTCCTCCAGTTGTGGTAGGCAAATGGTGCCAAATTCAGTGCTGGCGCAGTCTTTGGAACCGTCTGTTTCTAGTCGGTGCTGTGATCGATCTGTGTGCCGCCATGGTTCTCGTAAGAGGCATTGGCCCTTTCGCAGTTCATCACATAGACGGGGGTATGGAGGGATACTCGCCCTGTTTACTCACACCTGACCCATGATTTGCGTGCCTTTCGGGTCGTTTCACATGGCATTCAGTGGTGTTGGGTGGCCCCTCTTCCTTTCGGGGGATCGGGGTTGGCAGGGCAGGCCTCTTCTCCTGTGCTCCGTCAAGTTCGGAATGGGTTCGCTTGGGAGTGGTCAAAACGACCTCGTCCCTCAGGTGGGTTTCCCACCTGTTTCTGGTTCCGAAACGGGACTGCGTGGACCTCAGGTTCATTCTTGTCTTGTCCCGTCTGAACCCGTGGATTTATTGCCCCTCCTTTTGGATGGTTACTCTGTCCATGGCCCATCAGCGTCTTTTAGGTGTTCGGGTTCTGGCCTACCTCGACGACTGGCTGGTGTGGGCTCCCAGCCGGTCCGAATGTCTGCTCGCCAGGGATTTGGTTCTTTCCCAGCTCGCTGGGTTCAGGTTCCTGGTGAACTGGCGCAAGTCCCATCTGGTTCCCTCTCAGGTTCAATCTTGGCTGGGTCTTGTATGGTACGCTCAGATCGCTTTTTTATCTCTTCCTCTGAAGGCTCTGAATCGGGCAGCATTCCTGCCTTCGCCTGTTTTTTGAGAGGCTCCTGGGTCACGCAGCGATTGCTCGAGAGTTTGTGTGGGAGCCTTTGCCATGGTGGTTTACCCACCAGGTCAGGTTTGGCTTCGTCTGCTGTTCTGGTTCCTTCGAGGACGTCCCTTCCTGGGTTTGGCCTCAGGGTGGGCTTTGTGTCAGTTGCTGTGCCGCCGGCCTACTCTTCGGGTTTTTGGGGGTTCAGTGCCATGGCGTCTACCCGAGCAATTGCTCAATGTGTTCACGAACCCATCATCTCTTGGCTGGGGCTTTGTGACCAGTGTTCACAAGGCCAGCCAGGGGTGGTGGGGTCCGTCCATTCGTCAGGCTCACAGCACAGTGTGGGAGTTCGCGGCTGTGTGGTTGTCGCTCAGGTGGGTTCAGGTCACTTGGCTCCTTGGCTCTTTGGGACTATTCGCTTCGGGTGCCTCATCTGCCGAGATCTCAGGGTTTGGCTCACCTGGTGGTTCATGTTCAGGGGTATGTCCAACGTCCTGGCGGATGGCCCATCCCACTTCATTCCCCTTTTCCACGTTATTGACGGTTGATGCCGACTCGTTCAGTTGGCTCTGTCGGACGTTCGGGCCTCTGGAAGTGGACCTCATTGCGTCGGCGTGGTCGAGGCGTCTTCTGGCCCCTATAGCGCCCTTCCCCGACTGCGAGGCCGTCGAGATAGATGCCTTCAGGCAGGACTGAGCGAGGTGGGGTTACCTATACCTCTTTCGCCTGCCCAGGAGAGTTGTCCTGGCTCCTTGGTGGCCGACCCAGCCTTGATTTCAGGGGGTACTTGCTCAGTGTCCGAACCCGAGGGTCTCCCCACGGCTCCGCCTCTTTCAACAGATCCATCCTGCCCGGTACACAGTTGGTTCTCTCTTCTCCTCGAATCTTCGTGTCTGGTCTTTCTAACTCAAGTCTATCATCATTTGTATGGTGCTGAGGTGATTTCATTGATGGTCTTCCACCTGCGTGCTTCATCTCGGCAGCAGTGTGAAGTTTCCTGGCAGTCTTTCCGTTATTTCCTATCTCTGAGTAGGTGTACTTCAGTCTCTGATAGGGGTTGTTTTGTCCTTCCTTCCTTTCGTGGTTGTTCCAGGACTGTCATCTTATGCTGAATACTGTCGCCTCGTATCGTGTGGCACAAGCGGGGCCGTTGCAGCTTGCGTTCGGTATTCATGTTACTTATGCTACGTTTCACAAGCTGTCTTGTGCGTTGTTTCACCTCCGGCCTGCTCATGCGCCACCTGAACCATCCTGATCGTTTAACCGGGTTCTCTCTTTTCTTTCTTCTCATCAGTTTGTAGTGACTCCTTCGGTTCAAGATTGTTTTTCCAAGGCTCTTTTCCTTGTTGGCATTGGCCTCTGGGGGTCGGGTCGCGAAGCTTCATACTCTCCTCCAGTCGCAGGGGTTCCTTATTATTTTGGTCCTGGTGGTAGGTTTGTTTGTTTGCAGCCTTCTCCTCCTTTTCTGGTGAAGCATGTGTCTGCTGCCTTTTGGAGGGGTCCTTGGGTTGTTGATAATAGATTGGTCAGGCCAAGGGTGCATCATGTGTTGTGTCCGGTTGTGGCTCTCCACCGTTATCTGCACGCCACAGCTTTGGTGGCCGGGAATGCGCTTGGGTTGACCCGGTTTCCCCCTCTTCCCTGTTCCAGGACGTAGATCTACCAGGTCGTCTGCAGGGTTATCAGGTTTAGCCAGCCTGCGGTCTATCCTCGTGCCCCATGGCGTTCGTAAGTTTGCTGCCTTGGCTGCCGTCTTTGGTAACATGTCTTGGGTTGACATTCGGGCACGGGGTTTTTGGAGGTTGAACAAGGTCCTAGCTGCTCGCTACCTTGTCAATGTTCCTGGGGCCTTGTAGGGCCTGTGTCGCATTGAGTCGGCAGTTGTAGCAAGTCGCCTCAACTTCGAGTTGAGGAGCAAGGGCCAACCACCTCCAGGGTAAGTCCGTTTTTGTTTTTGTCTTTGGGTACATAGCTCCGGAGAGCCAACGGGGCTCCTCCCTAGAAAACCAGCATTGAATGTAATGAAATGCCATTTTCTGAGTGACACCCGGAGGCTCCCCGGCAACCCTCTCTCCCTCCCTCTGGTCGGCGTTTTTTTGCATTTTTGACATCCAACCTTAAGAACTAAAGGGTGTAGCCGGGGTGAAGGTCTGGGGCTCCCCCTTCCCCCTCCCAAGGAAAGGGGGGTTGAGCAGACAGCAGCATGGCAACGTGGTAAAATCATGCTACCTGCTTGATATCTGCTTGATGGGGTTCTGGGAGTTCTACTCCCCAAGCCCGGCCCGAGGCCAGGCTTCACTCGAGAGTTTGGTCCACCAGGCTGTTGCTTGGAGCGGCCCGCAGGCCAACATAGCCACCACAGCCCAGTTGGTCCTGCACTCCTTGGAGAAAATCTAGTTTCCTCTTGAAGATGTCCACAGTTATCCCGGCAATATTTCTTATAGTCGCTGGGAGGATGTTGGACAACCTGTGGACCTCTGATGTTTATACAGTGTTCTCTGATTTTGCCAATGGCACCTCTGCTCTTCATTGGTTCTATTCTGCATTTTCTTCCATATCGTTCACTCCAGTACGTTGTCATTTTACTGTGTAGATTTGGGACCTAGCCCTCCAGTATTTTCCATGTGTATATTATTTGATATCTCTCTTGTCTTCTTTCTAGGGAATACATTTGGACGGCTTTGAGGCGATCCCAATAATTTAGGTGCTGTATCGTGTCTATGTATGCTGTATATGTTCTCTGTATATGTTCTCTCTATGCTGGTTTGCTTGTTTTCATTTGGGGAGTTCTGTCTACTCGTTTGGCTATTTTTAGAGATGTTTTCACCAGAATAGGGGCAGGGAAGCTGGAGTAATAGAGGTGTCAAGGGAGGCTGGTTGTCAGTGGTAGAAGTTGTCAGGGAAGCTGGAGTAACAGTGGTGTCACGGGAGGCTGGTTGTATCTGTGGAGGAGGCCCGAGTTATCAGCTAAATGGCAACACGTGGCTGGCGCCTCCATGCTCCACCTCGATAGTTCACTCACTGTTTGCTTTTCACCAAATTAACTGAGAAAATGTTACTATTTCAGTTGTTTGTAATTCATCACTATCATATTCCATATTCAAAATAAAGAATTCATAATAAATTGTGGTGTAAGTGGTGAGGGGCTGTATTAGTGAGGTGACTGCCCCCCCCCCCTCCTTCCCCTAAAGTCAACCCACTACTGCCCCATCCCCCCCCCCCCTCCCTCCTGCACCAGACCACCAGCGACCAGCCACACTCACTCTCCTCTCGTCGTCAGATGCCATGAGTCAATTTAATGATGTCAATTATCGCATTATCTACACATGAAAATAGTTTTTTTATTAGAAAAATGTCATATTGAAGCAATAATAATGACAAAAATTATGATATACAGTATAATATAATAACATAATATAATACAGTATAACAGTTGGAACACATTTCCTTTTCGCTGAATTTTTAAGACAATTGGGAGGTGTAGAAAACAACAGCAAACTTGGCATTGTGTGGCCGGGTAGCAGTATGTTGCTCCTGGAGTCATTGGGGGTGGGGGTTTGGGGGGTTGCTGGATCCCTCCCTCCCACTCTAATAGCATCATATTCCATAGTCAAAATGAAGAATTCATAATAAATGGTGGTGTCAGTGGTGAGGGGATGTATTAGGAGGGGTAAGGAGGCCGCTAGCCTCCTTTGTCTTGAGTTCCGGTCAAGACCTGGGTCCTAGGCCTGGTCTGAGACCTGGCCTGAGGTCTGACCTGAGGCCTGGTCCATGCGGCCTGGTCTAAGGTCTGGCCTGAGGCCTTGTCTGGCCTGGTCCATGGCCTGGTCAGAGGTCTGGCCCGAGGCCTCGTCTGAGGTCTGGCCTGAGGTCTGGCCTGAGGCCTGGTCTGAGGTCTGGCCTGAGGTCTGGCCTGAGGCCTGGTCTGAGGTCGGCTGGAGGCCTGGTCTGAGGTCTGGCCCGAGGCCTGGTCTGAGGTCTGGCCCAAGGCCTGGTCTGAGGTCTGGTCTGAGGTCTGGCCCAAGGCCTGGTCTGAGGTCTGGCCCAAGGCCTGGTCTGAGGTCTGGCCCAAGGCCTGGTCTGAGGTCTGGCCCAAGGCCTGGTCTGAGGTCTGGCCTGAGGCCTGGTCTGAGGTCTGGCCCAAGGCCTGGTCTGAGGTCTGGCCCGAGGCCTGGTCTGAGGTCTGGCCCGAGGCCTGGTCTGAAGTCTAGCCTGACGCCTGGTCTGAAGTCTAGCCTGACGCCTGGTCTGAGGCCTGGTCTGAGGTCTAGCCTGAGGCCTGGTCTTGCCCAAAACCTGGTCTGAGGTCTGGCCTGAGGCCTCATCTGACCCAAGGCCTTCCAGTCTGACCGCCACTTCCACCTCCTTTAGAGCCGACATGCTACAAATCCCTCCCCCTTCCCGCACCTGACTACCGCCCCCCCCCCCCCCCTCTCGTCAGTTTGTTGAGAAAATTGTGATTTTGTTAGAATGGATTCAATAATGCTCATATATGTAGCATTTTTATTCCAAATTGTTTGTAAGTGACTGTTCTATCAAATGCCCTAGTGAAAATGAAGAATTCATAATAAATGAATTGTTTATGAATATTTATATAGACTGATACAGTTAGCTTATTGAAATCCTGGCCATTACATCATATTTGTGGCCACCAATAACAGTCACAAAGTTATGATTTTAATATGGAATTGTTTACCAATGATTGTTCTATCATGTGCCATGTTCAAAATGATTAATACATAATAAATTGATTTTCGGTGAGTTTTGTTTTGTTGATAGTGGATGTTATTTTACCTCTGTTATTTTGAGGTGTTGATAGTGGATCTCTGTTGATACATAGTGGACCTGTTATTTTCACATGAAAGGGAGGGTCAGCCTGGGGCCGACAGGTAGAACGAATTCCGCGGTGAAACAAATTGGCCTCACCCCATAACGTTCGTTCAAGGGAGGACACACTGTATATGTATATCAGCCTGGATAACACCAGGGAACTTCCTGGTCTCACCCAGAAAATGCCGTTTCATTACATTCAATGCTGGTTTTTTGACTTAAGACTCCTATAAGTTATGACTGCTAGGTATTTTTCTCCTTTAGATTTTGCAATTTCAACATTATCTAGATGATATCAGGTAATTATCATCATTTCTAAAGCTAAGACTCCTACATCTTCAGTATTACAATGTACAGGATCTGCCAATCTTTCATTCATTTAAAATGGCTTCCTAGATTGTCTTGTAGCGATTTTAGCAGTCATCTGAATTTATTTCTAGCCCTACTTTTGTTTGGATTGTCTGCATATTTACAAATGTTGCTATTCAATCCTTTGTAAATCATTAATATACATGGTAAACAACAGAGGTCCCAGGACAGTGCCCTGAGGCACTCCACTGACAACTGTTCCCACTAGGCCTTAATTATTTCTTATAAATACAAGCTCTAATAAAACTTAGGATAACTTCCCTAATACAATGTGCCTCTAATTTTCTAACATTTTTCTCATGAGGCACAGTACCAAAGGCTTTCTTAAAATCCAGATATAGAATGTCACAATCCTTTCCATTGTCAGCTGCTTGAAATATACTGGGACAGAATGAGAATAGGCACAATGAAGTCACAAAAATGTGACATGTCTATGAGAAAATATTGAGACTATACGATGGGATCAAACCCACATTTCTGGATTTGTTAGGTACACGTACTACCCACTGAACTGTGATGAGCTCAAATGCATCTCAACCAGACGTACTGTCTACACTAGATGAAATCCAAATTATATTAGGCCAACCACCATTCGAGTTGGCCAAATTTTTTTTATCAAAATCTAAATTACAGAGCTCCTTCAGTACTACCATACATAGAGTTTAGAAGGAATCATAGTTTAGTCAATAGTGTGTGTGCCTGGGAGTCCAGGGAAGTGGATCCGATCCCATCATATGGCCTCAATATTCTTTCATTGAGTAAATAATACACAATAAAATAACCTTGTGATTTTACTGTACATTGACAGGGAAAATGTGCAATAATGGGGAAAAATCACTATCCACAACCGAGTATGGGCAGATAACATCAACAGAGGTTTGAAACAGGAATCATCACTACCTACACCTAAGTGTGGGCGAGTATCTTGTAAAACTTAGACTGGAGCGGAACAGATCTGGTTTAGCTGTAAGTAATGTGTGCATCATGCAATGGCAGACACGCATTCACACGGGATGGAAGGGGATGGGGGGAAACGAGGATCAAACATGCATGATTGTTACTTGCCCACCTGCAGGGATGTTTTTGCATCTAGGTTCTAGTAGAAGGGAGGGAGAGCAGTTGGCTTTAGCTGAACCACAATTCTTCTATCTAATCCACACCACTCTTTTATTTATACAGTATATGATTTCATATACACACTGTGATGTTTTATTACTGTATTATAAATTGTAATAGGTATTTCTCACATGTAAAAAGTTCATGATTTGAAAATTTTGTTTGAAACGCATCTCGGCTTTTGCTATAGAAGTCGATGAGAAAATGATTTTCATTAATGAATATTTCATTATTAAATTCTTTTTTGGAAATACTGTACATCTTGTACATTAAGTGAGGTTGATGCCTTATTTTTCTATTTTAGTAAATGGGAACATTACCAGTATCCGTCCTTCCCAACATGACTGTGTGCAGATGACGAGTCTCAATAACGTGGCTGAAGATAGGATAACCAACCACTCATCAGAAAATGAAGAAACAACAACATTTCGGTCAATGAGGTTGGAAGGAAACAACAACATTTTGATCAAACCACACATCAGATTATATGAAATGAATGGGAACAATTTTTACTCAATTCTCCTTACCCATAGTGTAGGGCAGATACATTCGCACAGTAATGATATCCAAACCACACATCAGAAAAATAAAGAAACGATGACATTTTGGTTCATCCTGGTCCATTATAAAGTCAACTTGTTAATGGGCCAGAACAGACCGAAATAATGTTGTTTCTTCATTTTCTGATGAGTGGTTTGGTTATCCTATCTTCAGCCACGTTATTGAGACTCGTCATCTGCACACAGTCATGTTGGGAAGGACAGATACTGGCAATGTTCCCATTTACAAAAATAGCAAAATAAGACATCAACCTCACTTAATGTACAAGATGTACAGAATTTCCAGTCATATTTCCATATGATTTCCACATGATTCCTTCCAACCTCATTTTTCTTAGGTGTGGTTTGGATATCATTACTGTGTGAATGTATCTGCCATACACTATGGGTAAGGAGAATTGATTAAAAAAATTTCCCATTCATTTCATATAATCTGTCACAAAGAAAAAACATTTTCCAATAAGAAGGCGACTCATTAAAATAATGTGTCAGCCCCTATAGTATTATCCAAGAGGTTTTAAAGGGACCGATCCATGCTGATTCTAAAACATGTTTTCAGATTTATATCTGAATTTATATCAGCAGTCCTCATGATGTAGTGGTAAAACTCTCACCAGGCATTTCTCGAGCGCTTTGGCCTGGGTTTGTATCCTGGCCAGGGAGGATTTACTGGGTGCCAATCTTTAACTGTAGCCTCTGTTTACCCAACAGTAAAATGGGTACCTGGGTGTTAAATGATTTGGCAGATCGAATTCCAGGGAATATTTGGATTAGGGACTTGCCTGAAATGCTATGCGTGCTAGTGGCTGTACAAGAATGTAAAAACTCTTGTATATATAAATAAATATAATAAAGAAATATATTTTTATATTTAGCCTTTAAAACCTAAGCATGGTAGCATGGATACTAAGGAAAGATTCATTTGTATTATTATTTTTAACACTTTAAACAAAGATTACTGCAAATTAATGTCTTTGATATCATTGGAAAAAACAAACAATAATCTAAATAGTTTAAAGAAAAAGCCAGCGTTGAATGTAATGAAATGCCATTTTCTGGGCGAGCCCCAGAGGCTCCCTGAAGCTAAACGAACCATTATGTACTATATTAGTTTAGGGTCATCAGTCACAGGAGTCCTTATGTCTACCGGGAACCACGAGCCAGAACCTGGCCTCTCAGAGAGGCTCAGGAAGCAATGGCATATGTGCACTTTACATTTAGAGTATGTCATAACTGCCATTGAACAGGGAGGCACCCAGAAAGATAGGCAAAACAAAACAGACCACAATCTGGTGAAAAATGTGACCTGTGTCCGAAAAGAGCAAAAGAACTCCCCCAAGAAGAAAACAAACAAGCAACACTTCATCCAATCAGCACTCCCGCACATTAGCGCTCCCGCTCATTAGGGCTACCCCCATTCCCGAAGGGTGGAGAGGAAGCCAGCTCAGGTGAGCCAGCAGCTGCTGGCTCTAGTTCTTGAACGATGAAGACCGCTAACCGGGGGAAGAGAGGGAGGGAGGGTGTCAGGGAGTCTCCGGGGCTCACCCAGAAAATGGCATTTCATTACATTCAATGCTGGTTTTCTGTGGGAAGCCCTGTCAGCTCCCTAAAGCAAACCACCCACATAAGTAAAAAACAGACTTAACAGGAAGGCAGCAGCACCGCAGGTCTGAAGGCGAAGTAGAGACTGACGGCCACAACAGGCTCCCCAACGTAAAACAAGGCCGGAGAGGGCCTGAGACATTCATGAGATACCTGGTGGCCAGGACCCTGTTCGATCTCCATAACCCACATGCCCGAATGTCGACCCAAGACATAATACCAAAAACAGCTGCAAGAGTAGCATATTTCTGCACATTATGGGTACTAGGGTAAACCGCAAGCTGGATAGATTTAATGACACTGCAGACAACCTGATACACACAAGCCCTAGAACAGGGAACCAGGGAAACCGGATCCACCCACAGCGCGTCCACTGTCACAGAACCAGTGACTCGCAGGTAGCGACGTAAAGTCACCACCTGACACAGCACATGATGCACCCCTGGCCAAAATAACCAAGCTTCCACAACCAACAAACCCCTCTGGAAGCCCACCATCTCATTCTTCGCCAGAAAAGAAGAAGGCAGCAAACGAACAAAACGACCACCAGGACCAAAAAGAACAGAAAGCCTCGAGCCAGAGAAGAGCATGAAGCTCCCCCCCCTCCCCCCCTGGAGCTAAAGTCAACATAAACAAGGCTTTCTCAAAGTAATCAAGAACTGAAGGGGCCACAACAAACCGAGAAGAAGAAAGAAAGGAACCCAGTCCAAACACCAAGTCAGCTTAGGTGGCGCATGAGCAAGGCTGGAGGTGAAAAATGAACAAGAGCTTGCGGAACAGAGCAGACATAACATTCACGGTGATTGCAAGCTGTGCAGGTCCAACAACGGCTCCCAATAAGGAGCGACAGTATTCAGCATAGGATGCTGGTCCCGAAAGCATCAAAAGAAATGACAAGACAACCTTCAAAACACAGATGAAACCATATGAAGGAGAAAGGAAATGGTGGAAAGACCAAGGGAAGTGGACGGCACAACAGGCCATCTGCCAGGATGTTGGACACGCCCTGAATGTGAACGGTGCAGAGAGCTAAACCCTGAAAACTCGGCAGAAGAGCCACTCGAAGTGACCATCCCCAAAGAGCCATGGACTGCAGAGATTCTCCCTAGTTGAGACAATGAACCACAGAGGTGCAATCCAAATGGAGCCGGATCTGAAAGTTTCAAGAAAGCCGCATCCACTGCAACGCCAGCCACGCATCCGCCAGCTCCCGCACCATGCTGTGAGTTCAACGGAAGGATGGAACCCAACGACCCTGGCCAGCCTGGTGAGCACTGGTCACAAAGCCCCAGCCAAGGGACGAGGCATCAGCGAACACATCTAGCATTGTGAAGGAAAAGGCGCCACAGCACCGAACCCCAAAACCCCCGAAAAAGAAGGCAGTGACTCGGCACCCGATGTAAAGACACCAGGGTAACCCAGAGGTCACCCTTCTCTCGTGACCCAGAGGTCACGAGAGAAGCAAAAGGGGGCTGCCCCAAAGATACTAGAACAGCATCCGAAGCCAAACACTACCAAGCGGGGAAACCAGAATGGCAAAGTCCAGGGTCCTGCACAACTGCCAGAGCAACTGCAAAGTGACTTGGGTCCCCCAAAAACAGCTGAAGGCGGGACTGCAACCGGAACAACGCCACAGAAGGGAGCGAGAAGGATGCAATCCGTGAATCCCACATAAGGCCCAGCCAAGTCTGAACCTGAGAAGGAACCAACTGGGACTTCCGCCAATTCACCAGGAACCCAAACCAAGCAAGCTGGGAAAGAACCAGATCCTTATCTAGCAGACACACAAACCGGCCAGGAACCCACACCAACCAGTCAACAAAGCAGGCTGCCGGCCAGGAAGGCACCAGAACCTTGAACGGCCTCATATCAGGAGAATAGGAATCGAACCTAAAGAAAACCGGAACTAACACAGAGGTGAATCCCGGTCTCGCTGGAGGCATATGCCAAGGGCCTCCCAAATCCCTTAAAGGGAATCCGAGAGAAAGAAAACCTCCTAAAGACAAATTCAAGGAACCCTAGTTTACCCGAAAACGAACCCAGGGTGAGCCCTATCTACCACATTTGCTGGCGGAAATATGGAGGTAGGGAAGCACCACGGGAACGAAGGTTCAGTAGGTGGTCAGTGAATAATGTAGTAATGTCATTCCTTTTTTTTTTTAAGAACCCTGATAAAAGAGCTCCACGGCTAAAACGGCCAGAAAACAAACAGGATACCGAGGCCTGGAGGCATGGGAGCCGGACAAGCACACAGGGCAAGGACACTGGGCCTAAAACCGATACCCAGAAAAAACAAAACCACCCAACGACAACAGTCTGTAAACACAAGACCGGGAGACATGGTCACCACCCAAACGTCCCCAGGGAAACACACACACAGTACGACGCCTTGAATATAAAGATACAAGACAAACTGGCATGCAGCAGCTGGAGCGTAACCATGGTGGGACTTGTGGAAAGTACACATCGCAGCTGAGGCTTACCTGCTTAATACCTGCTTGATGGGGTTCTGGGAGTTGTTCTACTCCCCAAGCCCAGCCCAAGGCCAGGCTTGACTTGTGACAGCTTGATCTACCACGCAGTTGCTTGGAGCAGCCCACAGGCATCCAGAAGAATGGAGTGAAAGCAAACAACACTTACCAAGGGGATTGAAAGGAATCCCAAGACCTAAAACTTCCTGAGGAAGATAAAATAAATCCAGATGTGTCATTGTAGACAAGACAGAGCAGGGAAAGATGGACATCTCGAGACGAGTAGAACACCTAGAAAGGGACACGGGAGGAAACCGAGGACCCAAAGGAGCCACAGAGACAAGAAAAAAACTTGGCCAGAGGCAGAGGAGGAAAGAAAGGGAATGCAGGAGGCAGGGCTGAAGTGAAGGCTACAAACTGAGAACTGCAGGAGCTCCAAAAGTGCAAAAACCCAAACAAACCAACGTACCTTTTTGGACAAACGTACCAAAACAACCAACTACACCACAGCAGGGATGCAGAAAAGCTTAGCAGTCCGTGCACCTCCCCCACCCTTAACAAAGAAGGCATAACCCAAACCAGAGATATGTCACACCAAAGGGAATGACAGTCACCAATAACAAGAAGAGCGCATGAACTAATTGGAAAAAAAAAAGTGAGCGCAAATGCTCAACAGCCAAATGTAAATACAACCCGCAGCGCCGCCCAGCGGCTGGGCGTGGAAGTGCTTCCAGAAGAGCAAAATGGCTACCAAAACAAAATGAAACCACCACAAAACATCCAAACCAAAGATGGACGCGCCCAACGCGAGGGACCGTAATTCTCGACGGCAAATATGGTATACCAAAGCAGAAGGGAAGGAGGAGACGAAAACCCCCACCCCGACAACCCCAGCCCAGAAGGCACAAAGGCTCAAGCAGGGGCAACAAGTGTATTTTTCCCCCTAGCCCCGGGAACCCTTGATACAGGTCCTGGGGTAGAACCCTAATCCCCGCCCACTGTCCTTGAAAAAAAAGGAGGAGTCCAAAGGAAAAACTTCAAGGAAAGGAGCCTGCTGGATCGACACTGAAGCCTCGGCTGGGAAATCAGGCTCAACCTCTATCCCCGGATCAGAAGGGGCAATTCCTGAAGCTACCCGAGCCTCATCCCAAGTGAACCCCAGCCCCGACCCTGAAACCCTCAGACGTTTGTTAGCTGGAAGCAGCGGAAAGGAGCAGGGTGACCAACACCCCACCTGGGAAGGAAGCAAGGGCATGGACTGAACCACGGTGGAAAGAACCAACGCCCTTAAACCTGGACCCTAAAAACCAAGCAGGGCAGCTCCAGGGCTACCAACTGGGCAACCAACCTGGCGTGTTGCAAGAAAACCTAGTATGCAACGAAGCTGCTGCCTGACCCCTAACATCCACAGACAAGGAATGGGTAAACTGAATAACAAGCGGAGAACAAATCCTGCAAGGCTCAAGGTCATAGGTGTCACTGACTCAACAGGCAACATAACTGCCTCATGGTGATTGTCACCATGAGGCAGTGGCAACGAACAACCTTCAGCATCGCACAAGGCAAGGCAGGGCTAGGAAGATGCATCTATGGTACCCCCGAGCCAACAGGGTTTTCCAGGGGCTCATAGGGTATGTTAGCCCTATGGGAAGCCCAGGCACTGGGCTAGCTAAGCCAGTAAACTCTGTTGAAAGGCAAACTGACAACCAGAAGATGCCGTGAAACCTCAGGGCAACAGAGGACCACCCCAACACAACCTAGGTAGGCCTAATGGGAAGTTAAACAGACCTCACCCTCTGCCAATAGCAAGCGAATATGCTAAAAACTAAACAAAACGAAAGCCCCCAAAGTAACACACACAAACAAACTGCCCGCCAGAGAGAATCGTCAGCCACCGCAGTGCGCCCCACCCAATTCAAAACATACTCCCTACCCAGGGCAAGACGGGAAGCCCAAGACCCCCGACATACCCCAAGGGCGAGAACACCACCAAGCGACGAAGCCTTCAAACGGGAGTGAGACCCAAATGTCCCAGGGAAGATAACCCAAGAATGCAAAGGAAGTACTTACCAGGCACCTAAGGAAGGTAACCCTTGGCGCATGCAGCCCAGCATACCAGAGGCCACACATGGTTCGTATTTTTTCGCCTACCTTTCTGGTGGCATCCCAGTCGATGGAAGACATGACAAACTCTAAATGTAGAGTGCTCATATAGCCATTGCTCCATGCACCTCTCTGAGCGGACCAGGTTCTGGCTCTGGTCTCTGGTAGGCACACACAACTTCAGGTATTGATGACATCAACTAATATGGCACATGGCAGTTTGGGTAGCTTCAGGGAGCCGACAGGGCTCCCCACAGAAAATACAGAATAAGTGGCTCGGTCCCTTTAAAAACTGTATACACAATTTTAAAATAAGACAACATTATATTAAAGTATCACAGAGCCATATAATGATGGGGCATATCAATATGTCTTGGCTGAAATATACAACTTGATAATGGTACAGGAGGGACCGAAATGTTGTCGTTTCTTCATCTTCTGGTGTGTGGTTTGGTCATCATCTTATGTTTTGTAGAGTGAGAATTCAGTAAAGTCAAAAATAATTCCACTTCTAAATAAGGCTGCATGACTAAAGACCAGCATGGACAAAGTATTATATTCCTTCTGGGAGATTCAACATAATATATTACATAGTTATCTAAACATTCTCTAAATTTGTTTTAATGAGCAATGGTTAAACATATGTCTGTCCTTGGATGTTGATGTCACCTCACTATTCAATCTACCAAACTTCTCTCATCACACAAAATTCTTGGAAGAATGTTTTAAATTTGATCTGCTTGATGCTACTCCAAGCTGGTCAAACCAACTTTAAGATTCGCAATCAATACAGCTTGCAAATCAAATGAAAATTCTAAGCTAATGAATTTATGAAATTATTAAAAAAAATTTGGATGTAGATGTAATCAATATAAGACTGCACTATGTTTTGAAAGTGAGTGAATGCCAGAAAACAGGACTACAATATAAACAATCAATCAGGTTAGCAAACTAAGCTAAAGTAAATGAATTTAAGAAGATGAAAGCTGAGTTAAGTTAAAGAAAAAACTGGAAGGAGAACCTCCTAACAGTCTGACTACTTCATGTGCAACATTCAGAATTCTAAACAAGAGTTCTCAATAGTTAGCTTACCAAATATTAGTTTGAGTATACACATGATGTGTCACCGTGTTTATTGCAGAAAGTATACAAAAAAAAAAGAAAAAAAAGTATTTCATTAGCTTTAAAATTTGGCATGTATATGAAGATGTTGCAAAACTTTTTACTGATGGTATCATCTTTAATTAAAGAAATTATATAAGCTCTTACAAGTCTCTACTGGAGCAGTCAACATGCAAAGTTCTTTCTACATAATGCACATTTGAAATTTAAATAGATTACTACTACAAAAATTGAACATTAAAAAATATACAGGGATATCATTACAATTACCGTGATGAACCTCCCGGGGCTTGGGCAGGTTGGTGACGCAGGTGTGCGGGCACATCAGAACATTGGCCGGATGCAATGACCCTTCCAGGAACTTCTTGCGTGTTTCTGATAAGTGGATCCCTCCAAGTGGTGTTTTAGGAAGGTGATTTGGTGGTACAAGTGCTAAGCAGTATATGCCCACTTGGTGGATGCTATCAACTGCTTGAAGCACTCTAGACATCCACTGGAAGCTCTGTGAAAGAAAATAAATATTGAGTATATATATATACAAATATAGCACTCAGTAAATTATACACAGTATTTTAATACAAAATAATGGAATAAATAAAACAAAATATGTACAGTAGATGCATGTGTGGTGCTAATTTTGTCATGTGACCAACATCCTTAACATAATGAAATTGTGCAATGCTTATGGAAAATAACCCACCACAAACACAAGATCAGATATAGCTACCATTCATCGAACTAATAACAACTCCAGGCACAACTTGGTATCAAAGAAACCATCAAGATGCATGCCCTAGTCAAATACCTGTGACAGCACTCATCACACAACAAAGCTTCACCTCCCCACATTGAATCTAAACATGAGGAAAACAAATTCCAAGAACAGTGGATTTAAGGAAACAGATTCATGAATTGTCACAATAAAGTTAAATTCCAAAAAGTGTCTTAAATTGAGAACTCTTGTGTCTGACAACAGTCTTCTGTTTATTCATACAAATGATCTGATTTACATATTTCTAGGACACCCAATTTTTATAATTAAAGCATGTTTATCTTTGTAAAATAACTATACACTAACTCCTGTTCACAGGAGGAACAGGAGGGGCTCCCCTTCCCCCTTGTTCACAGCAGCCTGGATGTTTTGCCTTCGGTGCTGGGTGTTGGAGCTATGTTACCTGCAGTGCCGGTTTCAGAGGCTTTGCCCAAGTGGTTTTCTTCCCTTCTTCAAAAAGCAGTTGTTGACTTCTTGTTGACTAGTCAAGCATGCCAGCATGTTGTGGTTGCCCGTGCTTTCGTTTCTTGGGCTGGGGCCTTGCCTTTTGTTGGTTGCGGTAGGCTTCCCTTAGGGCCGGTTTCTCTGAGCCAGCTCCTCGTAATCTCTCTGGGCCAACATTGGTGGTGGTCCTCAGCCCCCCTCTAGTTTAGGTGCTCATGGATCTGTTTCTCCTCCATGGCTCTTCTCAGTCACTGTGTCTTGGATGGATTCTGGGATGGTCTGGTTAGCTTGGTATACAGTTATTTACGATCTCTTTGTAGGACTTGTCAGCCCATCGGTATGTTCTTGTTATCTTGGGTTTGGTTCTTTTCCTTCTGGGTATGGTCTTTTGCATAACAACTCATGAGTCCAAATGAGCCAGTCATTGAGGCACACCAAAATGTTGATTCTGTGAAGATTAAGTTCTGGGAAAAGTGCAAAGGTGAAGTAACCAACCTGGAACTTCAACCAGTCCCTGAATCTTGGGTGGATACTGGATAGGCCTGTGCCAATAAGCATCATGAAGATCAAAGAACTGAGTCAAGACTTATCCAAACCCACTTGGTGAAACGAGCAGGGTGATCATCCTGATGGTTGGTCAAAGAGTGTGGGCATTGATGCCCAAAATACTGTATCGAGAATGGTTATCTTCATGAAAGAGAAAGATAACTCTTTCTAACACAACCTGCAGCTGATGTAAGTCAGGACAATATGCGAGTTTAGGATGAAGGGCTTTAATTGTTGTGACAATAATGTTGCCACTAGTGGTGGCTAGAAGTAATGACTTAGTGAGATATTCAAAAGTTAACTAGGGTTAACTAAAGAATCTTTGATGCCTAGCTGTAGCAGGAAGGTCCCTCAAGTTTTTGTAATGCATTATGTTTATATTCTGGAAGGGACTGAATATTCTTGAAAAGTTATCCAGTGCTGGTGAAGAGTGTTAACTTGCCCTTACTATGCCAGATCCTATCTAGTAGTCAGTAGGATCCTGGTTTTAGGAAGCAACTCAATAGGATAGCGAAGAACAATCATTTTGGTGAATGAAGGCAACAAGAAGTGACACATCCTATTACAATGAATTTCCTTCACATGTTTTACCATTCAGTAAAATTAGTTTATAACTACCAAGATAACTAATCAATACTATTTGAAAAGCAAATTATTTTTCTATCATTCATTTTAGGATCTATTTGACTAAAGCAAAATTATTGAAATGTACTGTACAATAATATCACATACTAACCTCCTCTTCTGAGCAATCTGGTCTCTGTTCAGCTATAACACATATTCTTTCATCCCTTAAAACTCTATGGGAGAACACAGCAATACGACCTCGGTAAATAAATTTCATTGGTTCTACTGCCAAGACTGTGGCAATGATGTCATCTGTATTGTGCTTGCGGCCAGTGACAGTCATTAGTCCATCCCGGGAACCACACACAAATACTAGTCCACCCTGTAACGAGAGTAGAATACATTAGTTACAGTATTTTAATACAATAATAATTTATTTAAATAAATTAAGCAAAATTGTCATCTAGTTTGGTAAAATATGCATAGGGAGTATGTTGAAAAAGAATGTAAATGAGGATAATTTGTTAAATAAATAAAAAAAGCAGCGTTGAAAATAATGGAACCCCATTTTCTGGGCGAGACCTGGAGGTTTCCCGGAGTTTTACCGGACTGATGTACATATATTAGACCATGGCAAGAGTCAATCGATGTGATTCTAGGCCTACTAGAGACCAGTGCCAGAACCTGGCCCCCTCAGATGAGGCATGAGGAGCAACGGCTTAGAGACACCCCCATGTAATTGAAAGCAGTCTATGTCTGCCATCTACCAGGTAAGGCACCCAGAAAGATAGGAATTCCAAAAACTACATCTGGTTAAAAAATTGCAAACCGAAAGCCGAACTAGCAAATAGAACTCCCCAATTGAAAACAAGCAAACAAGCATGACGCCACCACAGCCGCCATGCAACTCCCACCCACCCCCCCCTCCCCAGGAGGGGAAAGGGGTGGGTCCCCAGACCTCTGTGCCAGCTATTCCTCCTCAGTTCAAAGGCTGAATATAAAAAACGCGAACAAACCGCCGACCGGAGGGAGGGATGCCGGGAGCGTCCGGGTCTCACCCAGAAAATGTAGTTTCATTACATTCAATGCTGGTTTTCCGTGGAGAGCCCCTTCGGCTCCCCGGAGCTACCTAACCATAGGTACAGTTGAAAAGGAACTTACCCGGGAGGCGGCCGCTACTTCCTTCTCAACTTGAAGTCTAGACAACTGGCTGCAACCTGCAACACAAGTCTACACATGCCCTGTTTGACCTCCAAAAACCCTGTGCCCGAATGTCAGCCCAAGACATACCAAAAATAGCAGCCAAAGCCACGAACTAATCAACGTCGTGGGCACGGGGATAGACCGCAGGCTAGCTGGAACAAATAATCCTGCGGACAACCTGGGAGACTTGCACCTTGGAACAGGGAAGAAGGGAATCTGGGTCCACTCAAAGCGCGTCCTTTGCCATGGAGGCCGTGGCGCGCAAATAACGGCGAAGAGCAGCAACCTGACAAAAAACACAATGCACCCCGGCCGAACTATCTAAGCATCAACAACCCAAGAACTCTTTCAGAAAGCAGCAGACTCATTCTTAGCCAGAAAAGGAAGACGGCTTCAAATGAACAAAACGACCACCAGGACCGGAAGTGTAGAAACCCCTACACTGGAGGAGAGCATGAAGCTCCCTGACCTGACCCCCCAGAGACCAATGCCAACAAGAGCCTTAGAAAAACAGTCCTGAACCGAAGGGGGCCACAACAAACCGAGGCGAAGACAGAAGCAAGAGCACACCTAGGAGAAGAGAGAAAAAGAGAGAACACGGTCCAATGACCAGGACGGTTCAGGCGGCGCATGGGCAGGCCGGGAGGTGAAACAACGCCCAAGAAAGCTTGCAGAACAGAGCAGAAGTGACCGACCCACTCCGAACGCAAGCCGAAGTGGCTCCGCCAGCACGACACAATATGAGGCGACAGTATTTGGCATAGGATGGCGGTCCTGAAACAACCGAGAGAGAGAGGACAAAACAACCTGATTAGAAATCAAAGACAACCTACAAAGACACAAAGTGTGGAAAGGACCACCAGGAAACTTCATACTGCCATCGAGACAAAATTCGTAGGTGGGACACCAATAACGTAGCCACCCGATTACCACACAAGTGATAATAAATCTGTCAAAAAGGCCAGACGCGAAGACTCGAGGAGAAGATCGAACCAGCCATGTACTGTACCGGACTGATCTGCTGAAAAAGGCAAAGCTGCAGGAAGACCCTCGGATTTAGACATCGAGCAATCAGAGCCTGAAACCTGGGCTGGGCAGGCCACCAAGGGGCCAACAGGACTATTCTTCCCTGGTAAGTCTCCAAGTGAGCCAGGACCCATGGCAACAACCAAACCGGTGGGAAGATGTACAGGTAACCCCACCTCAACCAGTCCAGCCGAAATGCATCGACCCTGATGGCCTCGCAGTCAGGAAAAGGTGCCACATACACTTGAAGATGCTTCGACCACACTGATGCGAAGAGGTCCACCTCCGGGCGCCCGTACATCCGGCAGAGCCAACTGAGCGAGTCTGCGTTGATCGTCCGTTCTGTGGAAAGGGGAATGAACCGAGACAGGCCATCCGCCAGGACATTTGACACCCCCTGAACGTGAACAGCCAGGAGAGCTAAACCCTGAGAACTCAGCAGACGAGTTACCAGACGCGACCAGCCCCAAAGAGCCAACGACTGTATCGAACCCCCGTGGTTCAGACAAGGAACCACAGGGGAGCAGTCCGAATGGAGCTAGATCATTGCTCCATTCAGAGAGTTTGTGTCGCTCGTGACACGAACTCTCTGAAGCTAATGCCACAAACTCCCGTGCCATGCTGCGAGGCCCAATGGAAGGACGGATCCCATTGACCCTGGCTGTCCTGGTGAGCACTGGTCACAAAACCCCAGCCAGCAAGGAAGCCAGCAATGCAGCAGACGACACAAGGCCCCTGGGATCCGAACCCTGCGATCGCGAAAGCGGTGGAAGGGATGTCCCCGAAGTAACCAGAACAACCACTGTAGCCAGATCTGACCTAATGTATAGACCAGAATGGAAAAATTCAGACTCCCGCACAGCTGCATGAACAGTCGAAGGCGGGACTGCAGCCACAACAACGCCGCGAGAGAGAGAGAGAAGGAAGCAGTCCGAGAGTCCAACACAAAACCCAGCCAAGTCCGAACCTGAGAGGAAACCAAATGGAGACTTCCTCCAATTCACCAAGAACCCAAACCCGGCGAGCTTGAAAATAACCAAATTCCTGGTGAGCAGACATGCGGACTGGCTGAGAGCCCAGACGAGCCAGTCATCGAGGTAAGTCAGAACCAGGGCCCTTGACAGAGGCAAACGGATCGCCACAACCCAGGTAAGGCATGTGAAAACGCAAGGTCCCAGTTTCAAACCGAATGGAAGGCAATGGAGGCGGTAAGCCTGTCGCCCCACGACGAAACCGAGCCAGTCCCTAAACCCGGGTGAATGAGGATGTGCCAATATGAGTCCCGGAGGTCCAGACACACCATTCAAGCACCTGGCTCAAAAACAGCTGGACCTGAGACAGAGCAGCCATCCGAAAGGAGGGGCAAAAGACCCAGGGGTTCAGACGGGACAAGTCCAGAATGAATCGCAGATCTGCACAGTCCCGCTTCGGAACTGAAAACAGACGGGAAGCCCATCTGAAGGACACCGTCATTTTGCCCACGCCCAAGCGAACCCACTCCAGGATGACCAGACAGAGCACATGGGAAGAGGCCTGCCCTGCCAGTCCCAATCTCCCCGAAGGAGGAGATCGACCAGATGCCATGGCACTGCAGGAGGAGCTGGCCCCGAATCTGGCACTACTGGCTTACGACAACCAAAGGAACCCCGAGCCCTGGCACAACCCTTCCGGGCAGGACCACCAAGGCCACCTGAAGAACCAACAGGTTCAACATAGGCTGGCAACTAGACGAAGCCACCTGCAGAAAATGCACCACTGCAGACTCAGCAAACATCAACAGACAAAATGGGGATGAAAATCTAAGAGCCAAAGCCCAAGTAGATTCCAAAGAGTGGACGAGCACCGCCTGTCGACACGCGAGGCGAGAAACAAAAAACTGAGACACTGCCTCCTTCAGAATCAGCGCATACAACTTTAACAAGGCAGCCAACACCCGAGCTGCCAAGACAAGCGCACTGGAAACCGGCTCGGAACCCAGCTCCCCCCACATCCTCCTCGAGCCAGTCCGAAGACAGCGCCAGCAGGGAAAAGAAACGCAAGACCGAAGCCAAATGCCCACGGGCGCAAATCCTTGGCCACTAGAGATGCAAAAAGGGAGGGAACCTGCACCTTGGCCGACATCACGAGGAAGGACGGGGGTGAATAAGCACGCATTGAGGTGCTCAAACCCGCCCCCCCCAGGTAAACCTGAATGACCATAGTCAACTCCCGCCATTCAAGCGTGCAGGGTCTAACAGAACGATTGCCAAGCCCCCAACAAAAACAAGGGGCGGTCTACCAGCCAGGAAGACTCTGGCACCTCTTAACCCGTCCAGTAAGGAAAAGAAGAACCAAACTCAAAAGAAGGATCCATTATCGAGGCGTAATCAGGGTCTCACAGGAGGTAAGCTGCAAGAGCCTCCCACACTTCCCTCCGTGGGATGCGAAAAGCCGAAAACCTCCAGAAGGAGGGAACCCGGAACCGAACCCAGGAAAGGAGTCAAACTCATATCAAAATCGTACAGGGAAGGAAGATAGGAAAACCACTCCCCCCAACACAAAAAGCCCCACGCCGAGGGTACCAACACCTGAGCAGGGTCAAACGAGGCTCAAGCCCCCCCCCCCCCCCCCCCAAGTCAATTCCTCCCTAGCTCTGGGATCCTCCATGACAGGACCCGGTGCCGACCAGTCCTCCAAACCCTTTGCCTCTGGAGAAAAGGCAGGGATGAAAGGGGCCCACTGGCGCAACCCAAAAGCTCTGGCAGGAGGAACAGGCTCGAATGCCTCTGCAGTCGAACCGGAAGGGGGCAATCCCCAAAACTACCCGAGTTTTACCACCAGGCAAATTCTGCCCTTACTTCAAAACCCTCAAACGTTTGGGAGCTGGGAGAGGGGGGGGGGGGAACAGGATGAACTACAGCAGGGAAAGGACTAGGGGGCACGGACAAAACCAAAGTCAAGGAGACTAACACCCCCCCCCCAAAGTCCGGGTCCCTATAACCAAAGCGGGGCAGCTGCGGGGCATCCAGGAAGGCAACCAACCTCGTGTATTGCAGCAACCTAAACCCACATGCAATGCTGAAGCTGCCTGCACCCAAATATCAATCTCAGTAGACAGAGTGAATTGGAGTCCAAGCAAGGAACACCACTCGCAGGATTCCGGGTCAAAAGTGTCATGGAGCCAACAGGCAGTATGGCAGAGACAAAGACGGTGAGTGTCACCCTGATACAAGGAGACAGAGCAACCTTCAAACTCGCACACAGCGAGGTGGGACTCAGAGGTCACCTCCATCAGACCAATGAGCCCCAATGGGGGTTCCCAGGGCCCTCAGGCTGACTGCTAAGGGAAGCCAAGGCAAGGTACTGCTAGCTGGTTATCTCAGAGCTACCAAGCAAACAAACTAAAAGCTGACCCATTGTGACGTGTGCAAGCATGTGCACCTAGTGGAGGGCCACCAAAATCATACAAGTGGTCCTACAGCCACACAAGGCAGACTCTCACCAGACAAAACAAAACAAAAACAAAAGATAAACTCACAAAAGCCCAACGTCTCCAGGGGAACAGATCGCTATGCGTATATCAGACAGCTACACAGTACCCCTCGCCCCAGCCAGGGATAAAACCCCCTCCTACCTGTCAGGGGGCCTGATAGCTGAGTGGACAATGCTTCAGATTCGTAGTCCTGAAGTTCCGGGTTCAATCCCCCGGTGGAGGCGGAAACAAACGGGCAGTTTCTTTCACTCTGATGCCTCTGTTCACCTAGCAGTATATAGGTACCTGGGGGGTTAGACAGCTACTATGGGCTGCTTCCTGGGGGTGTGTAACAAAAAGGAGGCCTGATCAAGGACCGGGCTGCAGGGATGCTAAGCCCAAAAATAATCTCAAGATTACCTACCCAAGGGCAAACAGGAGAAAGAACCATCCCAGCTGAACCCCATGGGCCACAATCACCGAGCGACCACAGAACCATTCAGCAGTTCCCGAATGGCTCAGTGGATGATAATCCTAGGCCGCAGGGGTAGTACTTACAAGGCACTAGAGAAGGTGGCCATAGGTAAATGCAACCCCAGTACTCTTGTGCTACGCCTGGCTTGCACACCACCAACACAGAAGCAACAACACCATTATGCAGCACTGTGCAAAGAATGGAGCCAGAGTTGATTGTCATCAAGCACAACGGACTCTTAGCCCTTAAACTGCGCAATACATTAATAGCTGTTTTCGTGTCTAGCGCTATAATTTAACCACTTAACTGTGCCAGCCGAGTATTCTCGGTCGGCGGGAAACTGCGCCAACCGAGAAAACTCTGATTTTTTTAACCAATTCTAAATGTGTACGAGGTTGGTTGTGTACGAAATGGACTCTTAGGACCTCCAATGAGAGGCAGCCATCTTGGAAAAAATTCCAAGAATGCCCTAGGGCTGCTGGCTGGGTTAGTACTGAATGAGCAACCATGGGTGGCTGGCTCCACATGCACCTCTGGCTCCCAAACACCTGTTTGACGCGGTGTTGAAAGATAATGCTCTGTCGGTGAAATTCAAATCTTATTGTTTGAAGAACATAAGGGTCATAATATTGGGGAAGCTAGTCGCAATAAGGACCTAACACAAAGGTCGGATGCAAGTGATACAGCACCTATGAGGACGATACAGCGAGCGTATCCAGTTGTAGCTCTGAGCATCACCCTTGCAATCCTATGCTATCTACAATTTACTTAGATGATACACAGATGAATCGTTTTCTGCGTTCAGTGATGATGCATCTGATACAAATAACATAGATGAACAGTGTTAGCGGCTTCCATGGTGGTGTTTTCCATAGATATTTTCAAGAATACCTGAATCTCTTCCTAACTGACGGACACTCTTGAGGTAAGCCGAATCTCTTCCTGTGTGAGACCATACAAAGCGATCTTTTCCTATAATCTTTTCAATCCTACCTTATGCTTTACAAGCTTGGCTACATACAACCTACAAGTACTAAAGCCAAGGGTGTACGTGAGTGCATTATTTGCAAGCACACAGAATGAAGAAACAGAAAGCGAAACAGTGTACAACAGTGTACCTGGTGCACTGAGAGCGAAGTCGCGCTGTGTACCATGGGCTACTTCGTTGATTATTACTCACTTCCGAAGTACTGAGTGTGTAATGCAGTATGTTACTGTGTAAATAGTGTGTGAAACTGTACATATTGTAATTTTAATGAATTTTTAACAGGTAATATTGCAACAATAAACATTTATTGTGGACACATGTATGTCCACATGTGTGGACACATGTTCCAGGGAACATTATGAACGTTCTACTGTATACATATTGTAAAGGACACAAATATGCATCATATACGATAAAAAAACATAAAATCGTATTGGAAATACACAAAACAAATAATTGAAAATATATTTGTGGCAACACCCGGTGCTTGAATGGCCCGCACGACCGTGTCTGGGCGATTCACCCACGGGCGACCAGGCCCTGATGACGTCACAGCGCACTTTGTCCACGTCCCCACAGCCAAAGTAAGTGGAATTTGGTATTTATTTTTACATAGACATGTTCAGGGAAGGGAATTTATAATTTTACGAAGAAAAAATAATTTTTTAGGAACACTTTCATGCGCACCAGGGGAATTTCACAAACTCCGCGCAGCACGGTGGTTAAACACGCCACATAGAATAGGGGTAGTCATCGGCGAGCCACACCCGACCATAAACAAACGCCACCTGGGAAAAAAATCCTGCATAGGCCGCCTTTGTGTAGAGGCCTCAGTTACCCAGTGGACATCATGGCGAGCGCATCAAGTTCCAACGACCGACCCCGCTCAACGAGGTGTTCCTTGCGACCTCTGACCGAGGACGAAATTAATAAGAATTTGTTACCGGATGGTGATGAATCTGATATTGACGACTCAGACTTTGATCATGACTACACACAGCCCTCAGAGGTGGATACGACAGACAACGAGTGTGAACATGCTGGCTCCACCAGGGCGAGGCCTAGCATCTCGCCCATTGACCAATATTGGAGCAAAGACCATACTGTTACAACACCAATGTTCGGCAAATATATGTCTCGAGACCAATTTGCAATAATCCTCAGGTGTCTTCATTTTGCAAATGATGAAGACCAGAATGATGATGATAGACTTTGGAAGGTAAGGCACATTCTGAATGAACTTATTGGAAAGTACAGGGATTTCTACGTACTAGCTCAGAAGCATGTGATTGACGAATCCCTTGTGCTTTTCAAAGGACGTCTTACCTTCAAGCAATATATTCCCTCCAAACGCCACCAATTTGGATTGAAATTCTTTGTACTGTGTGACTGTGAAACAGGAATTGTGTTACACATGATCATGTATACGGGTACATATGTAGACATTCCTGCTAATGACCAACATAGGTTCTCAGGTAGTGTTGTGAAGTCACTGCTTGCACCATATCTGAACAAGGTCCACATATTGTACACATAACTATTATACCAGTCCTTTGCTAACCAGGTTCTTGCTTGATAATAGAACTGGAGTGTGTGGCACAGTGAAGGCAAAACGAAGGGAAATGCCAGTGTTTCACACTGCTATGCAGGTTGGTGATTGCGAGCTAAGGAAAACGGGTGCTATGCTTTCAGTGCGGTGGAAAGACAGGCGTGAAGTGAACATGTTGATGACCATTCACAATGGTACAATGGTGGACAGTGGCAAGGTGAACAGAACAAACACAAATAATCTATAAGCCAGACTGTGTCTTGGACTATAACATCAACATGCGTTTGGTGGATAAATGTGATATGATGGTGGGGGCAGTAGAGTGTGTACGCAAAACAGTCAAGTGGACCAAGAAAATGTTTTTCCACCTTGTTGATGTAACAATGCTGAACAGTTACAATATGTATCTTGTCAAAACAGGTGGTAAACAAAATTTCCATGCGTTCAGTTTTACTGTAGTGACACAATTACTAGAGAAATTTGGCAAAGTAATTCCTGGCATACAGAGGCCCATTCTGAACCCGGTATTGCACCATGCTCCAACACCCAGGCTCACTTTCAAGGATGCCTTTGTCACACACAATCCCAGGTATTTACCACCAACTGCAAAGCGTGCTGTTGGCCAGCGTGAGTGCATTTGTATGCAAGACAACAACCAAGAGGCAACAGAAACGAAAAATGGTGATGACACCATCAAATGGTGATGGTGCACAGCGTGTCAAGTCCCTCTGTACTAAGTCAAATGTTTTGACGAGTATCACAGTCTTGATGGGTTCTAAATGTTCAAGACTGGTGCAAAAACATGTAAATACAGAATAAGTGGGTGTAAATATGGAAAATTAATCATAAGAGATAGACGTCACAGAGGTGACGTCGTCTGCACGATTTGTCTAGCTGTTTAGAGGGTGGCCACTATGCTCTTTGGGAGCACTACAAGCTTAGGTGTACAGTTACGGTGCACAAAACATGTAGATACTTATATATGTGTATATAGGGTAATAACACTGCAAACAGTATTGTTGGGGGAGAAAGTTTAGTGCGTGTGACCTTGAATGAGTGAGGGAGCCGCCAGCCGCCATCTGTGTATAGTGGCGACTCTTGGTGCCTGAACTAACTATATCAGCTTAGCTGTACAGTTGTGGTGAACAAAATATATACATACTTATATATAACGTCTGTATATAGTGTAATAACACCACAAATGGTATTGTTGGGGAAGAAAGTTTAGTGCGTGTGTTGAGGGAGTGGCAGCGAGTGGCTGGCTGGTGTGTGGCGGTAAATCCTCGTTGCTTTTCGACTCTCAATACCAACTTAGTGGTTCGTTATGGTGACCAAAACATGCAGATACTTATATATAACCTGTGTATAGAGTGTAATAGCAGCAAAACTATTTGTTTATTGTTTATAAACATAATAATTGAATCACTAATATGCACATCATACTTTTGAGTATAGCGATTATTCACCACTTTTATTATATAAATATATTATAATACACACTATTGAATAATATTACTGCAAAAAAACTAAGAAAAAATCAATCGGAGACATTCAAACAATTAGGTAATATCTTTGTGACTAACTCCCATCTGTCAGCGCGGGTGACGCTGACCGGGTCTGACGACCGCTCTGTCAACGCCCACTTTTTGCCAGACTTCCTCGGTCAATTGCGCCCAAAATGTCACCTACGATTTTTTTTTTATTTTTCCCATGCTCAAGGGACACAAATTAACATGTTTAGAAGACGAAAAAAAAAATTTGAATTTTTTTTTCTTGCGCATAGGGGTGTAAATATCCTCAGGACCCCTGAGCAGTGTAAGGGTTAAGTTTGATCATTTTAATACACCATTTTATGTCCGGTGTAGCAACTCAAGAGGACGGGCTGATCAATCACCCACAAACACTCAACATACTACGGCAAGAAATGTAATGATATGGATAAAATTCTTATCTGACCCTTATCACATTCTTCAATGACATGATCAAACCCACATTTATGGGAACATACACATGTACATGTACTGTAGTGAACAGGTATATTAATGAAATGATTAGTGACCACACACAATGGAGAAATTGTAGACAATGAGTCACAATAACAAGGCTGAAGACAGAATGACCAAACCACACACCAGAAGTTGAAGAAACGGCGACGTTTCGGTCCGTCCTGGACCATTATCAAGTTGTATGTGATGGGAGAGAGGAAGGCACGGGCAATAAAAAGGAGTGAGGTGACGAGAAGGTAAGGAAAGAAAGTAATTCTAGAAAAGGAAAGGTGTAAGGTGGGGACCAGATAAGAAAAGAAGGTTATTCCTGGAAGAAGGCAAGAGAAAGGCAAAAAGGAAAGAATAGGATGAAAATAATAACGACTGAAATGTTGTCATTTCTTCATCTTCTGATGTGTATTTTGGTCATGATGGAAAAATTAATTGTGAAAATGGGAAGTAAATGAAGATACCTCACTAATGAATGAAAAGTTATGAAGAACTTGTGAAATGGTGAATAAATTGTTTTCACTCAATGGGTATTGAAGTTTAAGTAAATTATTTCAGTCTCTCTTAAAGCCTACTATACCAGTCCAACTCAAGTCATGCAAGAATGAAAGGGAGTGAGTTTAGGTCAAACATATCAATCAATACATTTAAAAAGCCAATACTGTACTGCACCTCATATTACATATCCCATTCATTTGACACAAACAAATCCATCATTTGAGAACAACCCCTTGCAGGTAGGTGGTTGTTCTCAAATTAATTCACACTTACTGGTCCTAAGAATCCAAGAAGGCCTGTCCTGACAAATGAAGAACTGTCTGACATTGGTGTGTTGTCTGGGAGCAGAGGCTGAACTTTGAAAGTGGTGTTGGTCATCCCCTGAAGACCCCAGTACTGGTCACCAACAGCTCCACCAGCCACACAGATCTCTCCGACTTCATCCGTTCGACACAGAAAAGGTTGGCCTTCTAACTTGACAACTATGATCATTGCTGGAGATAGAGAGAGAAACAAATTCATTAAATAGTCCCTTGTCATAAGAAAACATGACATATAGTAGCATGTTAGATATCATACATTAATACAGCAAACTACTGTATATGTGGCTGCAACATTTTGTTCATATGCTGAAAACTATCCACTTTAAAAAACAAATGGTAACAAAGGTTTTGCATTATGGCTTTATTATTTCAAAGAATTTAAAGAGTAACAAATTATGAACAGCAAAACACAATGAAAACAGGAATATATAAGCTAAAACCCTGCATTCTTTTACATTTCTATTCCAAATACATATTTTTCCAAATTATTCACATTTGGAAGAAAAAAGTCAACTATCACACAGAATTGTACTTTTTAATTTGGAAGACCCATCATAATCCCCTAAAAAGAATTAAACTATTAGATACAGCCCTTCAACTTTCTAACTCTTGTTCTGCATTTTTTTTAATAGTCAATGTTTTGATGATAATAAGCTATCTTCTCTCACCAATTTTAACCTAAACAATGAACAGTCTACAGTAATGCTTTTTATAAACAAATTGCTGAAAATCATACAAACTATTCTTCTTCTTCTTCTTGCATTTGGCTTTCTCTTCCTCAAATCTTTCATTACTGGCAATTTCTCCCTGCACAAGTTTTCCTTGTACATGTGACTTTTATTCCTCTAATGTAGAGTACAGAGACCCTCTTAACAATTAATATTCCTACTCTCATACAGAAAGATAAAGCTCTACTTGAGCATATGGCAGTTTAAGTGAAATCATTTGGCTGATCTGGAGGGCACATGCCCAATGTTTAACTTTGTTCACCATTACAGTACAGTACTTATAGTTTATGACACCACACTTCCAATCCAAGTGTATGACCAGTATCCTTCACACACCCCAGTAACCCAAGAACTTTATTCATATTTAATTACCCACCCTTCTATTTATTTACTATATTCCCCTCTTTTAGTCTCAATGCTTCAAAAATTATCTCTTTCAGTTTTACAAAATGTTGTTATGACATTCCACCTGATATTGAGGTATTTCTTGCTGGTCACAATAACAAGTACAAGACGTTACTGACCCTGCTCATAAATAGTACACTTAGCTGGAAGATAAGTCTTTCCATCCAATAATAGGTAACTTGGATTTGTGACCTACATTACTGCATTTCCACCATGTTATTTATGGCAAACAACTCTCCAACCAACAGTATTGTCAAATAAACTTTAGACAAGTTATGAACCAAACCAAGAATAAACCAGTATTAGTACCAAAAATAAATATACTGTACAGTACCATCAGCTATCACTACACACGAATTTGATATGCACAAAATTCATTAAACAAGAGGTAGACATGTAATACAGAAATTCAGCAAACATGAGCGTTGTTCACTAAATGTGAGTTGGTGTTTATTTTCTTGTTTTACTCACTTTTTGGACATTCTTGAGTCATGGCATCTTCCACACGTTCTGCAACGCCTGCTGCACCCCAAGATGCCCCAATGAAGAAACGAAAGGTAATGTTTACTCACATCTACGGCATTGGTGAGTACTGTATTCAATCTATTTTATACAGCATAGTACATTTGTGACTACAAAGGGGTAATTCCTCTTTTCTATGTAATTGTTGAGTGTACATACCTACTATATAAAGTGTATTTATTTCTAGAGTAATTAAGATCAATGTTCATGTTTTATTGAAAGAATAGTAGAAAAAACTTGAGAGGGCCTTTGGAATGCATCCTTATTTTTCCCCACATAACAGTGACCATATCTTCTGCAAATTTGCTTATGAGTGAGAACATATGGGGGGGGGGAGGCTCGTGACTGAGTGGATAGCACTTTGGGGTTGTTGTCCTGATGGCTTGGGTTTGATACCCAGTGAAGACGGAAATAAATGATCAGTTTCTTTCACTCTGATGTTCCTGTTCACCAAGTAGTAAATTGGTACCTGGGAGTTAGATAGCTGCTCTGGGCTGCTTCCTAGGAATGGGAATGTGTGTGCGCATGTGTTAGAGAGAAATATATGTAGGAGATAAAATAGAGAAAAAATAGATTGGTTAGAAAGGCGGGGTCCAAGAGCAAATAGCTCAATTCTACAGACACAAATAGTAAATACATGCACTAAATGAGAGCACTAAATTTTGAAAACACTAAATGTTGCAAAACCAAAGTGTAACAGGTTATCCGAACATGTTCAGTAGTTATGTTTCAAGAACTCAAAAGTTACAGTATCTTTCTCTAATGATGCCCCAATGTAGTACAGTATACGGTAAAGTGCAGTTATTGCTTTATATTTTTCATAAGACCTTTGTACACTATAAGGTGCTTGATGCAATATCAATTTCTTACTGAAGATCAGTCACTCAAGGTTTCTACGTTTCACAGAACCTCAGAAAAAAATTTTATGATGCCACTCTTCCATCACTTATAGAGCACTGGATATATACTACTACCACTGGATGATATACTACCCTTTGATGGGCCAAGGAATAGAACAAAGTACAGAGCAGCACACTGCTATACATACATTCAGACACTACATATCAATTATATAGCCCTTGGTGTTAGTCTAAATAATCAACTTCCAGCTTTGCACGGTTGAATTTTATGCCCTTCACTAATATACTGGATACAAATTTGAACATTTATTAGTTCAGATTAGCCAACTATTACTCTTCAAAGGAATGATTTAAACCAAAAACATACTTTTGTGTAAATTTAACTGCACTCTTAACACAACCAGAGATAATTCAGCACTGAAACTGGTAGCCAAAAGAAATAGATTGTGAGGACTGATTCCATCAGCCAATAAGCATGGATGTGAGCTATTTCTCTTGGCTAAGGTTGAAGTGTGGCTCACTGATGGTGTCACAAGTATGGCTGGTTTTAATTTTGGGGTAATAAATTTAGCTTATTCAAATGGATATTTGATCTCATTAAATACTGGATAATCAAATTAAAGTAATATTCAATAAAAAATTTACACCATAAAAACTATTTGGTGCATGGGAAAGTAATACACCTACAATATTTTCAAACAGAGCATACAACACAGATTATTTTGATGCTTTACTTGCAAATTTGGCTCCGTGGAAACCCTTAAGTTCTTGGTAGCTCCCAACACTGAGGATTCTGACAAAAGAATAGAATGGTGACGCCAAAGCTGCACCTCATGCTGATTTTAGCACAGTAGGATCCTGGTAGTACAGCCAGGTTCATTCTGAACTCATAATCGAGAATTCCAGGTTCGAATCCCAGGCGGGACAGAAATGGTTGGGCATGTTTCCGATCACCTAATGTGCCTGTTCACCTAGCAGTGAATAGGTAAGCAGTAGTGAGTCAGCTTGTTATTGGGTTGCATCCTGGGAAGGTCAGTAATTCGACTCTGGGAGGGTGACCTTGATATAAGCCTAACATGTACTGTGTGTATAAACTGGCTGCCTGTTTCCCGACACAATGAATGATTAATTACGGTATTATATAACTGTTAGCAATGAGGCAATGTATGATAAATTATGAATAATTCTCACAGCATTATTAACTGTGACCCTAATTTTAAGCATAGCTCAGAAACGATGAACTGCTAGAATAACTTTGAAATTTACAACCAGAAGAAAATAACTTTTAAGCTAGAATAATACTGCTGTGGTATTGAGATATGACGTAAAATATAAAATATACAGTGACACCTCGGTCTACGAATGCCCCTCTTTACGAACTTTTCGGGTTACGAGCCCAATTTCTTTGTAAAATCCGAATTGGGTTAAGAACTTTGCCTCGAGTAACGTAGTTTGTTGATACGCATATGGCCGACCTAGCACATGTTGGCACAGTGACCGTGCCTCAGTTTACCAGTACCTCCCGCCTAGTGACAATCGCACCTGAATTCTTTGTAAAGAATTTCAGTGTTTTTCGTATTTCTGCGTATTTGAACATAAAAGTAATTATTATATTTCTCAACATGAGTCCCAATAAAGTCAGTGGTAATGTTCAACCTAAGAAAATAGTTGTGAGTAGAGGCAGTAAAGGATGTCCCTTCCTCATTAAGAAAATGTGAAGTATGGGAAGAACTGCAAAGTTTTGTTGAAAAAACTCACCCAGATAAAGCTGTAACAGGCTGTTGCATTGACCTTTTAAATGACAATGGGATATCTCACTGCAGACAAATGTTAAAATGTAGGGAAAACAAGTGTCTTTAGACAGATTCTTAGTAAGACAAGCAAGCAGTGAGCCACAACCAGGTCCTAGTGATACAGTACTCCTGCGAAACTTTGTAGAGAGAGTACCCCAGAGAAGTCATCCCTGCCTGATGTTATAATGGAAGGAGACTCCCCTTCCAAACAGAAACACCTCTCCTCCTCCTTTCCCCATCCTCACCGTCTTCCATACGTCAACAAGAGTCATCAATAAAAGTAAGCAATAACTTGTACATACTGTACTTTAGTATTAAAAATTTGGGTGAAAAAGGTATAAAATTTACTTTGAAGTTAATGTTTTTGAGTGTGTGGAACAGATTAATTCAATTTACATTATTTCTTATGGAAAAATTTGCTTCAGTTTACGAATTTTTGGGTTACGAACTGTCTCTGAGAACGGATTATATTCTTAAACGGAGGGGCCACTGTACCTTAAAATTTGACAAAAAAAAAATTTAATTTCCTGGTCCTGAAATACTTCTTCTTTACCCATAAGATCCTTAACTAAATATTACATGGATTGATTTGACACGAGGTCTCAAAAATGCAACCTCATCGAAAACTGGGAGTCAACTGTACTGTAATAATGTCAAGAAACATTCCAATTACTACTTGTGTGTTTACTACATAAATAATGGTATATTTTAATTAAATCAAATATGCAATATTTATGTTTATATTATGAACAAAATGGGGCATAAGCCATAGATAGGAAAACTACAGGAAACATTTTGAGATATACCCTGTACTGAAGATAGTTCCTATAGTGAAAACTTCTTATCAATGCTGGTAATGATTTACAGCAAAAAACAATATGGGGAGAAGAAAAGTTTGACAAGCCTGGAGTGGGGTACTAGCAATATCGTAAACAATGACAGAACAACTCTTTGGTGCCAAATTGTTTCCAATGGGAGAAATAATACCAAGAGATGTTTGGGAATGGAAGAAAAGGACTGGTTGTTAAAAAGTAACCAGTGGTGTTAAGTATTGTACCAGCAGATAGTGGTGGTGGAGGAATATACAACAACTCAGTACTGTATATACACCATTAATATTTGAGAATTGGCCAACAGCAGCATAAGTTTAGGATGAAAAGACATCAGAGTAGAAGAGTGGAGAAACGAGAGAAAAATGCAACGTAAGGAAGGGTCTGAGTAAATTGGGGTTATTGGAGAAATGTAGGAGTGAAAAGAGGAATGATATGCATTTAAAGGTCTTGTAAAGAAAGTACTGTAATAACCCTATCTAAAGGTTCAGATTTATTAAGGAATTATTGTCACAGACACACAACTGTATAATGTAGATGTACAGTAATCACAAAATAATGTGTGACCTTACAACACTGGTATTGTTAACTGTGCATTCCTTCAACTGAGGGGGGTCTTGAATTAATACTTTGACAATGCAGCACAAAATTATCAAATACATATGCTAGCAGGCCTCAGAATATCACAAAGCTTCATGCGTGGAAGTTTAACAGGCTATGCCATACTGTACTAACACTCATAATTAAACACAGACATCAGGACATTACGATATTCAGATATCCAGATATTAGAAGATAGGGTGTCTGCACTTTAATAATGTCAGAAAGATAGCTGCAATAGCAAGTTACTCACCACCTGGTAAAACTTGTCCACAGTCTTGGAGTGTGAGGGAGGTGAGTGAATTTTCTTGGTCCACACGTACTACACCGTAACTGAGCCCCTGCATGCTCAACACTCCACGACCTACAGCATTGGCACCTCCATGACCTGGTCTGAAGGCAAGAATTGGTATTCTTACTTTTTATTCAGATGTAGGAAAGTTATATATAGTTATTAAACAACAAAAATTATTGTAAAAGTTTGAAGGAAGACTGGAAATTTAAAGCTTTATTTACCTCCTAACAGAGACAGTTAGAGCCTCTGGAGATGATGCACAAGGACAAATGGCATCTGGACGAAGCCCTTTACTTTGGAATACAGCAAGGAACTGATCACACGATGAAAGGGACCATGGGTTGGCTCCATCAGCTACCAAAAGCAGACGCAATGATTGAAGACTAACATCCTTGTGGTCTTTGGTGGCCAACAGCCCCCAGTGAAGGTCACGAGACTTCACAATGGCTATGCTTGCTGTAAATGAAATAAAACTCTTATACCATTTATATTACTAAACCTATCAGAGCTACAAGGATATACTGTGCTTCATTTCTTCAGGTTATATTTAACTTCTTTCCTAAATTTAATGAAATGCACCAAGTAATGCTAGCAGATTCTACAATACTCTGATAGTCTTCAGATACCTTTAAATCTGGTGATCATATGCATCCAAGAAGCTGGGTTGACTTTCATTACCGAGTATGGAATGAAGATTACGTGCATTCCATTAAACACAGAACACAACATTGAGTGCCACAGCCCAACCTGCAAGATTTAAAGGTGAATAATTTTATTGAAATATTATATATATATTATACACACACATACAAACACACAGGACATAAATATACTGCAGAAGTGGTCAAACAAATGGCTAATCAAATTTAACCCCCAGTTAGTGCAAAGTTACATGGCTTGTGTAAAACCAGTCATGGAGAATGCAACTCAAACATGAAAACCATACCTACTAAAACAGAAAAAGAAGATTAAGAAGAGTTAGAGCTTTACTACAAGGCATACCTGGAGAGGGTTTCGGGAGTTCTTTTACTCCCTGATCCTGGCCCTGGGCCAGGCTCGACTTGTGGTAACTTGGCCCAACAAGCTGTTGTATGGAGCAGCCCACAGGCCCACATATCCACTACACTCTGGTTGGTCCCCACACTTATTGCATGAACCTGTCCAAGTGCCTCTTGGATCCACCTTCCTCCACCTTCATTCCGGCAATATTTCTAATGCTTGCTGGGAGGGTTTTGAACAGCCGTGGACCCTTGATGTTCAGTGTTCTCTGATTGTGCCTATGGCACCTCTACTCCTCAATGGTTCCATTCTGCATTTCCTTCCATACCTTTTGCTCCAGTATGTTGTTATTTTATTGTGCAAATTTGGGACCTGGACCTCCAGTATCTTCCATGTACAGTATATTAATTGATACCATTCTTGTCTCCTTTCCAGAGAGTACATTTTGAGAGCTTTGAGATGGTCCCAATAATTTAGATGTTTTATCGTTTCTATGCATGCCGTATGTGTTCTCTGTACAGTGACACCTTGACTTACAGATACTTATGAACCCCTACTTACGCACATTTTCAAGTTACAGCGTAAATTTCATTGGAAAATGCGACTCGACTTACGACCGTGTAACTAACGACCTTTGTTGATATGCATTTGGGTCGAGCAAGTGCATAGTTCCTGGTGGCACAGGCCGACCCGCCTCAGTTTACCAGAGCCGCCCATTTAATGACGATAGCACTTTTAAAGAATTTCATTATTTTGGTGCTTTTTTGTTTTTTGAACATAAAACTAATTATTATATATCATGCCATGTGTCCCAAGAAAGTCAGTGGTACGGTTCAACCTAAGAGAACACATGTGAGGATGCCCATAGAGGAAGTACAAGAGATCATTCGTAAACATAAAAATGGTATGAGGGTTGTTGATGTAGAGTAGAGGATGTCCCTTCCTCATTTGTTTAGAAAATGTGTGCAGTAAATTGCAAAGTTTTGCTGAAAAGTGTCACCCAAATCAAGCTGTAGAAGACCGTTGTGTTAATCTTTTTAATGACTGATTTCTCACTTCAGGCACGTGTTACAACGAAGGGAAAATAAATGTCGCTTGACAGGTTTTTAGTGAGAAAAACAAGCAGTGAACCACATGCAGGTCCTAGTGGCATGCAGGCAAAATGTAAAAGAGAGAGTACCCCAGAAAAGTCATCACTGCCTGATGTTATAATGGAAGGGGACTCCCCTTCCAAACACTAACACCTTTCCTCCTCACCGTCTTCCATACGACGACAAGAGTCCTCATTCAAGGTAAGATATACATACAGTACTTTATTGCAGCTAGTACAAAATGAGTGTTATTCAGTATAAAATGTATTTTTAAGTTAATATTTTTTGGGGTGTGGAACAGATTAATTCAATTTACATTATTTCTTATGGGAAAATTCATTTCAACTTACAAATTTTTGACTTACGACCCATCTCTGGGAATGGATTAAATTCCTAAGTCAAGGCCCCACTGTATTCCCTCTATTTCAGAGATCTCATCTGCTCTGAAAATGAAGTGAGTACCAAGCAATACTCAAGATGGGACAGTACCAGTGATTTAAATTGTGTTAGCATTGCTGTGGGATCTATAGATTTGATCGCTCTCATAATCCATCCTATCATCTTCGTGGTTGCCGCTATATTTGCTCGGTTGTGTTCACTAAACATCAGGTCATCAAACATCATAATTCCCAGGTCCTTTATACGTTGCTTTCCTTCTATGAGTAGGTCTGAGTGTCCTATACCCTGTGTTTCGTTAAAGTATGTCGTTTCCACCATACCTCAGTAACTGGAACTTATCACAGTTAAACATCATATTATTTTCAGTTGCCCAATCAAATACTTTATTCATATTTGCCTGTAGTATTTCAGTGTCTTCAACAGTGGCAACTTTCATGATGATTTTTGTATCATCTGCAAAGGATGACACAAAGCTGTATCTAGTGTTTTTCTCTATACAATGTCAGAGATAAGAATGAGAAATAGCAGTGGCGCAAGAGCTGTGCCCTGGAATAAAGAGCTTTTCACTGCACGTGGGATTTGATCTTACTTGATTTACCGTCTCATTCCGTCACATTCTGCATTCTGTCTGACAGAAAGTTGAAAATCCAATGCCCCACTTTACCCACTATTCCTACTGATCTCATTTGATGGGCTATCACTCCATGGTCACATTTGTCGAATGCCTTTGCAAAATCTGTGTATACAAAATCTGTATTTTGCTTTTCCTCTAAGGCTTCTGTGATTATGTCATAATAATTCCCTAAGTGTAGTTACAGGATGAGCGCTACACTCATGGTGTCCCATCTTCCCAGCACTTTGTGTCATAACGCTTTGAAATTATTGATGGTTTTGGCCTCCACCACCACCTCAAACTTTTTCCAAATGTCTACCACTAGGTTTCCGAAAATTATTCTTTTTTATATTTCTTCAGCAGCTTTGTTTAGTTAGTTTAAATCTATGATCTCTAGTTCTTGAAGTTCCAGGTATCTGGAATTCTTCCCTATCAATTTTATCGATTCCCTTTACCATTTTGTACAGAGTGATCATATTGCCTCTTTTTCTTCTATCTTCTAGTTTTGGCATATTTAATACCTCTAAACTCTTTTCGTACCGCTTATCCTTCAGTTCTGGGAGCCATTTAGTTGCATGTCTTTGCACCTTTTCCAGTTTGTTGATGTGCTTCTTAAGATTTACTCCACTCGTGACATTTCTCCATGCCGATACAATGCCTCTGATTACTGCCCTTATTTTTCTGTCAGTTAGAAAATGTTTCATCCATGTTAGAATCCTACCTGGTTGATACCTGGTTGATGGGGTTCTGGGAGTTCTTCTACTCCCCAAGCCCGGCCCGAGGCCAGGCTCGACTTGTGAGAGTTTGGTCCACTAGGCTGTTGCTTGGAGCGGCCCGCAGGCCCACATACCCACCACAGCCTGGTTGGTCCGGCACTCCTTGGAGGAATAAATCTAGTTTCCTCTTGAAAATGTCCACGGTTGTTCCGGCAATATTTCTTATGCTTGCTGGGAAGACGTTGAACAACCGCGGACCTCTGATGTTTATACAGTGTTCTCTGATTGTGCCTGTGGCACCTCTGCTCTTCACTGGTTCTATTCTACATTTTCTTCCATATCGTTCACTCCAGTACGTACCAGTTCACAGATAGATGCTGTCAACCCAACCATCTCTTTCCTGTAAAATCTCTGTGGCTCGATCATAGAAACTGTGTAAATTCGTTACACATGATCTTCCAGATCAAAAACCATACCGTCTATCTGTTATTATAGGGTTTTCTCCAGTTGTTCTACCCCATTTAGTTTTTAACTGTTTTTTTCAATATTTTGACTTATTACACTTGTCAACTGAGGGGGGTGGATCTTCCCCTGCTGCCACTTCTTTAGATTGGAACAATGTTAGCCTTTTTTTCCACACATCTGCTAGGACTCCTGTACACAGGGATGCCTGAAAAATCAGTTGAAGTGGAATGCTGAGCTCAGGTGCATATTCTCTCAGAACCCATGGTGAAACTCCATCTGGGCCAAATGCTTTGTTCTTACTTAGCTCCTTGAGCATTTTTTCACTTCATCTCTAGACACCTCTATATGCTCTATGTTGTTCTTTGGAATTCTTATTGTGTCTGGTTCCCTGAAGATTTCATTTTGTAAAAACACACTTCAGAACTTTTCATTGAATGTTTCACACATTTCCTTTTAATTTTCCGAGAATCTGTTTCCCACTTTCAACCTCTGAATATTATGCTTTACCTGCAATTTATTGTTGATGAATCTATAAAATAGGCCTGGTTCTGTTTTACATTTGTTCACTATCCCATTCTCAAAATTTCTGTCTGCTTATCTCCTCACTACTGTGTGGTTGTTTCTTGCATCTTTGTATCGCTGGTATGTTTGGGGGTTTGGCCTCTTCCTATATTGATTCCATTGTTGTGTCTTTTGGTCTCTGGATCTCTTGCAATTTCTATTGAACCATTCCTGGTTTTTAGTTCTGCATCTCTGCTTTGGTATAAATTTTTTTTGCCTTTATCATATATTTCACAAAACTTTACATACATCTCATTTACTTCCTTGCCTAACAGCAAGTCTTTCCAGTCAAATTCCTTAAAGAAATTTCTAAGTTCCCCATAATGTCTTCTGAATTCAGGTTATTCAACTGCATATTTAGATTAGATGAGATTTTATAAGTTCTTTTGGTTCAAAATTTGCATATGCAAATTGCAAAACACATGCACATCTTGTTCATTAAATTCAACATATAGGGGTACCTCGATTTAAGAATTTAATCCGTTCCTGGAGATGGTTCGTAACCCGAAAATTTGTAAACCGAAGCGAATTTCCCCATAAGAAATACTGTACAATATACTGTATACCAGTCCTAAAGCTACAATCTTCAAAAGCTAGATTTCCATGATGGTTCAGCTTGTTAGCACTTTCACACGCCTGGCATGCGAGCCGCAAACTTTGACATCAAGCTCCCTGCGGTGCAGGCGAGCGTGCGGCGACACCGAAATGTGTATACTCGTCTCAGTTTTCTCACCTTAATTCTCGTGCTACGTCATTTGTTTTGGTATCATTGTGTTCGCAATAGAATTCCCTACAGGTGTATATGCATATATTGTCCAAAAGCCCAGCATGACTCCCCTTAGCAAAGCCTAAAGTTACCCGTGAACAAGCACCAATTGGAACATCCACAACCTAATGTGTATACTTGTTCAGTTTGATAACATCAAATTTCGTGTTACGTCGCTCATTTTGGCATCAAATTGTTCGCAATATAAAGGCGCGTATTTTAAAACTAGTCCCATAATAATTGAGCAATAAATAGAATTTTTCCAAATATTTTAAATTTTGGATGCACATCATCACAAAATTATTTATATCTTTCCAGTATTCTGATATAAATTTTTGTGTTACATCTTTCATTTTGGTATCAAATTGTTCACAATCTAAAGGCGCGCATTTTAAAACTAGTCCCATAATAATATCACAATATATATGGAATTTTAACAAATATTTTAAATTTTGGATGCAAAATGTATTTCTAATCTTTTCAGTGTTCTGACATCAATTTTTGGGTTACATTTTTCATTTGGGTATCAAATTGTGTGCACTTTAAAGGCGATCATTTTAAAACCACTCCCAGATTGATCGGATAAAATTTAACTTTTAACAAATATTTTAATAATCGGACGCCTCTGGCGTTACCGACTCGGACTCAAGAGAAAAAAATCAGACGCAAGGGGCGTTTGAAGAGCGGGAAAGTGTTAAGCAAATCTGTCTATAAAGTATAAATAGATATATGTTATTTTTTTACTTCACTCATTGGACAAGACGATGTTATTAGCTTCTATATAACAAATAGTAAACACAAATGATAAGAGTTTTCCGCAAAACTCTACAGCATCTAAAGTGTCAAATTAATTACGAAGCTCAAATTATAATCAAATTCATTCATCATATTCATCAAACAGTATGGCATACACCTACTTTAAGTTCTTTTAAGTTGCCAATCTTTTATAAGATACAACTGTATTACCCTAGGATTTGTAATAACGTACCTCTCGCTTAAAGTCAAGGACACAAACAGCAACTTCTCCCTCAGTGTAATTACACGCCGAAGTTAAGGTACGGCAGTGGGCTAGCATTGCTGATCTTGTTACCACTACACCTTTCACTGAACCATCTTTGTCTGTACAATACTGTAAGGTAAAATAATGGTTACATTAATTTATGCATTTCTGAACTTTTGTAAACAAAATACTGAATAAAATATATTTTCCAGATTACATTTAATGAAAATCATCACAAGCATATTCAAGATGTGAATAAAATAAAGAAATATGAATTTAAGTGAAAAAAACTAACTAGACATATGCTACTATGAGGAGGTATTTATATTTTTCATGTACAAAAATATTCATTTTCATGTACAAAAATATTCATTTTCATGTACAAAAATATTCATTTTCATTTACAAAAATATTAATTCTCATAATAGTGGCCACCAAAATACTTGCCTCAATATATGCAGCAGTGTCATCAGAGTGTCTAGGAGGTGTTTGCCAGTCTTTTGGAGGTTTTGGCAAGTGGTCAGTAATAAACCATGTGAGCTTTGGCCACCCTTTAAAAGATACCACTTCCCCAGCACTAGTCTTTGGAATGCCCTTGAAACAAGCTTCTGAAGTAAGAGCCACTGAAACACCACAGCTTCCCAAGAGGAAACCAATCTGAAAAAAAAGATTAAATAATTAAGTTAGAAAACAAATTTAAGGTCAATACTGATCTCATTAATTTAATTAATTTTATAAAATTGCTTATTCAAATACTAAGCAAATCTTATGTAAACTTTCACAATTATCTAAATATTCAGAACTACAAAGTATCTTTTGAAATTTACATTGAATAGTAAAGTACAAATGACATCTTCAAAGCACTGCAAATTACGAGATAATTATTTACAAATGCTACACAATTTGGAACAAATAAACACAGTACTGTATTATTTAATACTGTATTCAAACAACTATAGTACTTATGTCTCTTAAATGCCAAAGGGCATGTGAATTGATAAACTCTTTATCTGCTAAAGGCAACTTTAGTCTCCCTAATTCATTTATGCTCAGTTGAAGGTACCACATCACGACTTGATTCAGAGAATCGATGTCCTCCTGACCCAGTCTAACCAGGCCTCATCGCTGAGAGTTTGTCAACCAGGCTGTTAGGATGCAGCTGCATGCAGTCTGATGAATGAATCACAGCACTACTTTTCAATGGGGCAATTTTACACAGAAGGTCAACCCGATTAGAAATAGAAGACAAACTATGCAGAGTGAAAAAATGGCGGACCCAGGAAACTTCATACTGTCGCTGAGACGAAGCTCTCAGGTGGGACACCAATAACGAAGCCACCTGATCACCATACACTTGGTGATAAACCAACATCAAAAAGACACGAAGAGCGGAGAAGACCAAACCAGCCATGTACCAGATCGGTCCGACCCTCTGGAAGAGGGGGAGCTGTGGAAACGTCTCGGGTTCACACACCGAGCAAGCAGCACCTGGAACCAATGCTTGGCCGGCCACCAAGGGGTCACGAGAACTACTCTCCCATGGCAGGACTCCAACCGAGCCACAACCAGAAGCAACAGCTGGACCGGGAGAAAGAGGTACAGGTAACCCCATCTTGACCATTCCTGCTGAAAGGCATCCACTGCGATAGCCTCACAGTCAGGGAAGGGCGCCACATAGATCGGGAGACGCCGAGACCACGTCAATGTGAAGAGGTCCACGTCCGGGAGTCCGTACGTCCAGCAGAGCCAACGGAAGGAGTCAGTATCGCCCGTCCATTCCGTGGATAGGGAGAATGAACCGAGACAGGCCGTCTGCCAGGAAGTTGGACACTCCTCAGATATGAACCGCACTGAGAGCCAAACCCTGAGAAGCCAGCAGACGAGCCACTCGAAGCAACCAGCCACAAAGAGGCAAGGACAGAAGAGAACTCTCACGGTTCAGGCAATGAACCACGGGAGAACAGTCTGAATGGAGCCAGATGGTCAAACTCTGAATGACTAGAACCCTCTGAAGCGACAGCCAAACCGTCGCAAACTCCCACACCATACTGTAAGCCCGACGGAAGGACGGACCCCATTGCCCCTGGCCGGCCTGGTGAACACTGGTCACAAAGCCCCAGCTGAGAGATGACACATCCGTGAAAACATCGAGCAAGGGTTTGGGGAGGCGCTAAGGCACTGAACCCCGAACACCCTGAACAGGAAGCTAGCGACGCAGCAACTGACGCAAGGCCCCACAGAGTATGAACCCAGTGATCGCGAAAGAAGCAAAAAAGTCCCTGAAGAAACCAGAACAGATGCCGAAGCCAAACCTAACCCAGCGGATAGACCAGTATGGGTCAAGTTCAAACTCCGGCACATCTGCTCGAGGAACCGCCGAGTGACCCGGGGCCCCTCTCCCCCAGAAACAGCCGAAGGCTGGACTGCAGCCTCAGCAACGCCTCCGGAGGGAGAGACGGAAGTGGTTCGAGAGTTCTAAACAAGACCCAGCCAGGTCCGAACCTGGGATGGAACCAGATGGGATTTCCTCCAGTTCACCAGGAACCTGAACCCGGCGAACTTGGAATGGACCACACTCTTGGCAAGCAGACAAGCACCCAAGGTATGATGCGTGAATACAGGCGATGCCAGATTCAGGCCAAAAGGAAGACAACAAAAGCAGAAAGCCTGACGGCCCACCACGAAACCTAGCCAGTCCCTGAACCTCGGACGAAAAGGGACAACACAAAATCAATACACGTCCCTGAGGTCCAGGAACACCATCCAAGCACCCAGCTCCAAAAGAAGCCGGACTTGAGACAGAGTGGTCATCCAAAAGGAGGGAGCAAGGAATCCAGTGATTCAGACAGGACAAGTCCAGAATGAACCGCAGATCCGCACAGTCTCTTTTTGGCACTGGAAACATGAGAGAAACCCACCGGTCAGGGTCATTTCAATCACACCCAAGTGCACCCACTCCGAGATGAACTGACGAAGCGCGGGGATAGAAGCCTGCCCTGTCAGCCCCAAATCCCCCGAAGGAGGAGCCGCTGCCCAATACCACAGCAGACCTGATGACATGACCGAAAATGCCCACAAATCTTGGGACCAAGAGCGAGCAAACAGAGCGAGCCTCCCCCCCCCCCCACCATGCCCGATCAACGGGGCGAACCGCGTACGGGCCAATGCCTCTTACAAGAAGACGACTGACGAATAGTGAGATCATCGCGCCGATCCAGGTGACATCGGCTCCGAAGGCAACATTAACTCAGAAGCTCCCACCTCGACCAGCAGAAGCCCAAGCCCTGGCGAGCACAGCATGATGACACGCAAGGCGAGAAGCAAAGAACAGAGACACTGCCTTCTTCAGGATAGGCAAAAGCAGCTTCAACAGTGCGGCTGATGCCCAAGCCGCGGAGGACAGCACACCAGACGAAGGCCCGGCATGCAACGCCTTGACATTTTCCTCAAGCCAGGCGAAAGACAGCTCAAGAAGGAAAAGAAGCGCAAGACCAAAGCCAAATGCCCACGGCACACAAGTCTTCAGCAACCAAGGACACTGAAAGGGTAGGAACCTGCACGTGCAGCTGCACAAGGCCAACATCCCGAGAAAGTACAGGGGCAAACAAGCTTGCATTAAGATGCTCAAACACGTCCCCCAGGTAAACTTGCAGAATGCTAGAAGTTTCTCGCCACTGAAGCGTGAGAGTCCGACAGAACCCATCCCATGCCCCCTAATAAAAAGAATGGCCAGTCTGCCAGCCAGGAAGACTCCAGAACCTTCAAATGCACCCTATACGGGGAAGAACAATCGAACTCATGAGGACGGATCCATCACGGAGGCGGAATCCAGGTCATGCAGAAGGCACACAGCAAGAGCATCTCCCGAGGGGAGATATGAGAGGCAGAAAACCTCCGGAAGGACGGGGCCGAGGAAACCAAGGGAGCCCGGAACAGAACCCGGGGAGGAGCTGACCCCATATCAAACTCATACAGGGAAGGGGGGTAAGAAAACCCCTTCCCCTGCAACAAGAAGCCCCATGATGAGGGCACCAACACCCAAGCAGGGGGGGTCAAAGGGGGGCCCAACTTCTTGGGCCCCCTTTGACCCCTGAACAACACCAGCAAGCACAACTAGGTGAGTACACACTGGCTGCCACTCCCCCAACACAATTAATTATTAATTATTATAAAATTTATTATTTTATACATTTAAACACTGGAGTCCTTGTTTCAAACTATTATTTTGAGTCCTATAATTATTAATGCTAAATATGAAAAAAATATTTTCATGAAGCCCCGTGGCGAAGTGGTACTGTAACACACTCGCCTGGTGCTTCGTGAGCGTTTTGACCTGGGTTTGTATCCTGGCCGGGAAAGATTGACTGGGTGCCAACCTTTAACTGTTGCATCTGTTCACCCAGCAGTGAATGGGTACCCGATTGTTAAACAATTCGGCGGGTCGTATTCCAGGGAAAATTAGGATTAAGGACTTGCCTGAAACGCTATGCATGCTAGTGGCTTTACAAGAACGTAAGAACGCTTGAATACATAAATAAATAAATGTTAGAAAAAATGAATTACTGTAATAAGAAAATAAAACCTAATGTAGGAAAAGAAGGTGCATAATTAATTTTGGTTGTATTTAATGAGTAAGATACAAAAAATTGCATGCAAGTTAATTAATTAATGTGCTAGATTTGCACAATCAAACTGTTGTTTTAAAACAACAGTGTTTTCACCACACAACAATTGCCCTTATCATGTAACTCTACAAAACATTCTGCTCTAAATTATACCTTGTGTTTGTGGCTGAGAAGTGGATGTTGAAGTGAGGAAAAAGTGGACACCTCGAATTCTCAAGAATGCATCTCTAGTTAACAATAAATATGTTGTTAACTAGAGATAAATTAATATTATTGTTAACAAGTTAACAATAAATATGTTGTTAACTAGAGATAAATAAATATTATTGTTAACAAGTTAACAATAAATATGTTAACTTTGTTCCAGATGAATTCACTATGTACATTTTTTGATGAATACATCCCAAACACAGATCAAGGAAATATTGTATAATTTTCCATTTTTACTATTCTATCTTTTCATGGACCACCACTTTCTTTTCATACATTTCTCAGTGCTAACAAACAGTAAAACCAATATGTAGAATTTGTTTGAGATGTTTTGAGAGGCTTTCAAGCAAATTGAATAAATACTTGAAATATCTTGCAAAGATTGTACATATGGCCACCTTCTGGAGAAAGAAAAGCATTCCCAAAGGCATAAAAGGAAATGAACAATATACTGTACTTATATAGATAGAAAAATAGCTAAAACGATAAGGAGTCAGAAACTATCAAGTTTACAAAATACTAACCTGCTGTGATCCAGCATCTCGTCTTGACAAAGGAACTTCGATCGGTACAGGAACAAGTCCTGCCTGTAGACACGCATAAAATGCACACATGAAGGATACAGGATCGTTATTAGGGTAAACGAGGGCAACACGGTCACCAGGCATAACTGTACCCTCCCCACGGCCACCAAGACGTGTTAGGAGGTTATATGCCATCTTTTGTGATCTACTCAGTAGCTTGCCTGAAAAACATTAACAAATTTCATAAGCAAAATTATTTTAATAAATGTTTTGCATTATCCTTCAACCTCTACATATCAATACATAAAATGTAAACATCAGTAAAGTTAAACATCAAAACTCCAAATTAAAAAACATCCAAAATCTGGAACGATTTTTTTTAAACTAATATACAACATTCATAAAAATAATTAAGTTTTATGACCTCAAAATGACTTTTCAAAAATCTTTGCACAATGATAACTGTAGTGGTGTGCGTTTTAAACTGCAAGCATATTTCACTTAAATTGCAGTGCAGTAAAAAAACAAAAAAAAAAAACAGCATTGAATGTAATTGAAATGCCATTTTCTGGGTGAGTCCCGGAGGTTCCCCGGAGCTATCCAGGCTGAATGGATATGTATAACTTTCTGGTATCAGTCAATGTGCATGGAGTTCTTGCCTACCAGGCACCACAAGCCAGAACCTAGCCCCCTCAGAGAGGCGCGAGAAGCAATGGCCTATAGAAACTACCAAGTAATTGGGAGCATTCTATGTCTGCCATCGACCGGGTCTGACACCCATAAAGGTTGGCGTCCCAAAACAAACCCCCATTCTGATGAAACTATTGCTACCAAAAGCCGAACGAGTGGACAGAACTCCCCAAACAAAAATTAGCAAACTAACATGACTTCATCACATTGCCACGCCGCTGGCTGCGCAACCCTCACTCCCTGGGAGGGTGAAGGGGAGCCCCAGACACCCTCGCATTGGCGATCCAACTACCAGTTCTTACGCTGGATGTCAAAATACGCGAAACACACCGCCAACTGGGAGGGAGGGAGGGATGCCGGGGAACCTCCGGGACTCACCCAGAAAATGGCGTTTCATTACATTCAATGCAGGTTTTCTGGAGAAAGCCACGTCGGCTCCCCAGAGCTAACTACCCAAAAACAAGGAAAAACAGGGATTTACCCAGGAGGCGGTCAGTCCTCACTCCTCAATGCAAAGTCGAGACAACTGGCTGCAACTGCCGACCCAAAGCAGCGCAGGCCCGACTAGGCCCAGGAACATTCATAAGGTAGCGTGCAGCCAGGACTCTGTTCGACCACCAAAAACCCTGTGCCCAAATGTCAACCCAAGACATTTTGCCAAAGATGGCAGCCAAGGCAGCAAACTTACGAACAACGTGGGCACAGGGATAGACCGCAGGCTGGCTAGACTTAATAACCCTGCAGACAACCTGAGACACCCGAGCCCGGGAACAGGGAAGGAGGGAAACCGGGTTAACCCAAAGCGCATTCCCGGTCACTGAAACCATGGCGCGCAAATAACAGCAGAGAGCTGCAACCAGACACAACACATCATGCATCCCCGGCCTGATTAACCCAGCATCAACAACCCAAGGACCCCTCTGGAAAGCAGCCATCTCATTCTTCGTCAAAAATGGAGACGGCTGCAACCGAACAAACATACCACCAGGACCAAAGGAGAAGAAACCTCTAAGCCAGAGGAGAGCATGAAGCTCCCCGACCTGACCCCCCAGAGGCCAATGCCAACAGAAAAAGAGCCTTAGAAAAACAATCTTGAACCAAAGAGGCTACTAAAAACCGAGGCGGAGAGAAAAGAGAGCACCCGGTCCAAAGACCAGGATGGCTCAGGAGGCGCACGAGCAGGCCGGAGGTGAAACAATGCACGAGACAGCTTGCAGAACGGGGCAGAAGTAACATCAACATCGAACGCAAGCTGGAGCGGCTATGCCAGCGCAGTACGATACGAGGCGACAGAGTCATCAGAAGACAGTCCTGGAACAACCACAAAAGAATGGACAAAACAACCCTATCTGAGACTAAAGAACACCTACGCAGTGATAGGAAAAACTGGAAGGACCGCCAGGAAACTTCATACTGCCACCGAAACGAAGCACGCAGGTGGGAGACCAACAAAGAAGCCACCTGTGCCCCATGCAAGTGGTGATAAACTCGCGTCAGACACTCCAGACGTGAAGACTCGAGAAGAAGAACGAACCAGCCTTGTACCAGGCTGGACCGATCTGCTGAAAGAAGCGGAGTCGCAGGAAGACCCTCGGGTTCAGACACTGAACAAGCAACGCCTGAAACCAAGGCTGGGCCAGCCACCAAGGAGCCAGAAGGACGACTCTCCCCTGGTTAGTCTCCAAGCGAGTCAGGACCTGGAGTAATAGCTGAACCAGGGGAAAGAGGTACAGGCATACCTCAGAATAAGAGTTTAATCCGTTCCTGGAGACGCCTCGCCTTCCGAAAACTCGCATTCCGAAGTTAATTTCCCCATAAGAAATAAAGGGAAATGAATTAATCCGTTCCTGACTACCCCAAAAACCCCACATCAAACTAAATTTTTATACCTAATTTACCTAATTCATCTAAATAAACCTACAAAACTGTGTTCCAGTTATTACTTACCTTGCTGTCGAGTGCTGTAGGCGTATGGAAGATGGTGAGGAGGGGGGAGGAGGAGAGGAGTTACTATTTGGAAGGGGAGTCCCCTTCCATAATCACATCACATAACCCCATGCCTTGTAACACTATGGATACCACTTCTCTTTCTAAATTTTTCAAACCAGCCCCTGCTTGCCTTAAACACTTTCTTATCTGCATCACTCGTTGCAGGGGTATTCTTTAGAAGGTCTTCGTGCAACACCCTGGCTTTTTCACAAATAATGGCCTCCGAAACACTATCACCCCTCAACTCCTTGTCGTGTATCCAAATTAATAACAACTTTTCCACTTCTTCAAGTATTTGTGGTCTTTGTGCCGTTAATGTTCTTACTCCTTTTGCCACTTTAGCACCCATAATCTTATTTTTCTTCTTAAGTATAGTGCATATTGTTGATGTGGCTTTGTTGTACTGCCTACAAAGTTCAACAACACGTGTACCGTTCTCATGCTTCCGAATGATCTCTTGTTTCTCCTCTATTGTCATCCTCACAGGAGCTTTCTGGCCTTTATCCTTACCACTGGCTTTCTTGGGACCCATGGTGAGATATATAATAACAAATTGTATAGACAAATCACCAAAAATCCAACAAAACACTGAAAATCCGCGAGAAGAATTGATGTGGGGGTAGTCACTGAGCGCCAGACAATAATAAACTGAGGGGCGGCGGGGCGGAGGGGCGACGAACGCGCTAGGTCGGCTGTACGCGTATCAACAAACTCGCGTCCAAACTCGCCTCCCGAAGTAACCCTCGCCTTCTGAGACAAATTTTTGGAGTAAATACACCTCGCCTTCCGAAAACCTCGCATACAGGGACAATCGCATTCCGAGGTGCCACTGTACAGGTAACCCTGTACCATGCACCTTGCGAGCACGCAAACAGCACAAAGAGCAATCCCCGCGCCGAATAGAAACAGACGGCACCAAAGGCTGTGCCGGTGCCAAACCTGACACCACTGGCCTACCACAAGAGAAAGAACCCCAAGCCCTGGCACGAGCCCACCGGGTGGCCCCCAACGAGCCCCCGGAGGACCAACAATGCCAACATAGGATGGCAACTAGCCGAAGCCGCCTGCAGATACTGCATCACCGCAGACTCTGCAAACAGACACGGACAAAAGGGCGAAGACAATTTAAGAACCAGGGCCCAAGCGAATTCCATGGAAGAAACGAGCACCGCCTGCCGACTCACAAGCAGAGAAGCAAAAAACCACGAAACCGCATCCTGCAGGAGCAAGCAAATAGCTTCATCAGCACAAACAATGTACATGCTGCTGAAGGCAATGCACCAGACCCAGAGGTGGCCCCAAGCTCCTCCACATCCACCGCAAGCCAGTCCGAAGACAGCTCAAGGAGGGAGAAGAACCGCAGGGCCGAAATCAACACGCCCTGCATACAAAAGTCCTCCGCGACCAATGCAGCTGAAAGGGAAGGAACCTGCACATGAAGCTGCATCACACCAATATCCCGCGGAAGGGCAGGGGCGAACAAGCACTCATTGAGATGCTCAAATGTGCCCCCCCAGGAAAACCTGCAATGCCGTCTGAGCCCCCCGCCACTCATTCCCGCATGAACGTATGCCACACCTCCAAAGAGAAGAAAGGGCAGTCTGAAAACAAGGAAACCAGAACCTCATAACGAACCCAGTAAGGACACGAAGATCCATACACAAAGGAACGCAGATACATCACAAAAGCAAAATCCAGGTCGTGCAGGAGGTAAGCCATACGGATGTCCCCCACCAACTGGGACTGGACTCGGGAAGCCGGAAACCTCCAGAAAGACGGAACCGAAGAACTGTCGGGGTCAATGAACCGAACCCGGGGAGGGGTAGACGCCAAATCCAACTCGCACAAGAAGGGAGCAAAAGAGAACCCCACACCCTGTAACACCAAGCCCCGCTCCAAGGGTATAAAACCCAAGCGGGGTCCAATGGGGCCCCAAGGACCCCTAGTCAACCCCTCCCCCGCCCCCTAGTCAACCCCTCCCCCGCCCCAGGAACCTGACTCCAAGGATCTGGAGCCAAGTCATCCTCCACACCCCCTACATCTTAAGAAAGGCAGGAGCAGCCAAAAAAGCCGGAACAAAGGGGGCCCACTGGTCAGACCCAGAAGCTCCGGCAGGAAGACCAGGCTCGAATGCCTCTGCCACCACCCTGGAAGGAGACTCCCGAGACTGCCCGAGTCTCAACACCAACTAAACCCTGCCGACTCCGAAACCTTCAGATGCTTCGGAGCCAGAAGCAAGGGGGCAGGAACGGGATGGACAACAGATGGGGGAAAGACAGGGGGGGGGGGGGGGTGGACGGAACCAGAGCTGAAGCGACTCCCACCTCGAAGTCCGGGTCCATAAAACCAAAACGGGGCAGTCTCGGGAAATCCAGGGAAGCAACTAACCTAGCATGTTGCAGCAACCTAAACCCAGCATGCAATGCAGCTGCCACCTGCACCATATCATGATCAGTAGCCTGGGTGAACTGGAGCACATACAGGCAACAAACGTCGCGCGACTCTGGGTCAAAAGAATCACTGACCCAACAGACAGCATGGCAGAGACACAACTGGTGATTGTCCCCCAGAGACAAGGGGATAGAGCAACCTTCTGACTCGCACGAAGTGTGAGGGGACTCAAGGGTCACATACATCGGACCATAGAGCCCCAGCAGGGTTTCCCAGGGCCCTTAGCCTTATTAACATGCTAAGGGAAGCCCAGGCAGGGTACTGCAAACCGGTGCCCAAGACTACCAAACAATCTGCTAATAGCTGAACCCCTGGGACGTGTCCACTCACGGGGGCCTAGCAAGGGGTACCACCAACCATACAAAAACTGAGAATAGATATAATGATAGATATATACACCCCAACACAGAATGGGCAACTACCAAGGCAGACCCCCCTCATCAGGCTGAAAAACAAAAACAAAAGCAAAACACCGCAAGAGGACAGCATACCCAGATGGAACAGAGCCAGCCGCTATAAGAGGTGAAAACTAGCTGTGCAGTACCCTGCGCCCCTACCAGTGACAAAAACTACCACTTACCCAGAGGCAAACATGGGCAGCAAAGACTCCAGTTGACTCCAAGGGCGGCCAAGTACCGAGCAGTAAAAGACACAGCAGGGGTAGATCCCGAGGTGACTTGTGGAAGGTGGTACTTACAGGGCACCTAGGGAAGGTGGCCCTAGGCGCATGCAGCCCGAGTACCAAAGAATATTACTCCTGGCTTGCACACCACCAGTAGAGATAGCCCAAACCCAAGGCACAGAAACTTAGACAAATCGCTGGAGCCAGAGCCACAAGACCCCGCCAGTGGAACATCAGACTGAGAACTGCCGGGTGGATTGCTGGTGTGGGGGTCTGGGGGTCTGGGGCTCCCCCTTCTCCCTCCCAGGGAGGAGGGGGTTGCGCAAACAGCGGCACGGCAACATAATGACGTCATACTCATTTGCTAATTTTCATTTGGGAAGTTCTGTCCACTCATTTGGCTTTCGATAGCCATAGTTTCAACAGAATAGGGGTTTGTTTTGGGGTGCATACCTTTCTGGATGCCAGAACCGGTCGATGGCAGACATAGAATGCTCCTAATCACACAGGGGGTTTCTATAGGTCACTGCTCCTCGTAGCTCACTTGAGGGGGGCCAGGTTCTGTCTCATGGTCCTCGGTAGGCAAGAACTCCATGCACATTGACTGATGCCAGAAAGTTATACATAGCCATTCAGCCTGGATAGCATCGGGGAGCCGATAGGGCTCCCCCCAGAAACTAATAATTGCAAATATGTAATCACACACACATGAATTTTACTATATTTATATTTTAAAATGGTTTTGTGAATCTTACCATAAGTAAGGGACACAGACAGTTTGCCATTTGCATCCAATATTGTGGCGACTGGAGCTTTATATCCCGAGGATGACCCATAGCGATAAACTGCATCTTCCACAGATCGTGGCAATCCAGCAGGAATCTGAGGAGGAAATGTAATTCTTCTTATATGATAATTTAAAGAGGCCATTCTGTTTTGGAGAAGGCAAAAAAATTTCAAAATACTGTATTCAGAATGAAGATAAACCCACCTATGACAAAATAATGATATGTACTGCTCTATCAGCCAAGAATCATTACCGAGTTAAATTTCATACGTAAAGAGAGACTACAAGAACTGGGGCTTACCTACAGTACACAAGGTGTATCTAACTTTCTAGTATTTAAATTAAAGAAAAAGGCTGTTTTTGAGAATAAATATAGGATGACAAGGCTTTAGCCCATCCAGACACCATACTCTGACTGTGACTGTCATCGGGCACAAATTACTAAACAGGCCCAAGGACAAAATCAGGCGAGAACTCACCACCAGTTGTTCCCCACGAGCCGGTGTCATGACCATACCCTCCGGCTTGGGAGCATTAGGGTCTTTGGGATTAGCAGCAATTTCAAGGTCTTCTTCATCATCCAAGTAAAACTCTGGTAGAGGTCTTCTCTTTGGTCTCTTTAGCGTGTTTAAAAGCTGCTGAATCTTGTTGGAAACTTTCCAGCGGCCAGTTCCACGCCAATTTTCTGGAAAATGATATAGAGCGTCTCGCCATCCGTCTGAGTCTGCCAGAGCAACGATGGCAAAAGACAGCCCGCAAGCAATGCAGAGGGTTAGTATAGGAGAGCTAAACCAGACTACCCTATTACTTGGAATGTGGAAAGGATTGAAAGCACTGGACATTATTTTCAACACAATTTTAAGGTAAAGATGTGAAACCAATTTTCCACAAAGCAATTATTAAAATTCTATTCTAAAGTTTATTGCATTTAAAACCCATATTATTACACAGAAGCTTAACCTTAACACCAAGAAAGAAGGTAAGATACTTTGCAATACAGGCATTAGGAGAATAGTGAAGAGACATTTTAAGAAAGTTACTACAACTACTGCAACAAGCATGGATGGGGATAGCTACCTGTGATCAAGTGTAAGAGTATTCTATAATGTGTTAAAAGCACAGAAAGCTTTTACAGAATCAAAGTTCTGTAAATGAATATGCAGCATCAATGATCATGCAAATATATATTATACAGTAACTACAGTATATACAGCTATGGGTAATAAGTCTCTGAAGAAAATTATAAAATCAACATAATGTTGAAACATTGTAATCATGTGCAGAGAAAATATTTTTGTAAGAACAGGCAAGGTTTCCTAGGTTTATCTACACAACAAATTAATAAGTAATTTATCTTGTGTGAGCTCACCAGCATCTGAGGAAGACTGTCTACCAGGAGCTGGACCAGAATAGCGGGTAATGCGGTCATCTCGTGGTGCACGATTGTTGCCCCCTCCAGTGTTGTTTGTCACATCAGGGGGTTGAGAAACTGAAAATAAAGAAAAGTGGTAACAAATTTACATGTACACCTGTACTGTACTACAGAAAAATTAAAAAACAACAAAGGATATAAAATTGGCCCATTCCTTCCTCTCTCTCTCTCTCTCTCTCTCTCTCACACACCTGACTTGATAATGGTCCAGGATTGACCGAAACATCATTGTTTCTCCATTTTCTGATTTGTGGTTTGGTCATCAAAGCATATAAAATAACAGAAAAGAAAATAAGGAGGAATGTGGGGCACTGAACCTGCTTTATTGTTTTTATTTTTTTTATTTATACAGTATATATAAAGAGTTCTTACATTCTTGTACAGCCACTAGCACACACAGGGTTTTGGGAAGTCCTTAATCCAAATTTTTCACACACACACACACACACACACACACACACACACACACACACACACACACACACACACACACACACACACACACACACAAAAAAAAAAAAAAAAAAAGTAGTTAGTAAACAGTTGATTGACAGTTGAGAGGCGGGCCGAAAGAGCAAAGCTCAACCCCCGCAAAACACAACTAGTAAACACAACTAGTAAACACACACACACACACACACTATGCAGCGGTTGTGTGGTGCCCATATCTTAAGAAGCACATCAACAAACTGCAAAAGGTGCAAAGACATGCTACTAAGTGGCTCCCAGAACTGAAGGGTAAGAGCTACGAGGAGAGGTTAGAAGCATTAAATATGCCAAAACTAGAAGACAGAAGAAAAAGAGGTGATATGCTCACTGCGTACAAAATAGTAACAGGAATTGATAAAATCGATAGGAAAGATCTCTTGAGACCTGGAACTTCAAGAACAAGAAGTCATAGATTTAAACTAGCTAAACACAGATGCCGAAGAAATATAAGAAAATTCACTTTCGCAAACAGAGTGGTAGACAGTTAGAACACGTTAGGTGAGAAGGTGGTGGAGGCCAAGACCGTCAGTAGTTTCAAAGCATTATGACAAGAGTGTTGGGAAGACGGGACACCACGAGCGTAGCTCGTGGTGTCCCGTCTTCCTGTAACTTCCTGTAACTACACTTAGGTAATTACCCGTCTTCCGTCTTCCCGTACACCCGTCTTCCTGTAACTACACTTAGGTAATTACACACAAACACATACATACATCCCCAGGAAGCAGCCCATAGCAGCTAACTAACTCGCAGGTACCTATTTAATGATAAATGAACAGGCACATCTGGGTGAAGAAACTCTGCCCATTTGTTTCAGCTTCTGCCGGGAATTGAACCCAGACCCTTAGGACTACAAACCCAGAGAACTGTCCACTCAGCCATCAGCTCCTTTATATAATAAAGGTTATTGGCATGGGGCTATTTCCTTTGAGATATTTGATATTTTGTATAGACAACTATTCAAACACTTGTATCATTGAGGCCTTACAAGTATTGGTACAGGATAGTAAACCAAAATACTGTACAGATGACGTATTTATCGATTTTACAAAAATATAAATATGGTCATGGAATAATGGCTAATAAAAAGACAGCTCAGAAAATGACATACAATACACTGAAGCAGGGAGGAGCATTTTCAATTTTTTTTAACACAAAGAGCATTAGAAAAATCAAGAAAAATTTGGTCTGAATGATACAAAACTTAGTCCCATAAGTTTAAATAAGTTTCCCATAAAATCTCAGCCACCAGCCGGTGGCTGAGCGGACAAAACACTGGGCGAGTGATCCTGTGGTCCCGGGTTCACTCCCAGGCAACAATGGAAACAATGGGCAGTTTCTTTCACCCTGATGCTCCTGTTACCCCAGCAGTAAATAGGTACCTGGGAATTAGTCAGCTGTCATGGGCTGCTTCCTAGGGGTGGAGGCCTGGTCAAGGACCGGGCCGCGAGGACACTAAGGCCTGAAATCATCTCAAGATAGATCTCAAGATAAGGTATCGTTCTTGCTTCATTACTCTTATCTCATCCTCACAGCAGATACAGACAGAAACACAAAATTCCATTGAGTATTACTAATGTGTAATGTGGCAAATTTTATTTATCCTTTGAAATTTTATGTTGTATTTAATTATCAGTTATGTGTAATAATGTGCCTTAAACAGCAAATGAAATGAAAAAATATACCGTATTGAACTTACATGAGGTAATATTACGCATCAGATCTGTTACTTCTGTCATCTCTCTTCTTCTGCGTTCTTCCTCACCACCATTGCTGAGGCTGTTAATGGAACAAGCACCAAATTAACCATCTATTTGTGTTAATAAATGGGTTTATTAAATAATGCCAGATTAAATTATTTTATTAAGCTGTGCACTTTTAAAGATAAAAAATACATGAAGTTAATATTGGAAAAGCCTTTGTTACCTTCATTATACAGTAAAGTGAATGTTTAACAATTTCAATGACTCTGAAATGACTATCATACCAAAAGCTTTTCTTAAAACAGTACCATTATAAATGTTATTATAATCTGGACATGGAAGTAGGTTCACACCTGTGTGGTGGTATGGGGGGAAGCGGTTGCTGTTGTTTGGGTGGAAGTGGGTGTGGTGGGGGTGTGTGGTGACTACTGCCAGAGCTGCTTGCTGGTGTTCCTCCCCCACTACCATGTGCAGGAACCTGTGGGGGTGGCAGCAGTAATGGGGTGCGTGTCACCTCTGGTGTGCCCTGTGAACCACTGTGGCCCCCACTACTGCCCAAGCTGCCCTCTGCTGTCACACTGTCTTCATCACTGTCTTCCGAGTCTGATGATAAAAGCACATTAAAGTCTACTCTCATCTTGGTGTTTCTCTACAGTACTGTCAACACTTTGTATTCTTCACTACAGTACAAAATATATTAGAAAAAATACTATTACTTGAATAATATACAAAATGACATTACCAGAATCTCTGTGATGTCTGTCCGGGGATCTTGCTGTCATAACCGAAGATCGCTTGGATGGTAGTGGGAGGTTCTTGGGGCGAGTCTGATACTGTGCAAGGGCCTCTTTTACCGCCTCTTGACGCACCTCTGTCAAATATAAAATTTAAAGTTAAAAAAAAAATTAGAAGAACTTGTTATTTGTTTTATATATTAGAAATTCAAGAGGGAAGATGAACTCTACTATGTTTCCTTTTAATAATACAGATTAATTTTATCTAAAATGTTTACCAGCACAATTACTTTTAAGATTTAACATTACAATAAACAGCTAATATAAGATTACAATAAACAGCTAATATAAGATTACAATAAACAGCTAATATTTTAACTTTAATTTAAATACAAAATAAAAAAATAATTTAATATTATTAACTCATGAAGCTTTCATTACAACTGAAAAAATAGCTATGAAGTAGGCCAACACAAACTTACAAAAAATCTGTATATCAGACACAAAATTCAGACATTTAATAATTGTGCAAAAAATATGCAAAACATATTTAGCAATATTTTATTTATTATCAGTGGCACATGCATGTGGTGTTCTATAGACCTACCTGTTTTAATGAAGGCCTGATTCAAAATAAGTAAAAGTACAACTGCATTTACCTGAGCATGCTAGCAGGCCACTGGGATATTTGTATATTTTTATGATGAGGACGGGGGACCTGAAACTAATTCCAATTGCAAGTACTGTATAATGAACACAGTATAGTACATAAATAGATTTGTAACTTACAGATCTTACACAGGAACACAACTGATATTACGTAGGCCTACTAAAGCCTAGATTAACAATGCTGGATTAGGCTGCTTGGCAGTGCAAATGTGAAGAAGGCATTGGAAACAATGAGGAAGTATTGGAGAGGGAACAAATTTGCAGATATTTATTCTAGGCAGGACCTAATCTTCAAACTAAGCCACTGGTGTCGTATAAGTTGTTGTTCAGCCCATCCTCCTAAGGTTTCCCAACGTCAAGAAAACGGTCAATTTAAAGTGGCCTCTCCTACCCTACCAGAGGACCCAAAACAGAAAACGGGACAGTACGTAATTTTCGCTAGCCGCTTCAGTTTTCTAATACGACAATTTTTGGCCTTATGTAACGCATACGTGCGAAATGCGACGTTCTTTGTAGGGCAGGTTGTGTTGTTGATGAAGTTACGGGCGGCGACGAAACGACGTATACACCCCGCCGAAAAAAAAAATCGAGAGCAAAACTAGCCAGACGGCAAAAGAAAACCGCCAGTGGCGCTGACTACCTGGCGACACCCGAATACCTCCGGCAGGACAGGCACCAGCAACCGACGCCACAGGGTAACAACCCCGGCAGAGTGAGAGGTAGGCGCCCTCCACGTCTAGAGGATACACAGGAGCCTTCAGGGCCCGCTGGACTCCAGCACTTCTAGACCAAGCCGGCTCCAGACTCCCGCTCGACGCCCGAGGTGCAAGCCGGAAAATGTTATAAAATCTATGAACGCCTCCGTAACCATATAGACACCAGGCGTCGCAACCATCCAGACAGTTGAATGAACGTGCCTTACGGCAAAATGTAACCCTGTGAGCAGGAAAAGCGAAACGTTCCCCACCGACGACCCCTGAGTGGAGCAGAAGTCAGGCGTCCGAACAGCGTCAAGGTTGAACCAGGAATCCCACCAAAGGGTTATAATCTGTTTATTTGCAAAACACACATGCACATGTTCCCTCTACTCACTAAGAACGTGAAAGAAATTTACCTTTGTGTTTTCCTAGAGTTGGTCTTTTGCCGAATCCCACAATTAACAAAATCACATTGCTATATACTTTCATATCAATAAAATATGCAGCACGCTAATGATCATGACCTGATATATAAGGATGCCATGATTTTATAACCATCGCTCTCGTTAGTCACGTATTTATCAAATGAATCTACAGGCGACGACATAATACTCATATCTTTTATTTCTCATTCATCTGTTGGATGTTTTACGTAATATCTTAGGTAAGTAAATTATTTGTTAAAGGTTACTCACCTGTGTTAAGTTCGACAAACAGCTCCAGTAACCAGTACCAGTGACATTGTAACAACTTATCAGTTCGTGAAGTTTGAACCTATATCCACTGTCTGTCTGTCTGTCTGTCTGTCTGTCTGTCTGTGTGACCCTTCCGCTACCACCACATGAAAGGTACATGGTACATAATATATAGAAAATTATATTTAAAGTGGTATTAGGCTGGTTGTAAATAGGTTCACGTGTGACTTCCAAACAAGTACCGGGAAGGCACGTCGATATTATTAACTTACCTGGCTTTGTCACGTTGCTTCTGGTCATGATGAAAGCAAAAATATATATAAACTTTCCAAGAGGAGCAGCTTAAGACAGAACGAGACCAAGAATTCATCAAGTTCCACGCTCCAAGCTGCTTCTAGGTTTCCTCTACGACTCCCCAATACCACAGTCCCTGTTACGAGCAAGTATATAGACTTCCACAGCTATATACAAACTACACGTCAAAACAGTATGAAGCCAGCTGACAACTGGCGGATGTAATGACAATGACCTCGACAGAGACGGAAGCATCATCATCACCGACGTGACGTCAGGAGCCAGATGACATTTGTAATTATACTAGATAACACTTTCTGACTAGGTCTCCTAAACAAAGGGGAGACTTCAATCTCATATCAAACGAATTCTAGTAACAAGTTTAATCCGTTGGTTTAATTGCTTTATAACAATGCTAAGAATTGCCAATATAAGGTGCTTTACCATGATAAAAGTACTGCAGGTATCTTTAGATCTTTGGTAACCAGCTGCGTACAGGAAACTGTAGGACACAAAGAAGTCATCACTATGGGGCACAAGAAAGGAGGGCGAGGTACATTACCCACTACCTGTGACGCCCCTACACCCACACATGCTACACAGACCCTCCCACCCGCGACACCCACATATGCTACACAGACCCTCCCACCCACGACACTCACATATGCTACACAGACCCTCCCACCCGCGACACCCACACATGCTACACAGACCCTCCCACCCGCGACACCCACATACGTTACACAGACCCTCCCACCCGCGACACCCACATATGCTACACAGACCCTCCCACCCGCGACACCCACATATGCTACACAGACCCTCCCACCCGCGACACCCACATATGCTACACAGACCCTCCCACCCGCGACACCCACATACGTTACACAGACCCTCCCACCCGCGACACCCACATATGCTACACAGACCCTCCCACCCGCGACACCCACATATGCTACACAGACCCTCCCACCCGCGACACCCACATATGCTACACAGACCCTCCCACCCGCGACACCCACATATGCTACACAGACCCTCCCACCCGCGACACCCACATATGCTACACAGACCCTCCCACCCGCGACACCCACATATGCTACACAGACCCTCCCACCCGCGACACCCACATATGCTACACAGACCCTCCCACCCGCGACACCCACATATGCTACACAGACCCTCCCACCCGCGACACCCACATATGCTACACAGACCCCTCCCCCTCCCCCTAACCTCAGCCATCACCAAGAAAACATCCTTAAGCTACCCAAGCCACAGATCAATAAGTTTGTTTTTTACCTGCAAATTTTGTATGTGTGTACAACCGTCATCTCAACTAATGCGCCTCATTTTGTAAGCTCTGCTCCCTAACGTACAAAATAATGGGTATTATGAAAAATAACGGCTCACAAATATCCACGTTTTCTATGCGTACGTTGGTTAGGTTAGGTAGGTGGTTTGTGTTCGTGCGTAATATATTTAGTGTTGTGGGAAATCTAGACAACGAGCGGGTGAGTATGCATGAGTAACACCCACTGCCCCCTCCATCATCTCACCACAAGGATGATTCATAACCTGTCCTCTCGCATAACACATCGTATTCTGAAGTAAAAATCCCAAACGTCAAAGTAAGATGTATCGGAAACCACAGCGGCTCGCAAAACTGACGTGATGTCCCGTTTTCTATTCGTGGGTCCAAGGTTACCACAATGGGAAAACTAATGACTGCAGTTCGGGTACAACTGAACACTTCGCTTTCCTCCCTTCCAGATGTTAAGGCTGTGATATGACACACTTTGTACTGCAATTTGTGCTCTTCGCCTGATCACATCTGACATTTATGGATTATAACTCTTGCTAAAGTGTAATTCATTGGAGAACAACTATATATAGTTCTCGAGTTTCCTATCAGTATGTATCAGAACATACTGATACACACTGATGTTCTTATCAGAACATAAATATAAAGCTGTAGTCACTGAAAATTAAGGTGCCTGACAACTGAGTGGACAGCGCTTCAGATTCGTAGTCCTGAGGTTCCGGGTTCAATCCCCGGTGGAGGCGAAAAAAATTGGGCAGAGTTTCTTTCACCCTGGAGCCCCTGATACCTAGCAGTAAATAGGTACCTGGGAGTTAGACAGCTGCTACAGCTGCTTCCTGGGGATGTGTAACAAAAAGGAGGAGGTCTGGTCGAGGACCGGGCCGCGAGGACACTAAGCCCCGAAATCATCTCATGATACCTGGTTACTTGGTTGATGGGGTTCTGGGAAGTCTTCTACTCCCCGAGGCCAGGCTTGACTTGTGAGAGTTTGGTCCACCAGGCTGTTGCTTGAGCGGCCCGCAGGACCACCACAGCCCGGTTGGTTCGGCACTCCTTGGAGAAATAAATCTAGTTTCCTCTTGAAGATGTCCATGGTTGTTCGATAACTGAGTAATACGTAAATTTGTTTGTATTTCGAAGCAATACAACAGCACTATCATGCAGTCTGGTCAGTTCACTTTCTTAATGGTGTTCAGTTTATTTTGTTCTTAATTTTGTTCAGTTTTGTGCCTAAGTAATAGTAATGAGCAAATTTTATACATAACATTATTTACATCCGAGTAGACAATATATAGTTGCTTAACTTGTAGTTAATTCTCAACCCACGAGGTGAATTTATTGGGAAATATCTCTTGTTTCCTATATCATGAACTCTGGAAATGTTGCCCATGTCAGTGTTCCCTAACAACACCTCCTGAATATTAATTAAGTTTGAAGAAATAAAGCCAATGACCACAAATCGCACCACTTAAATAATGAAAGCACAAATATTATACACTATAATATATATATATATATATATATATATATATATATATATATATATATATATATATATAAATATATATATATATATATATATATATAAATATATATATATATATATATATATATATATATATATATATATATATATATATATATTAATATATATATATATATTAATATATATATATATAAATATATATATATATATAAATATATATATATATAAATATATATATATATAAATATATATATATATATATATATATATATATATAAATATATATATATATAAATATATATATATATATATATATATATATATTAATATATATATATATATATATATATATATATATTAATATATATATATTAATTATATATATATATATATATATATATATATATATATATATATATATATTTATTAATATTTATATATTATCGAAATAATATATTATCGATAGCAATATTTATCGATAGCCAGTTATAATCTCATTAAAGAATGAAAACAAATATGGCGGCTGCCAGCAATTGCAGTGTTCGACCCAAGTTTTCATTTGTTATCGCTTGAGGTGGGTGGAAGGCGCGGGAAGCAGGCGTCGGGTTATGGCGAGCACAAGTGGCCACACGCAGCCACCAGCCCGACAAGGACAACACCCACACCAGCAGCTCCAGGCACCACTCCTGCACGACTGACACCCTCCACCCTATGGCACCCCTGCACGACTGACACCCCCACCCTACGGCACCCCTGCACGACTGACACCCCCCACCCTACGTCACCCCTGCACGACTGACACCCCCCACCCTACGGCACCCCTGCACGACTGACACCCCCCCCCCACCCTACGGCACCCCTGCACGACTGACACCCCCACCCTACGGCACCCCTGCACGACTGACACCCCCACCCTACGGCACCCCTGCACGACTGACACCCCCCCACCCTACGGCACCCCTGCACGACTGACACCCCCCCACCCTACGGCACCCCTGCACGACTGACACCCCCCACCCTACGGCACCCCTGCACGACTGACACCCCCCACCCTACGGCACCCCTGCACGACTGACACCCCCCACCCTACGGCACCCCTGCACGACTGACACCCCCCCCCACCCTACGGCACCCCTGCACGACTGACACCCCCCACCCTACGGCACCCCTGCACGACTGACACCCCCCACCTTACGGCACCCCTGCACGACTGACACCCCCCACCCTACGGCACCCCTGCATGAATGGTACCTCACAATAGTGGCCAGAATACGCCTGGGATATAAACGTATCTGGAAGCTTTCTCAAAATTCAAATGTCGAGTACACAATGTGTCAAGTTTTGTGAAAGAGAAAACATGCACTCTCTTGAAGATTATATTGTAGAATGTCACATATTGACCGACTTTCGCCCTCCTGGGCTGAGGTATGCTGACCTCTGTAACTACTATATGAATACTGGAACACTTGATATATTGGATTTGTACCCTAGATTGGCTATGTAATACATCTGTTATACAATGTATTGTACCTATAACCTGAACTTGTAAAAGTATCTTAATCACTAAGTGGTTAAGTGTTTAATATCACACTACTTTCAATAGAAGCTATCTTACCCTGTCAAAGTAGGAGAGACATAGGTGTATGTGGATATGCTGTAGGTATACGTGTATATATGGCTGCAACCCATCCTCCGAATTGACAGTACGATTTAATACTAAGTGTAATGAGTACATTTCCTTACTGGCGTGCACAGTACATAATTGCACTTATGGGGCTGTTATATTTACCTCCCCCATTTATTCTCGTTTTCTGTTAAGATACTCAGAAATTTAGGGTGAAGTTTTCAAGTTCAAATTGCTACACACAAGTTTTAAATATCATTAATTTCTTTTTCAGTTTTATTAAACAATAGATTTATACAAAACTGGAAAATATCCTGAGTTACTTTACAATTTATTCATATATTTTTGTTTTGTTTTATTTGTTTTATAAAACTATAATATCAATACAGCTATAGGTTAAGTACGAATTGTAATTAAGAAGCAATAAAATTATTATCTTCAAAAACTAAGACGGTTAGGTTAGGTCGTGATTTTCTATTCAGTTTTTCAGGTAAACTCAAATATTCACAATATATTTGACAGTACGATTTAATACTATGTGAAAATAAGTACAATTCTTGACTGCTATGAATAGTACATAATTGCACTTATTTGTCTTCTTACATTTACCTCCCCATTTTTGGAGGACGGGCTGATGTATGTGTGTGTTTGTATATAGGGTATGTGGAAGCTGGTCAGAATTGCATTTCTCCTTTGTAAACCCACATTAATGACACTAATAAAAAGACACCTCGAACACTGTTTATGTAGGACAGACGTAAATCTGTGTATTGTAGGTTAGATTAGCATTTTAAAATCATACAATTACTCTACTGTGGTTGATTGTTCAATAAATCACTGAATTATATGTTTAACAGATCTTTAACACTGTCCATGGAAGACAGAAGATGTATATATGCTGGTTAGCACTGTAAATGTGTGGCCACGTCTGTGGTAGAAAATAATAATTAAAAAAAAACTACGTGCACACGGCTTCCGTGTCATGTTTCGTCCCTCCCCAAACAATATCTTGGTGGTGACTGCTATTGGCATGAGGCAGACACGAATGGTTTACCCACATTACTGCCAGTAACAAAGTGGCGCCGGGTGCGTGTCGGGCAGAAGGGCGCCTGAGGTGCGACACCGCTGGGGCTAAAAACCGGTCGTGTTCCAGCCTTGCTCCTGGATACTCCAAGCGTGTTACGGGCTCGCCATAGACCGTGCTACTAGGATATTTTAGTTCCGAGTAGTTAAATCTAAAACAACAACATCCAACCATGAAGAGCCCATAGTCACCAACTGTATATTCCTTATCTTCTACATAGGTCTCTAAACTCGCCAACAGAATACACGGTACTTTTTTCTACTAATATTTCCGTAGACAATTCGAACTATTTTTATGATTTATGTTTACATTGAGTTACAAGCCTCAAACGGCGAATATTTGCTAAAGCTACATTTTGGCTTCCTTATAGGCCGACCTCCTGATCTGCGAAGCATGACGAGGCTTACAAAACCAACTATCTCAAGGATCTTGAGTTATCTTGAGTTATCTTGAGATGATTTCGGGGCTTTAGTGTCCCCGCGGCCCGGTCCTCGACCAGGCCTCCACCCCCAGGAAGCAGCCCGTGACAGCTGACTAACTCCCAGGTACCTATTTTACTGCTAGGTAACAGGGGCATAGGGTGAAAGAAATTCTGCCCATTATTTCTCGCCGGCGCCTGGGATCGAACCCAGGACCACAGGATCACAAATCCAGCGTGCTGTCCGCTCGGCCGACCGGCTCCCCCCGGTCCTGGGGGGAGCCGGGGGAGCAGGATAATCATGTCAGTTATCAGAGTACATCGATGAGTTTTAAGAAAGATACGGAGGCTAGTGAACAAATAGTGAACCAAGACAGACAGACACAGGTAGGGCCAAGACCACCAAGGCCCTCATACAAGTCCGAATAATGCAATGAGAGAACATATCTCCTACGCGAATGCAAAGGCATTCTTGCGAGACATCAGCGAAAATAAGTGGAAAAAAGTTAGGAACAAGAATTCTTGTGTTGTCGGAGATGATGTCATGAACAAGTCTGAGGAAGTGCGCGCGTCACCCCTCCTCTCAACACCCTCACTTTCCACTCCCAATTAACTCCTACTTGATCCGGACAAATATATACTCAGAATACACCCAAGTAGTATTTACCTTAAATAAGGATGAGTATTAAATAATTTATTACCCCCAATTATTTTACGAATCCTGATGTAACTACAATCAAGACAAGGGCCGCGAATATCATCTTAGGATCCCAAGGTAACTCAAACACCAAGCAAAATACTAAAACTTTACATTTATATCTACTGGTGTCTGCAAGAGACCTTTAACGCCTGCACGACCTAACAAGGCAGCTCAGGGCGCCGAGCTGTTAACGCAATTCCCGTTAATGAAAACAGAGTGGATGAGTCGGTCGACTCTTACGGCGGCTGAGTCACTTGACAAGGGATTCTGGATGATGTGGGTGTTGAAGACACGGCTGACTGTACCAAGCAGGGGGGGGGGTGTGCACCAAGCAGGGGGGGGGAGTGGAGTGCACCAAGCAGGGGGTGGTGGTGTGCACCAAGCAGGGGGCGGTGGTGGTGGAGTGCACCAAGCAGGGGGTGGTGGTGTGCACCAAGCAGGGGGTGGTGGTGGAGTGCACCAAGCAGGTGGTGCTGGTGGTGGTGGAGTGCACCAAGCAGGTGGTGGTGGAGTGCACCAAGCAGGTGGTGGTGGAGTGCACCAAGCAGGGGGTGGTGGTGTGCACCAAGCAGGGGGTGGTGGTGGAGTGCACCAAGCAGGTGGTGCTGGTGGTGGTGGAGTGCACCAAGCAGGTGGTGGTGGAGTGCACCAAGCAGGTGGTGGTGGAGTGCACCAAGCAGGGGGTGGTGGTGGTGGAGTGCACCAAGCAGGGGGTGGTGGAGTGCACCAAGCAGGGGGTGGTGGTGGTGGAGTGCACCAAGCAGGGGGTGGTGGTGGTGGAGTGCACCAAGCAGGGGGTGGTGGTGGTGGAGTGCACCAAGCAGGTGGTGGTGGTGGTGGAGTGCACCAAGCTGGGGGTGGTGGTGGTGGAGTGCACCAAGCAGGGGGTGGTGGTGGTGGAGTGCACCAAGCAGGGGGTGCTGGTGGTGGTGGAGTGCACCAAGCAGGTGGTGCTGGTGGTGGTGGAGTGCACCAAGCAGGTGGTGCTGGTGGTGGTGGAGTGCACCAAGCAGGTGGTGGTGGAGTGCACCAAGCAGGGGGTGGTGGTGGTGGTGGAGTGCACCAAGCAGGGGGTGGTGGTGGTGGAGTGCACCAAGCAGGGGGTGGTGGTGTGCACCAAGCAGGGGGTGGTGGTGGAGTGCACCAAGCAGGTGGTGCTGGTGGTGGTGGAGTGCACCAAGCAGGGGGTGGTGGTGGTGGAGTGCACCAAGCAGGGGGTGGTGGTGGTGGAGTGCACCAAGCAGGGGGTGGTGGTGGTGGAGTGCACCAAGCAGGGGGTGGTGGTGGTGGAGTGCACCAAGCAGGGGGTGGTGGTGGTGGAGTGCACCAAGCAGGGGGTGGTGGTAGTGGAGTGCACCAAGCAGGGGGTGGTGGTGGTGGAGTGCACCAAGCAGGTGGTGCTGGTGGTGGTGGAGTGCACCAAGCAGGTGGTGCTGGTGGTGGTGGAGTGCACCAAGCAGGTGGTGCTGAGTAGTAGGGTGTGCGACGCACAGGGGAATTTTTTTTTCTGGGAGAAAATTCCCCTGTGCGCCCCAAGGGTTTCAGGTAAGGGATGGCTCCACACAGGGGAATTTTTTTTTCTGGGAGAAAATTCCCCTGTGCGCCCCAAGGGTTTCAGGTAAATTTAGAATATCCCCTGTGCGCCCCAAGGGTTTCAGGTAAATTTAGAAATTCGTGTTTGTGAGCCAGGGTTTTTCAGGCGAATTTGGGCAGTCACAGATTTTAGAAGTATGGATTTCTTATGAGAAAAATAATTTCCGAGACTTAGAAGTTTGTTAAAGCCTTATGGGAGAAATTCAAATAACGTGTGTAGCACTTTAGGGCTTCCAGGAGAACTCTACGGACATATTTTACATGTTTTCAACTTACAAAATCGTCTATGTAAGCCTTAGTTATTCATATAAATTTAGAAAATCGCCTGTGTAAGTCATGGTTTTCAAGTCTCGTACATCACACCCCCCTCCCTCCCCCCCTTGACTCGCAATCTGTCGCCTCACCTGTGTTTACTTTAGACGTCAGCCAGCCAGTCGGCTCTTAATCTTATCTTATCTTATCCATAATATCTGGACCGTCCCTCCTCTCTCTCTCTCTCTCTCTCCTTTCATTCAGTTCAACTATTTTCCAACATCGTATGTTTGCTCCTTTTCATTAAGCAAGTCAGTATGTTTGCTCCTTTTCATTAAGCAAGTCAGTTTTACACAAATAAATCATGTTAGTAAGCAAGTTCTAGCTCACGTTCCCCACCTTAGTCCCCTGTCGTATAAAGAATACTATCATTCCAATCCCTCTAAAATTTAAAAATAATCATATTTCAAATGTAGTTCAATACAGTAATTAGTTACCAAGCTCCAGCTCTTGTCCTCCGCCTTAGCTCTCTCTCGTATCTTCGTTAGTATCAGTCCAATTTCCCTGAAATTTCTACCCTCTGTATTTCAGACATAGTTTAGTAAATGCAAACAATTATCAAACTCTAGCTCTTGTCCCCAGCTTAGTTCATTTGTACAAAATCATTAGTAACAGTCCAAATTCCCTGAGATTTTTAGCCTCTGTATTTCAGACACCATAAATAAGATCAAAACAGTTACCAAGCTCCAGCTCTTGTCCTCCGCCTTAGTTCTCTTTCATATCTTTGTAAATAAACCACCAATTTCCCTGAAATTTCTACCCTCTGTATTTCAGACACCGTAAATAAAATCAAGTCAGTTATCGAGCTCCAGCTCTCGTCCCCGCCTTAGTTCTCCTTCGTATCTTTGTAAATAACCCATCAATTTCCCTAAAATTAAAAGCAGACATACTTCAAAGTTAGTAAATAAAATCAAGTCAGTTATCGAGCTCCAGCTCTCGTCCCCCACCCTCTTCCACCCTCAAGTCTTTGTAAATAAACCATCAATTTCCCTGAAATTTTTTACCCTCTGTATTTCAGACATAGTAAATATGAAGTAAACAATTATAAAACTAGCTCTTGTCCTCTGTCCAAGCTCACTTTTGTAAAATCATTACTCTCAGTCCAAATCACCCAACTACATTTTCAGACATAGTAAATAAAAAACCAGTTCAGTTATCAAGTTTCAACTCTTGTGCCCCAGCTTAGTTCATTTGTACAAGTTCTTTATTTTCCAACTAAATCACCCTGAGATTTAAGATCACCGTATTTCTAACGTAGTAAAATTAATCGGGGCATTAACCAAGCTCCATTTCCTCAGCCTTAGATCATCAGACATAAATATATTCGATCAAGTCCCTCTCCAGCCTATCTGTTTATCAGAGTATTTACTTTACCCTTCTCATCCCCAACGTATCAATCCCCAACGTATCAAAACCTTCAATAATCATACTGTATTTGCATATTTTTTCTATATTCAGCTGTGTTCTTCACATTTTGTCCATGTTTTCTATGTTCACTCCATGTTCTTCAAATGTTCACAGTCCCATTCAGTTCATATTTTCACAAGTATCTCCATTTTTTCTGTAATCTTTCTCTTAGTCTCATTACTTTCTCTACAAATTCTAGTCATATTTTCTATGTTTTCACGTTCATCACATGTTCTCTTTACAACTTTTATACTCAATATTCATGCTAACTTCCATATTTTTTGTGTTCTTTGTCAATATTCATGTTCCTCTACAAGTTCATGTTCCTCACAAGATCACTTCGTTTTTCACCTTCACTTACATGTTTTCTACATTCTTTGTCATATTCTCCATGTTCTTCACAAGTCCATTGTTCATTCTTTGTATTCCCTATTCTCCTTATCATGTTTTCATGTTCTCTGTAAGTTCATATTCCCAGCATGTTCACTGTATTCATCAACTTTTTCTTACATGTTTTCTGTGTTCACCGTATGTTCACTGTGTTCATTCCCTTACTTAACCTCAATTTTTTTATGTTCTTTGTTTCTTCCATTCACTAACTAGTTCTTTGTCAAATATTAGCATCAGCAATACAGTTTCCTCAACAATTTTAGTCACCAAGTTTTTATTTGCAAAAACTATGTCAAAGTAATTCTCGTAGTCAACTTAATAGTTCTACCAGCCATATTCTTAAACAAATCTACAATTTATTCAGTTCCAAATTTACAAAGACAAACCTTTCTTGTAACTTCTTAACTAAAAATCTTTCGCCAATCAACTAAAAACATAGTCACTTTCGTCATTTCTCAACTAAACTTATTATCCAGTCAACTAAAAAATAGTCAGAAATAACCTCGTTCAACACTGTTCTTAACTAAAACACCCTTTCTCTTAGCTGAAAATTGTCAAAGGAAACTTCTTTCAGCACTTTCTTAACAGCCGCTATGTTTCATCAAGAAAAAATTGTCAAAGGAAACTTTCCAAAACTGTTCATAACTAGCTTTTATCCATCGTCAATCAACTAAATAATAACTTTCATCATTTCTTAACTAAACTTATTCCCCAGTCATCAGAAAATAGCCGTGTTCTTCATGTTTCATTGTCATTTCATAACTAAAATTATCCATCAATCAACAGAAAAAGCCATGTTCATCATGTTTTGTCTTTTGCTTAACTAAAATTATGTTTTGTCAAGTAAGAAAAAATAACCAAAGATATCTTTCATCGCTGTTCTTAACTGACATTATACTTTGGGGAGCACAAAAATAGTCTCCCTCGTCATGTTTTGTCTTTTTCCTTAACTAAAGTATTCATCAGTCAACTAAAAATAATTGCTTCATCATGTTTCCTTGTCATTTCTTAACTGAAATATCACTTCTCTCATCTGAAATAGTCAGGATTAACCTCATTCAACACCGTTCTTAACTAAAGTAACCTTTTGCTTAGCTAAAAATTGTCAAAGGAATCTTTTCAGCACTGTTCATAACTAACTTTATCCATCGTCAAGTAAGAAAATATAGTCAAAGATATCTATCATCGTCGTTCTTAACTGACATTTATACTTTGTGGAGCACTAAAATAGTCAAATGTAACTTTTTCAACACTTTCGTAACTAAAATTATATGTCGCTAAGTAAGAAAAATAGTCAAAGGTGCTCTTCTTTACACCAAAGTTACTCTTCGAGAAATCAAAGACTCTCTTCAATACATCAAGGACTTACTCAAAGACACCAAAGTTACACTCTAAGACATCCTTCGAGACATCAAAGACTTCAATGGGACTCTTCCATTCATCAAAGACATTCTCTAAGCCCTCAAAGTTATTCTCAGCACAATCAAAAGTTATTCCAAGACAACAAAAGTCATTCTCAGAGCTATCAAAATTATTCTCGGAGTCATCAAAAGGTATTCTCTAACTCACTTTTGGTCATTAAAGTTAAGTTCTATGTTATAAAAGTTTGTCTCAGAGACATCTAAAGTTAATCTTAGAGTTATCAAATGTAATCTCTAACTCTCTTTTGTTCATCAAAGTTGATCTCAGAGTTAACAAAGGTAATCTCTAACTCACTCTCGTTCATCAAAGTTATTCAAAGAGCTAACAAAAGTTATTCTCAGAGTCACCTTCGTTCTTCAGAGATACTTTCCAAAACATCTTTATTCATCAAAGTTATTCTCAGAGGCATAAAAGTCATTCTCAGAGCTATCAAACTTGTTCTCAAAGTCATCAAACTCATTCACAGAGTCATCAAAGTTAATCTAAGACATCATTTTTCATCAAAGATATTCTCTCTAAACCATCAATGTTCTTCTCTAAGACATAAAAGTTATTCTCAGACTCACCTTCGTTCGTCAGAGAAACTTTCAAAACATCTTTGTTCATCAAACTTGTTTTCAAAGTCATCAAAAGTTAATCTAAGACATCTTCTTTCATCAAAGTTATTTTCAGAGACATCTAAAGTTATTCTCAGAGCTATCAAACTTGTTCTCAGAGTCATCAAATGTTATTCTCGAAGTCATCAAAGTTATTTTCAGAGACATCTAAAGTTAATTTCTATGTTATAAAGTTATTCTCAGAGACATCTAAAGTTAATCTTGGTCATCAAAGTTGTTCTCTAAACATCAATGTTGTTCTCCAAGACATCAAAGATGTTCTCAAAATCATAAAAGTTATTCCCAGAGCTATCAAAGTTAATCTCAGAGTTATCCAAAGATATTCTCATGTCCACAAAAGTTATTCCAAGAGACGTCAAAGTTGTTTCAAAGACTTCAAAGTTAATCTCAGAGTTATCCAAAGACATTCTCAGAGACATCTAAAGTTATTCTCTAAGACATCAAAGTTGTTCTAAGAGTTATCAAAAGTTATTCTCAGTCATGATATGTTATTCTCTAACTCACTTCCATTCATCAAAGACATTCTCTAAGTCCTGAAAGTTATTCTCTAAGACAACAAAGTCTTTCTCAGAGCTACCAAAGATGTTCTCTAAATCATAAAAGTTAATCTTAACTCACCTTCGTTCATTAGAGAAACTTTCCAATCCATATTCGTTGACCAGAGTTATTCTCAGAGTCATCAAAGCGATCTCTAATTCATCTTCGTTCTCCAAAGTTGTTCTCTAAGACACCTTCATTCATCAAAGAAACTCTCCTTCTTCCATCATGTTATTCTTTAAGACATCTTCAGGCATAAAATTTCTCCCCAAATGTAACTAGTTCAGCTTTTCATATCAAACGTACACTTCTGTTAAAATATATTTTCTTAGACATTTTACCTTTTAAACTGTTCTCTGATCTACACTGTTCAAACCTACGTAACCTATCCTCTCCACACAATGTTACTTAGTTAACGTAACGTTCCTAAACCTAACTTTACCTATCCTAACATACCTTACCTTACCTTCCCTAACTTAACCTAACTTTACCTATCCTAACTTAACTTACCTAACTTATTCTGCTTAACATAACTTACCTTACCTTCCCTATCTTACCTAACTTTACCTATCCTATCCTAACTTACCTTACCTTCCCTAACTTAACCTAACTTTACCTATCCTAACTTAACTTACCTAACTTATTCTGCTTAACATAACTTACCTTACCTTCCCTATCTTACCTGACTTTACCTATCCTATCCTAACCTAACTTGTCTTACCTAACTTAATCTTACTTTCCCAAACTGATGTATCCTAACTTATCTAGTCCAACCAGACATGATCTAACTTAAGTATTCCTTCTTGTCTTTGTGTTTCGTCAATCATTGTCTCATATTCATTTACTCATTTCATTAGTTAATTTCTCAAATGGTCACTTATGCATTTCAAGTGCTATTTGTTAGAGATTGAATATTTAAGCATTTCAAAGAATTATAATTTCTCAAATGGACGTTTTTGCATTTCAAGTGCTATTTGCTAGAGATTGAATATTTAAGCATTTCAAAGAATTTTTGTTATATATGGGCATTTACTCATTTCAAGGGATAATTTCTCAAATGGACGTTTTTGCATTTCAAGTGTTATTTGTTTAAGATTGGGTATTTAACCATTTCAAAGGATTTTGTTATATATGGGAACTTACTCGTTTCAAGGGCTAATTTCTCAAATGGTCATTTTTGCAGATCAAGGGTTATTTGTTAAAGTTCATCAAGTTGCCCATAAGTTGTATTAGTAGGTTCTATCTTATGTTCTTATTCCCCAACCCCTTAACCTAACCTCTTGTAATCTTAGTGTATTTAGTAGGTTCTATCTTATGTTCTTATTCCCCAACCCTTTAACCTATCCTTTCAGATGTAGTTTGTTGAATATATTATCCTTTTCCTAACCTTTCAGATGTAGTTTGTTGAATATATTATCCTTTTCCTAACCTTTCAGATGTAGCTTTGTTTCTCCTTTTGTATATTTTTACCCAAACCATCTTTCCTTCTTTACTTTGATTCTCCTACTCCTTCTAACCCTCCTTTTCTATCTCTCTCCCTTATTCTCTCTCTTCCTCCCCTCTCTCTCCCTCATTTGCTCAAATGCTCTCTTGTTTCTCAAATTCAAGTCTTATTGCTCCCATTCTCACACCCTCATTCTCATTCACTTAGTTTTTCTTTTTCTCAATTCAAGTCTTATTGCTCCCATTCTCACACCCTCATTCTCATTCACTTAGTTTTTCTTTTTCTCAATTCAAGTCTTAGTGCTCCCATGCCCACACTCTCTCTCATTCTCTCTTCTTTGGTCCCATTTTCTTCCGCCCCCTCTCTCTTACTCCTTGCTCTTCTTTCATGCTCTCAATCCCTTGAGCTCTTGTTTCTCAATTTCAAGTCTTAGTAGATCTGATTCTTTACTATTGTAATTTTATTATTACTATGATAAAGAATGAACTTATATGTGAAAACAAAGTAAAGAAGGAAAGATGGTTAAGTGGGATGGTGGGTTTGGGTAAAATATACAAAAACAAGAAACAAAGCTACATCTGAAAGGTTAGGAAAAGGATAATATATTCAACAAACTACATCTGAAAGGTTAGGAAAAGGATAATATATTCAACAAACTACATCTGAAAGGATAGGTTAAAGGGTTGGGGAATAAGAACATAAGATAGAACCTACTAAATACACTAAGATTACAAGAGGTTAGGTTAAGGGGTTGGGGAATAAGAACATAAGATAGAACCTACTAATACAACTTATGGGCAACTTGATGAACTTTAACAAATAACCCTTGATCTGCAAAAATGACCATTTGAGAAATTAGCCCTTGAAACGAGTAAGTTCCCATATATAACAAAATCCTTTGAAATGGTTAAATACCCAATCTTAAACAAATAACACTTGAAATGCAAAAACGTCCATTTGAGAAATTATCCCTTGAAATGAGTAAATGCCCATATATAACAAAAATTCTTTGAAATGCTTAAATATTCAATCTCTAGCAAATAGCACTTGAAATGCAAAAACGTCCATTTGAGAAATTATAATTCTTTGAAATGCTTAAATATTCAATCTCTAACAAATAGCACTTGAAATGCATAAGTGACCATTTGAGAAATTAACTAATGAAATGAGTAAATGAATATGAGACAATGATTGACGAAACACAAAGACAAGAAGGAATACTTAAGTTAGATCATGTCTGGTTGGACTAGATAAGTTAGGATACATCAGTTTGGGAAAGTAAGATTAAGTTAGGTAAGACAAGTTAGGTTAGGATAGGATAGGTAAAGTCAGGTAAGATAGGGAAGGTAAGGTAAGGTAAGTTATGTTAAGCAGAATAAGTTAGGTAAGTTAAGTTAGGATAGGTAAAGTTAGGTTAAGTTAGGGAAGGTAAGGTAAGTTAGGATAGGATAGGTAAAGTTAGGTAAGATAGGGAAGGTAAGGTAAGTTATGTTAAGCAGAATAAGTTAGGTAAGTTAAGTTAGGATAGGTAAAGTTAGGTTAAGTTAGGGAAGGTAAGGTAAGGTATGTTAGGATAGGTAAAGTTAGGTTTAGGAACGTTACGTTAACTAAGTAACATTGTGTGGAGAGGATAGGTTACGTAGGTTTGAACAGTGTAGATCAGAGAACAGTTTAAAAGGTAAAATGTCTAAGAAAATATATTTTAACAGAAGTGTACGTTTGATATGAAAAGCTGAACTAGTTACATTTGGGGAGAAATTTTATGCCTGAAGATGTCTTAAAGAATAACATGATGGAAGAAGGAGAGTTTCTTTGATGAATGAAGGTGTCTTAGAGAACAACTTTGGAGAACGAAGATGAATTAGAGATCGCTTTGATGACTCTGAGAATAACTCTGGTCAACGAATATGGATTGGAAAGTTTCTCTAATGAACGAAGGTGAGTTAAGATTAACTTTTATGATTTAGAGAACATCTTTGGTAGCTCTGAGAAAGACTTTGTTGTCTTAGAGAATAACTTTCAGGACTTAGAGAATGTCTTTGATGAATGGAAGTGAGTTAGAGAATAACATATCATGACTGAGAATAACTTTTGATAACTCTTAGAACAACTTTGATGTCTTAGAGAATAACTTTAGATGTCTCTGAGAATGTCTTTGGATAACTCTGAGATTAACTTTGAAGTCTTTGAAACAACTTTGACGTCTCTTGGAATAACTTTTGTGGACATGAGAATATCTTTGGATAACTCTGAGATTAACTTTGATAGCTCTGGGAATAACTTTTATGATTTTGAGAACATCTTTGATGTCTTGGAGAACAACATTGATGTTTAGAGAACAACTTTGATGACCAAGATTAACTTTAGATGTCTCTGAGAATAACTTTATAACATAGAAATTAACTTTAGATGTCTCTGAAAATAACTTTGATGACTTCGAGAATAACATTTGATGACTCTGAGAACAAGTTTGATAGCTCTGAGAATAACTTTAGATGTCTCTGAAAATAACTTTGATGAAAGAAGATGTCTTAGATTAACTTTTGATGACTTTGAAAACAAGTTTGATGAACAAAGATGTTTTGAAAGTTTCTCTGACGAACGAAGGTGAGTCTGAGAATAACTTTTATGTCTTAGAGAAGAACATTGATGGTTTAGAGAGAATATCTTTGATGAAAAATGATGTCTTAGATTAACTTTGATGACTCTGTGAATGAGTTTGATGACTTTGAGAACAAGTTTGATAGCTCTGAGAATGACTTTTATGCCTCTGAGAATAACTTTGATGAATAAAGATGTTTTGGAAAGTATCTCTGAAGAACGAAGGTGACTCTGAGAATAACTTTTGTTAGCTCTTTGAATAACTTTGATGAACGAGAGTGAGTTAGAGATTACCTTTGTTAACTCTGAGATCAACTTTGATGAACAAAAGAGAGTTAGAGATTACATTTGATAACTCTAAGATTAACTTTAGATGTCTCTGAGACAAACTTTTATAACATAGAACTTAACTTTAATGACCAAAAGTGAGTTAGAGAATACCTTTTGATGACTCCGAGAATAATTTTGATAGCTCTGAGAATGACTTTTGTTGTCTTGGAATAACTTTTGATTGTGCTGAGAATAACTTTGAGGGCTTAGAGAATGTCTTTGATGAATGGAAGAGTCCCATTGAAGTCTTTGATGTCTCGAAGGATGTCTTAGAGTGTAACTTTGGTGTCTTTGAGTAAGTCCTTGATGTATTGAAGAGAGTCTTTGATTTCTCGAAGAGTAACTTTGGTGTAAAGAAGAGCACCTTTGACTATTTTTCTTACTTAGCGACATATAATTTTAGTTACGAAAGTGTTGAAAAAGTTACATTTGACTATTTTAGTGCTCCACAAAGTATAAATGTCAGTTAAGAACGACGATGATAGATATCTTTGACTATATTTTCTTACTTGACGATGGATAAAGTTAGTTATGAACAGTGCTGAAAAGATTCCTTTGACAATTTTTAGCTAAGCAAAAGGTTACTTTAGTTAAGAACGGTGTTGAATGAGGTTAATCCTGACTATTTCAGATGAGAGAAGTGATATTTCAGTTAAGAAATGACAAGGAAACATGATGAAGCAATTATTTTTAGTTGACTGATGAATACTTTAGTTAAGGAAAAAGACAAAACATGACGAGGGAGACTATTTTTGTGCTCCCCAAAGTATAATGTCAGTTAAGAACAGCGATGAAAGATATCTTTGGTTATTTTTTCTTACTTGACAAAACATAATTTTAGTTAAGCAAAAGACAAAACATGATGAACATGGCTTTTTCTGTTGATTGATGGATAATTTTAGTTATGAAATGACAATGAAACATGAAGAACACGGCTATTTTCTGATGACTGGGGAATAAGTTTAGTTAAGAAATGATGAAAGTTATTATTTAGTTGATTGACGATGGATAAAAGCTAGTTATGAACAGTTTTGGAAAGTTTCCTTTGACAATTTTTTCTTGATGAAACATAGCGGCTGTTAAGAAAGTGCTGAAAGAAGTTTCCTTTGACAATTTTCAGCTAAGAGAAAGGGTGTTTTAGTTAAGAACAGTGTTGAACGAGGTTATTTCTGACTATTTTTTAGTTGACTGGATAATAAGTTTAGTTGAGAAATGACGAAAGTGACTATGTTTTTAGTTGATTGGCGAAAGATTTTTAGTTAAGAAGTTACAAGAAAGGTTTGTCTTTGTAAATTTGGAACTGAATAAATTGTAGATTTGTTTAAGAATATGGCTGGTAGAACTATTAAGTTGACTACGAGAATTACTTTGACATAGTTTTTGCAAATAAAAACTTGGTGACTAAAATTGTTGAGGAAACTGTATTGCTGATGCTAATATTTGACAAAGAACTAGTTAGTGAATGGAAGAAACAAAGAACATAAAAAAATTGAGGTTAAGTAAGGGAATGAACACAGTGAACATACGGTGAACACAGAAAACATGTAAGAAAAAGTTGATGAATACAGTGAACATGCTGGGAATATGAACTTACAGAGAACATGAAAACATGATAAGGAGAATAGGGAATACAAAGAATGAACAATGGACTTGTGAAGAACATGGAGAATATGACAAAGAATGTAGAAAACATGTAAGTGAAGGTGAAAAACGAAGTGATCTTGTGAGGAACATGAACTTGTAGAGGAACATGAATATTGACAAAGAACACAAAAAATATGGAAGTTAGCATGAATATTGAGTATAAAAGTTGTAAAGAGAACATGTGATGAACGTGAAAACATAGAAAATATGACTAGAATTTGTAGAGAAAGTAATGAGACTAAGAGAAAGATTACAGAAAAAATGGAGATACTTGTGAAAATATGAACTGAATGGGACTGTGAACATTTGAAGAACATGGAGTGAACATAGAAAACATGGACAAAATGTGAAGAACACAGCTGAATATAGAAAAAATATGCAAATACAGTATGATTATTGAAGGTTTTGATACGTTGGGGATTGATACGTTGGGGATGAGAAGGGTAAAGTAAATACTCTGATAAACAGATAGGCTGGAGAGGGACTTGATCGAATATATTTATGTCTGATGATCTAAGGCTGAGGAAATGGAGCTTGGTTAATGCCCCGATTAATTTTACTACGTTAGAAATACGGTGATCTTAAATCTCAGGGTGATTTAGTTGGAAAATAAAGAACTTGTACAAATGAACTAAGCTGGGGCACAAGAGTTGAAACTTGATAACTGAACTGGTTTTTTATTTACTATGTCTGAAAATGTAGTTGGGTGATTTGGACTGAGAGTAATGATTTTACAAAAGTGAGCTTGGACAGAGGACAAGAGCTAGTTTTATAATTGTTTACTTCATATTTACTATGTCTGAAATACAGAGGGTAAAAAATTTCAGGGAAATTGATGGTTTATTTACAAAGACTTGAGGGTGGAAGAGGGTGGGGGACGAGAGCTGGAGCTCGATAACTGACTTGATTTTATTTACTAACTTTGAAGTATGTCTGCTTTTAATTTTAGGGAAATTGATGGGTTATTTACAAAGATACGAAGGAGAACTAAGGCGGGGACGAGAGCTGGAGCTCGATAACTGACTTGATTTTATTTACGGTGTCTGAAATACAGAGGGTAGAAATTTCAGGGAAATTGGTGGTTTATTTACAAAGATATGAAAGAGAACTAAGGCGGAGGACAAGAGCTGGAGCTTGGTAACTGTTTTGATCTTATTTATGGTGTCTGAAATACAGAGGCTAAAAATCTCAGGGAATTTGGACTGTTACTAATGATTTTGTACAAATGAACTAAGCTGGGGACAAGAGCTAGAGTTTGATAATTGTTTGCATTTACTAAACTATGTCTGAAATACAGAGGGTAGAAATTTCAGGGAAATTGGACTGATACTAACGAAGATACGAGAGAGAGCTAAGGCGGAGGACAAGAGCTGGAGCTTGGTAACTAATTACTGTATTGAACTACATTTGAAATATGATTATTTTTAAATTTTAGAGGGATTGGAATGATAGTATTCTTTATACGACAGGGGACTAAGGTGGGGAACGTGAGCTAGAACTTGCTTACTAACATGATTTATTTGTGTAAAACTGACTTGCTTAATGAAAAGGAGCAAACATACTGACTTGCTTAATGAAAAGGAGCAAACATACGATGTTGGAAAATAGTTGAACTGAATGAAAGGAGAGAGAGAGAGAGAGAGAGGAGGGACGGTCCAGATATTATGGATAAGATAAGATAAGATTAAGAGCCGACTGGCTGGCTGACGTCTAAAGTAAACACAGGTGAGGCGACAGATTGCGAGTCAAGGGGGGGAGGGAGGGGGGTGTGATGTACGAGACTTGAAAACCATGACTTACACAGGCGATTTTCTAAATTTATATGAATAACTAAGGCTTACATAGACGATTTTGTAAGTTGAAAACATGTAAAATATGTCCGTAGAGTTCTCCTGGAAGCCCTAAAGTGCTACACACGTTATTTGAATTTCTCCCATAAGGCTTTAACAAACTTCTAAGTCTCGGAAATTATTTTTCTCATAAGAAATCCATACTTCTAAAATCTGTGACTGCCCAAATTCGCCTGAAAAACCCTGGCTCACAAACACGAATTTCTAAATTTACCTGAAACCCTTGGGGCGCACAGGGGATATTCTAAATTTACCTGAAACCCTTGGGGCGCACAGGGGAATTTTCTCCCAGAAAAAAAAATTCCCCTGTGTGGAGCCATCCCTTACCTGAAACCCTTGGGGCGCACAGGGGAATTTTCTCCCAGAAAAAAAAATTCCCCTGTGCGTCGCACACCCTACTACTGTGCTGGTGGTGGTGGAGTGCACCAAGCAGGGGGTGGTGGTGGTGGTGGAGTGCACCAAGCAGGGGGTGGTGGTGGTGGTGGAGTGCACCAAGCAGGGGGTGGTGGTGGTGGAGTGCACCAAGCAGGGGGTGGTGGTGTGCACCAAGCAGGGGGTGGTGGTGTGCACCAAGCAAGGGGTGGTGGTGGAGTGCACCAAGCAGGTGGTGCTGGTGGTGGTGGAGTGCACCAAGCAGGGGGTGGTGGTGGTGGAGTGCACCAAGCAGGGGGTGGTGGTGGTGGAGTGCACCAAGCAGGGGGTGGTAGTGGTGGAGTGCACCAAGCAGGGGGTGGTGGTGGAGTGCACCAAGCAGGGGGTGGTGGTGGAGTGCACCAAGCAGGGGGTGGTGGTGGTGGTGGTGGAGTGCACCAAGCAGGGGGTGGTGGTGGTGGTGGAGTGCACCAAGCAGGGGGTGGTGATGGTGGTGGAGTGCACCAAGCAGGGGGTGGTGGTGTGCACCAAGCAGGGGGTGGTGGTGTGCACCAAGCAGGGGGAGGAGGTGGTGGAGTGCACCAAGCAGGGGAGGTGGGAGTGCACCAAACAGGGGGTGGTGGTGGAGTGCACCAAACAGGGGGTGGTGGTGGAGTGCACCAAGCAAGGGGTGGTGGTGGTGGAGTGCACCAAGCAGGGGGTGGTGGTGGTGGAGTGCACCAAGCAGGGGGTGGTGGTGGTGGAGTGCACCAAGCAGGGGGTGGTGGTGGTGGAGTGCACCAAGCAGGTGGTGCTGGTGGTGGTGGAGTGCACCAAGCAGGGGGTGGTGGTGGTGGAGTGCACCAAGCAGGGGGTGGTGGTGGTGGAGTGCACCAAGCAGGGGGTGGTGGTGGTGGAGTGCACCAAGCAGGGGGTGGTGGTGGTGGAGTGCACCAAGCAGGGGGTGGTGGTGGTGGAGTGCACCAAGCAGGGGGTGGTGGTGGTGGAGTGCACCAAGCAGGGGGTGGTGGTGGTGGAGTGCACCAAGCAGGGGGTCGGATATATGGTAACGCAGAAGGCAACGGATCACCAGGCAGCGGGTGAGGTAACGCAAGCAGCAGGGTGAATCAGACAGAGGATTACACCGAACTGATAAGGGAATCTCCCTGGCGAAGTGAGTGATGTATACACAACAAGTGTAGAGATCTCACCCCCTCGACAATACCTTATCCAAACATTATCATTACTAACACCAGAGCAGAAGCCGCTCGGGCGAGGTAGTCCTGTGACCTCCCACCTCGACAGGTGTGTAGTAGCCCCGTGACCTCCCACCTCGACAGGTGTGTAGTAGCCCCGTGACCTCCCACCTCGACAGGTGTGTAGTAGCCCCGTGACCTCCCACCTCGACAGGTGTGTAGTAGCCCCGTGACCCCCACCTCGACAGGTGTGTAGTAGCCCCGTGACCCCCACCTCGACAGGTGTGTAGTAGCCCCGTGACCCCCACCTCGACAGGTGTGTAGTAGCCCCGTGACCCCCACCTCGACAGGTGTGTAGTAGCCCCGTGACCCCCACCTCGACAGGTGTGTAGTAGCCCCGTGACCCCCACCTCGACAGGTGTGTAGTAGCCCCGTGACCCCCACCTCGACAGGTGTGTAGTAGCCCCGTGACCCCCACCTCGACAGGTGTGTAGTAGCCCCGTGACCCCCACCTCGACAGGTGTGTAGTAGCCCCGTGACCCCCACCTCGACAGGTGTGTAGTAGCCCCGTGACCCAAGTCACTGGTCACTACCGGCATGGGTCCCTCTATCATATTGAGTCCCCCCCCCCCACGTTGAGGGGGGGGGGTTACAGATGTGAGCGTTCAGGGGATGCAGATGTGGGCGTTCAGGGGTTGCAGGTGTGAGTGTTGACTGAGTGCAGGTCGGGTGTCAGTAGAGGTGGACACCAGACTGACTCCCACCACACACCTGCCGTCCTCATCACCAACACTTCATTGTCCGTCTTTCTGCCCCTCCCCCCCCCCCCCCCCACCTCCCCTCCTCTACGCCCCTCTTCTCCCAATCCCCCTCTCTCCTTCACTCTCGCAGGTGGTTGTGGAGACACGGCTGGCTACGGGGCTAACAAAGGGGGAGGTGAAGAGGGCCGTGAAGGTACACGTACCAAAGCCCCACACCGCCATCTTTCTTCCCCCGCCGCCGCCATAACCACCACACCGTTTTCTAATCCTTCGGCCAAGCCTTCGCTCAAGAAATTGAGACGCGACACCCGAGATGGGGAAGCGCAGATTGTCAGGTTCTTCCGCGTGCGTGCGTGCGTGTGTAGCATGTGTGCACGGACGTACTTTTTTTGTGCGTGCTTGTATATATGTTTAAGTTTGGACGCACGCACGCACGCATGCGTTCACCTCGCCGCGCTTGTGGGAACCGCGTTCCAGCTCCTGGACCAAACCTGTCAGCCACTCATTATCTGATATGATGACATCTGACTCTCTTGGGTGTTCTCATATTAACACACACCCCCGCCCCCCTCACACTAAACATTCCACCTGCTCCCCCACCCCCTCACACTAAACATTCCACCTGCTCCCCCGCCCCTCACACTAAACATTCCACCTGCTCTCCCGCCCCTCACACTAAACATTCCACCTGCTCCCCCGCCCCTCACACTAAACATTCCACCTGCTCCCCCGCCCCTCACACTAAACATTCCACCTGCTCCCCCGCCCCCTCACACTAAACATTCCACCTGCTCCCCCGCCCCCTCACACTAAACATTCCACCTGCTCTCCCACCCCCTCACACTAAACATTCCACCTGCTCTCCCGCCCCTCACACTAAACATTCCACCTGCTCTCCCGCCCATCACACTAAACATTCCACCTGCTCTCCCGCCCCTCACACTAAACATTCCACCTACTCTCCCACCCATCACACTAAACATTCCACCTGCTCTCCCGCCCCTCACACTAAACATTCCACCTGCTCTCCCGCCCCTCACACTAAACATTCGCGAGTCATACTCACGAGCCTCAGCCTTACGCCCCACCTGGACAATGCTCAAATTGTCACACCTGAATGCGGAAAAGAGATCTGCGAGTGATCATTGGTAAAGATCTCAAGGCCAAACTTGCATGTGTCAGTGTTGAGACTACGACCAAGACTACTCTGGACGTCATTTAGAAGGTGTCTACACCATTTACTGTTAGTCTACAGCTTTATCTTGCCCCCTCTTAGAGAGTCCCTCTTAGAGTGCCCCTCTTAGCTTGTCCCTCTTAGATAACGCAGTTCAGGTTCGATCACTGCCACAGGATGAAGGTGAGTCCACTTGAACATATATAAGGAAGGACAACAAATGCAGGCGATGACTCACAATAACGTGGCTGAAGTATGTTGACCAGACCACACACTAGAAAGTGAAGGGACGACGACGTTTCGGTCCGTTTTGGATCATTCTCAAGTCAATTGTGTCGTCGAAACGTCGTCGTCCCTTCACTTTCTAGTGTGTGGTCTGGTCAACAAAACGACGACAGAGTTGACCTCAGAAATATAGAAACGTCTCCTATAAAGATAAGTTAAGAAAGCTTGTGATCATTTCTCTTCTATGTGAAGGTCAGCTGCCTCGACCCGGAGGCTTATCCCTTGACCAGTTCTGTGGCAAGCCTAGGACTTTTACCATATATATAGGCCTACCTTGACTAGGCCGAGGTAGGCCTACAGTGCTGTGAAAAGTACGTTAATCGGATTTCCAAGGGCTTCTATATTTCCCAGGTCGGTATGTGTGTGTTTGGACTCGCGTGTGAACGCAAACAGCAGAGTCGATGCCATATACAGCATCTGCCCTCCCCAGATGTACAGTATGGATGTGTGCGTATACCGTACAGTGAGTACAGTGTACTCGCCAACTAGGTGAGTACACCCCGTCCACCCCACCCCCAAGTGTACCAGAGGGAAGTCTATGGACTTCTGTCTCCTTTCCCAAGCTGGGCTATCTCTACACACTGCTGCCCCTCCCCCCAGGTGTACAGCAGGTTACACACTGCTGCCCCTCCCCCAAGGTGTACAGCAGGTTACACACTGCTGCCCCTCCCCCAGGTGTACAGCAGGTTACACACTGCTGCCCCTCCCCCAAGGTGTACAGCAGGTTACACACTGCTGCCCCTCCCCCAAGGTGTACAGCAGGTTACACACTGCTGCCCCTCCCCCAAGGTGTACAGCGGGTTACACACTGCTGCCCCTCCCCCAAGGTGTACAGCAGGTTACACACTGCTGCCCCTCCCCCAGGTGTACAGCAGGTTACACACTGCTGCCCCTCCCCAAGGTGTACAGCAGGTTACACACTGCTGCCCCTCCCCCAAGGTGTACAGCGGGTTACACACTGCTGCCCCTCCCCCAAGGTGTACAGCAGGTTACACACTGCTGCCCCTCCCCCAGGTGTACAGCAGGTTACACACTGCTGCCCCTCCCCCAAGGTGTACAGCAGGTTACACACTGCTGCCCCTCCTGAGAAACCCGACCTCACCTTCACAAGCTCATACTCTTACACCAGCTTAAATACATTCAAGAAGTTGAGCCCGAGCTGCTGGGGCTCACAGCAGCACACACACACTGCCATGCCCCCAGCAGTCTTTACTGAACAAGACGGCTGAACGGATATGTCAACAAACGGACGTATGCACGCGTGGATACTGAAGCCAGTACGTACCTACGTATGGATGAATGTACCAAACAGTAAGTACATTTTTTTGGTGGAATTTCGCCTGATAAGTCTGTTAAATAGTATATATGATAAAACTAAGAAAACGGAAGGATGTGCACTAGAGCAAATTCCTGGAGCATACCTGGAGCGGGTTGTGGGAGTTCTTCTACTCCCTGAGCTCGGGTTAGGAACCAGCTCGACTTGTGATAACTTGGTCCAACGAGCTGTTGCTTGTAGCTGGATAGGGTTCTGGCAGGTCTTCTACTCCTCAATCCCGCCCCGGGGCCAGGCTTGACTTGTGAGAGTTTGGTCCACCAGGCTGTTGCTTGGAGCGGCGCGCAGGCCCACATATCCACCACAGCCCGGTTGGTCCGGCACTTTTTGAAGAAAACTATCTAGTTTTCTCTTGAAGAGGTCAACGTTTGTGCCAGTAATAACTATTATACTCGCTGGGAGGATATTAAACAACCGTGGACCTCTGATGTTTATACGGTGTTGTCTAGTTGGAGCGGCCCGCTGGCTCACATATACACTACAGGCACATGTTCACACACTCCTTGCAAGAACCTATTTAACTGCTTCTTAAAAAAGTCCACCACTGTTGGACGTCTTCAAAAAAAGCAATTCTTAAAAAAATGCAATTCTTCTTCTTCTTAAAAAATAATCTTCGTTAAAAAAATACTTGTTGGGAGCGTACCGAGGATCCGTGGACCTCTGATGTTCGGCGTTCTCTGACTGTGCCTGTGGCACCTCTACTCTTCACTGGTTCTATTCTGCATTTCCTTCCGTACCTTTCGGTCCAGTATGTTAGGGAAATTTGGGACCTGGCCTTCCAGTATCTTCCCTCTATATATCATTTGGTACCTCTCGTCTCCTTTCTAGAAAGTACATTTTAAGAGCTTTGAGACGGTCCCAATAATTTAAGTTCTTTAGCGAGTCTTAACAGAGAACATAAACGGCACGTATACTCTATTTACAAAATCTGGCCAGCTCTGAAATAGGAAGTACCGAGTAATACTCAAGACGGGACAGCACCAGTAACTTAAATAGTATTAGTATTGCTGTGGGGTCGCTGGATTTGAACGTTCTCATTATCCATCCTATTATTGTCCTATGTAAATACACATTAATGACACTATGTAAAAGACACATCGAACACTTTATGAAGGGCATACGTAAATCTGTGTATCTATGTATTGACTTATGTAGGTTAGCTTAGCATTTTAAAAGCACTATAATCACCTTCTGTGGTTGATTGTTCAATAAATCCCTGAACTATATGTTTAACACATCTCTAACCCTGTCCATGGAGGACAGAAGAAAATGTATATATGTTGGTTAGCATTGTGAATGTGTGGCCACGTCTGTGGTAGAAAATAATAAAAAAATATTGGCCGCCGCTCTATTTGCAACCCGTTCTCGCACTTTCGTATAGTCAATATTGACTTATTAAATACGTGCATATGTGACATACTAAACATACTAGTTTACCTTGAAAAGCTTCATAGAAAACACCGACCTTACCTAACCTTCTTAGTATGTTAAGATAAGCATCTTATTGCTTCGTAATTACAATTATTACTTAACCTATTATAGGTATAGGTTAAGTAATAATTGTTATTATAAGTATATGTTAAGTAATAATTGTAATTACGAAGCAATAAGATGCTGAGCTTAACATACTAAGAAGGTTAGGCAAGGTCGGTGTTTTCTATGAAGCTTTTCAAGGTAAACTAGTATGTTTTGTATGTCACATATGCACGTATTTAATAAGTCAATATTGACTGTAAGAAAGTGCGAGAACGGGTTGCAACCCTATTTGCTGGGTTATGTTTATGAACGTCAGGTGGTCAGACATCATAATGCCAAGATCTTTTACATGTTGCTTTCCTTCTATGATTGTGTCCTGTACTCTGTGTGTCGTTAAAGTTCCTCGTTTCCACCGTACCTCAGTACCTGGGACTTATCACTGTTAAACATCATGTTACTTTCCGTTGCCCAGTCGAAGACTTCGCTAATTTCATGCTGATTTTTTTATTACCGGCAAAGGGTGACGGGAAGATGTGACTAGTATTTCTGTCTACGGTATATCTGATGTGAGACAGAGCAGCGGTGCAAGGACGGTGCTGGGGGGGGGGGTTTCACTGTGCTTGGACTTTATTTGATTTGATTGGCTGTTACTCTTTGCATTGTTTGAGAGAAAAGTGAAAATCCAACGAATAATTGACAATATCCCGCACACGAGACTGACATAGAAGCAAGTAAAGCTGGTTGGAGTGAGAGAATATACAAGTAGGTGAGTGTGTGACTACAAACAGAAATTAATCAGAGTAAGGGAAGATAGATGGCGATGGAGGGGATGTAACAGTTCGGGTCCTTGGTCAAGCCTTGCGGGCTCGAGCAAGGACCCGAACTGATCTTAATATATGTAAATGCCCTGACGAAGTAGCACTGCTGCTCCGTGTCGGTGTTTACAGAGGCGAAACCGACGAGGAAAATAACAACGGAGCATGACAGCAGAATGATACAGCATTGTGTGAACAACAGATGAATATTCGAATACAATCCCAACAAATGTAAGGTCATGAGAATAATGGAGGGCAGACGAGGGCAGTGACGCACAGGCCCAGTCTGGGCACCAAGGCCGGGAGAGCCACCACGCTAAGGTAACACTTTAAATAACACACCACTGGCAATATGTATCAATTTATACATTACTGTCTTCAGTAATGTGGAGAAAATATAACTGGGAACTATATCTTACTTGGAGAGGATTACCTGGAGGGGATTACCTGGAAGGGATTACCTGGAAGGGATTACCTGGAAGGGATTACCTGGAAGGGATTACCTGGAGAAGGTTACCTGGTGAGGATAAGGGAAGTTGTTCTACTCCCCGAACCCGGCCTGAGGCCAGGCTCGACCTAGATCTTGTGAGAGACCAGTACAAGAGTATCTGGCAATTGTTAAGCAACTGAAACCCAATGAAACAATCTAAAATTGAGAGGCTGGGGCTAGAAAGAGATGGAGAATGAAGATTGACAAAGAACTGAGGTGCATAGCACTAGGAGATACATGAACTAGAGGATATATGATACCAACGTACAAGATACTCCAAGAGGCAGACAGCGTTGACAAAGGGCAACTGCTCATCGTGGTTGCCTACACAACGAGAGGACACAGCTGGAAACTCATTATCAGAGAACTGAGCAAATATAATAAACTAGGAGGATGAGGTAGTAGAGGCCAACCTCATTTATATGCGAACAAATCCAGGCCGTGATGAGGGTTCGAACCTACGCACAGTTGACGAGGACGCAGCTGGGAACATCCCGGGCGTAGGTTCGAACCCTCATAACGACCCTTGTGGATTTGTTCATTTACTATATCACGCTATTGTGATTTGTGTGTTCATTTATATATATTAAGAATATGTTAGAGAATAAGAGAGGAGCACAACGTCGTGTAATAGAGGAGAGGTGAAGGTAGAATTCATCCAGTTTTAAAGACAGATATGACAAAGCATTTGAAGGTCAGTGACAACATACAGGCCCGCTCCGGTGCCAGGTAAGTCCACTACGGGCTCACCATAGCCCGTGCTACTTGGAACTGTCTGTTCCCAGCAGCTGAATCTAAAACAAGGAAGGTCAGTGGGCTACTTGCACCAGACTATTGACAACCAGGAGGCCCGCAACAACTACATTACTCACCACCGTAAATAAAACAAGCAGCCACGATTAAGTGCTTATGTTGGTTGTTGGTAGTGGAGGTGAGATGAATTGTTGTTGCTGTATGTGGTACTGGAGGTCCAGTGGTGGTAGTTGGTGGTGTGACGTATCAAACGAGGCATAACGCTGAACCACTAAGACAGTTGTTGTTGTCCTGTTATTGTCTATATTTAGATACTCGCGCGCGCACGCACATGGGCAAGAGTACCTACCTACCTACTTTGTGTAGGCTCCGGGGATGATCGGCCCCGTGGCCCGGTCTCCGACCAGGCCTCCCAGTTGGTCAACCAGGTTATTGGACGCGGCTGCTCGCAGTCTAACATATGAATCACAACCTGCTTGATCAGGTATTGGAGGTGTTTGTGGAGTTCTCTCTTGAACACTGTGAGAGGCCGGCGGCCAGTTATGACTGTATATAGTAGGCTGCACTCCACACCCTACAGGCAAGAGACAGTTCTGAGCCTTCCCTAACCACGAGGGTAGTAACAATCGCACGAACCAATAGGTTTCAACCACATTTTAGTTGTTTTCAAGACTTCTCGGGTGTTTTAACTATTTTTCGTTCTGTTTTATAACTGTAAACAGCTTCAGGGATTCTAGTTCCTGAGCCCGGCTTGGGACGAAGTGTCTTATTATAACTTGATCCAATAGGTTGTTTCTAGTACTGTATCGGCTTGGAGCACTTCCTACACAAACCTCTCCAATTGCCTCTTAGAAACCTTCACCTGTGTTCCAGCAATATTTTGTTATAATTGGTGGAAAGAGGTTGACAGAGCCGAGGACCTCTGATGTTCTGTGTGTCTATGGCACCTCTACTCTTCACTGGGTTTATTGTGCATCTCTCTAATAGGCTTTTATTTTATTGTCCATGTTTGGGGCATGGCCTATGAGTATCTTCCATGTACGGTATATATATATATATATATATATATATATATATATATATATATATATATATATATATATATATATATATATATATATATATGTCGTACCTAATAGCCAGAACGCACTTCTCTGCCTACTATGCAAGGCCCGATTTGCCTAATAAGCCAAGTTTTCATGAATTAATTGTTTTTCGACTACCTAACCTACCTAACCAAACCTAACCTAACTTTTTCGGCTACCTAACCTAACCTAACCTATAAAGATAGGTTAGGTTAGGTTAGGTAGGGTTGGTTAGGTTCGGTCATATATCTACGTTAATTTTAACTCCAATAAAAAAATATTTACCTCATACATAATGAAATGGGTAGCTTTATCATCTCATAAGAAAAAAAATTGAGAAAATATAATAATTCAGGAAAACTAGGCTTATTAGGCAAATCGGGCCTTGCATAGTAGGCCGAGAAGTGCGTTCTGGCTACTAGGTACGACATATATATATATATATATATATATATATATATATATATATATATAGTTCCGTGATTTGGGTGTTCATGGTAGGTCGCTCTATTCTTATGTGAATTAATATATATATTTATATAACGTGATCTCTCTATTGTCTCCTTTCCAGTGTTTGGAAAGGAGTGTTTTAAGACGGTCTTAGTACAGTTAACTGTCTATATATGCCATATATATATATATTCTGTATCTTACTATCAGCGAGTTTACCTCTACAAGCTCCAGACCGTATAGTAAGGAGACCATCTGAGTATAATCCTTTAACACCATCAAAGAGTAACCCACACGTATGAAATGAAAGCGAGAATATTTCTTATCAAGGAGTGAGTTGGCAGCGTGGAGGGACCGTTGTCACTCTCCTGTCCTCACGTGTGGGTCGGAGTGCTTGTTCCACCCACCTTGTCGTGGCACTCTCTGAAAATAGGCAAGTTTGTGTGTACATCACGTAACATCTGGCCGAGGTTGCTCAGACCTGTATGTACGGTGTATATAGTATGCGGTATGCAAATACCTTAACAAACAACATACAACATGATGAGCAAGAGTCCCTCGGGATAAAGGTCATAGAGGTCATCATCCCTTCAAACATGGGCACTAGAACATTTAATAATTGACGTTTTACGCTTGCAAGTGTTCACATGAATAACTTCATTAATATTAACATTAGTCCATACTTTCAACTTCCCGATAGCCTCAAGGTGTGAACAAATGGATCTTGTTTAGATAAAACGCGACATTTGGTTTCATATTAGGCCTATTTCTCAAAGATCAATTTGTCCAGTTTGTTTAATTTCAAATCAGGGCAGGCCTAATACGTGTCTTGAGCCGTACCATTTACTAAGCCATATACAAAGACATTAATGAGGCTGTTGTCTGCACAGTTTATATTACTTCTCCATATTTGTCAACAGTGTTTTGGTAAAGATATTATACTGACGAATGACTTATTATTTTGCGAATTCCTGCCACAAGGAGATGGCAATATAAATCCTGTGGAAGTGGGATACGTGTTACAGGAGCGGCCCGAGTGTGTGTTACAGGAGCGGCCCGAGTGTGTGTTACAGGAGCGGCCCGAGTGTGTGTTACAGGAGCGGCCCGAGTGTGTGTTACAGGAGCGGCCCGAGTGTGTGTTACAGGAGCGGCCCGAGTGTGTGTTACAGGAGCGGCCCGAGTGTGTGTTACAGGAGCGGCCCGAGTGTGTGTTACAGGAGCGGCCCGAGTGTGTGTTACAGGAGCGGCCTGAGTGTGTGTTACAGGAGCGGCCCGAGTGTGTGTTACAGGAGCGGCCCGAGTGTGTGTGTTACAGGAGCGGCCCGAGTGTGTGTTACAGGAGCGGCCTGAGTGTGTGTTACAGGAGCGGCCCGAGTGTGTGTTACAGGAGCGGCCCGAGTGTGTGTCACAGGAGCGGCCCGAGTGTGTGTCACAGGAGCGGCCCGAGTGTGTGTCACAGGAGCGGCCCGAGTGTGTGTTACAGGAGCGGCCCGAGTGTGTGTTACAGGAGCGGCCCGAGTGTGTGTTACAGGAGCGGCCCGAGTGTGTGTTACAGGAGCGGCCCGAGTGTGTGTTACAGGTGTTATACTCAAATTCTGTCAGTTGAAATGTAACCAATCACAGGCAAGTAGGCCTCTGACGTCATGCCAGACAGAGGAGCATCAGCCATGCTCCCAGCAGCCTCAGTTATCCTCACAGACCCAGAGTAGGTGGACCTCGGCTGGCCAGTTATACACCTGTTTGCCTCACTCAATAAATATATACAGAAGCGACTACTGTGTCTACATTCAACCCGAACAAGGCAAACGAATACTGGTAGCAGCAGTGGGATCCAGAAATTTTTTTCTGGAAGCAAAAGTTCCAGTACCCAGCATCGCCTCGTGTTCCAGCCAAAACCGCCGCCACCGCCACCGCCATAAGCCGCCATCCTGCCACCCACGCATCAAATATTGTGCCAGACCGGGGTCCTGCCATCAACCACTACTCCAGGCTAACGTTTTAGAAGTAAGGGTCAATATTTTCCTGTGAGAACGCTCACTCATCAGTGAGGAGGAAGGAAGCTTCCCGCGCCAGCCATTTTTGAACCTCGCGCCACCACGTGGGAACCACCTATTACACCCACCACCACCACCACCGCCACCCAAGCTGACAGTATCAAGCTTCGTGAGGGTGCAAGCTACTGCAATCGTCGTCAGCCATCGTCGCAAGTATCAACTGGTTATTCCATCGTCGCAATATTGTCGTCGTCAGAATTTATCTTCGTGCCTCTAGCCTGAACAGTGTGGGGTCCCTGAGTCTCGCGCCACCGCCGCCAGGAGCGCTGCCGTCGCATCCAGTTTGTAAACACGCCTCACATGGGCCTCTTCCGATCTTCACGACGCTTCTCCTACTTTGGCTACTGGTGATCCTCATAAATTACAACCCTGAGATAAGTAATTGCTAGTTGAGAACAGCGTGCCAAGTGTTAAAAAGTGACTTATGTAATAATTCCCATAATATCCTGTGAATTAACCATTCAGTGACTTGTTAAATATTGGAGCCGGTTTAGTACTCCAGAGGCCCACAGTTTCTCTGAGACATTTCAATATTCCCTGCATATGATTCCATTATTCATTAATTGTTACTAGTGTCATTACTGAATTCAAAGGTGAGAGAAGTACGAAATAATTGTTCTAGCAGTTTATTTTTGCATAAAAGAAATTTGTTTTTGAGATTTCCATAGACAATAGAACATAGAATTTTTTTTTATATTTCTCCAGACCTAACTTGAAATTTATCCTTTAAGCATTTTAATTTAAACTTTTACCATAGGAGTTATATACATTCCTGTGTCCAGTTTATGTGCTACATCCATATTTCTTGCATTGCCACTTGTTGTGTTGAATCTTTTTAATGAAATTTTGCAATTGCATTTCCCAGTTTTTATTCTAAATTGCTGTGCTTAGTCTGGTTTAATTAATTTACATACATCTAATTCCAGTCATTTTTTAATGAAAGATTGCTAAATTTAGTTTACAATTGCTTGTTCTTAATTATTTTCTTGCCTAGCCCAATTTAATAATTTTATTTCTGCCATTTTTACTTTAGCCAAGTTGATATTTTTTTGTGTTTATTTTTGTGTATACTATTTCTGATGCCAGGTGCACTTAATTATAATCTGCGTTCAAATATTACTTCCACGGCTGTGACAATGCCTACCACTGTTGAAACCCCTTCAGAATCAATGGGAACAGTTGCTCGTCCCAATGGCCAGAGATCAGCTCAGGAAATGGCTATTCCTCTTTTTGCTGGGGAATCGCGTTTATTAGAATCATGGTTTAGTAAGGTTGAAGCGAAAACAGTTGCACGTTTTTCTAAGCCTACTGATGCCGAATACTTAGCAATTGCACGGTCAGCCGTGGACACAACCAAAGGTGATGCACGTTTTGTTGTTGATGAGAAAGCCATTGTTAGCCTCCAGTCTTGGCCTGAATTTAAGGATTTCTTTCGCCGTCGCTTTGTTAATAAAGGAGACCTTGACCCATATAGGTTAGTCAAGAAAATTGCCAATGCCACCATGCAGCCTGGTGAATCGTTTAATGCGTTTACTAGCCGTCTCGATCAGTATCTGTATGCCTTAGTTTCTGCTATGAATAATTCAACTTGGTTAGATAAAGACAATAATCTGTCCCCTGAGGCTATGGCCAAAATGATAGCATTTGGTACTTTAATGCATTTTGCCCCCGAGCATACAAAACCAATCGTTGAGCAACAAAATTTTGGTGTTAAACATGAAATTGGTGAAGTATTTGAGGCTATTAACAATGCCGCAGATAAACTAGCTCCCCGAAGTGCTCAACTGTTGCCACCCTCTGATGCTGTAAATGTAGTTACAAGTTCTCAGCATCCTCCCACAAATTCTCAAAACTCTTGGTCGCAGAAGCGTACCCATGCTCGTAGCCCCCAGTCAAATTCGCCGCCTCATAAAATGCCGAAACGCCATAGTCCACAACCATCCACTCCCTCATGTTGGCATTGTGGTAAGAGTAACCACCTTGCAAGGGACTGTTGGTCCGCCCCTAGATCATCACCTCCTAGACAATTCTCTCGGCCCCCTCATCAATCTAATCATTCTAGGCTTCCATATTGCACGTACCATAAACAAGTTGGTCACCACACTGCGGATTGTAGAGCTAGGCAAAGGACATCTCCACCTCGTAACTCCCATGGTCAGTCTTGGCGAGGCTCACAGCGTCCAAGACATTATCAGAACTCTCGTAATTACAACTCCCAGCCCAGCTATAATGCAACTTCAAATTATAATGCTCAGTCACAGAATGCTGGAGCTCAGAATGTTCACTCCATGTCGTCGGGAAACCCCAAGGCCATCCGCTAACCAATTCAAGCTAGCCAATCCTAGTGCCCTCCCTGTGTATTCAGTTGCTACCCAAAATAGATTTGGACACTTGACAGAGGAGGACACTGACTCTAAACCAGTTGTAGATGTTGACGGATCCACAGTAAATTTGACACAAACAAGACGCAGATATCCCAGACAACATAAGTCAAAAATAGTATCTTGTCCAGTCTCAAGTGATGGTCCCCTTGTATCAGCCATTGTACATGGTAGAGTTTTAAAAGTTTTTCTTGACTCAGGTGCAAAAATTAATATTGTCAAGCCCTCAGCTCTTAGAGACATTGAAAGTAAGCACCCTACTATTTTAAAACAGTCACACATACCTTTTCTAAGTGGTATTTCAGGAAATAAAGTAAAAGTTCAGGGTGAAATTGACCTCCCACTCAAGTTCAATGATGTCACATTGTCTATAACATGTTTAGTTGTTGACATTATTCATTTTCCTGGAGACATTCTCTTAGGTCTGTACACCATGATTGATGAAAATATTGCATTGTTTCCCCATCGTTGGAACATAAGTATCAAAGACCATGTCATACCTTTGTGTAGCATGTATCGACAGGGCCATGAGTTCAACCTTCAATCAGATTACGTTAATTTTGTTGACACCCGCCTTGCTAGCGTAGGTTTGTCAGATCATTGTCGTGGTAGCATACCCGAGAAAACAGGCACTCGATTGAAGCATAGTAGTTGTGCAGTTGTTAAGGAGAATGAGTATCGGGACTTTCTGGAAGGGGACGCCCTAACGGATTCTCGTTGTCTCGCTCGCCTGGCAGCTTCCATCTCTGAAGTCAGTGGTTCCATGGCTACTGACACTG